>NC_067141.1:60490390-60795782 GCF_903995435.1 Acomys russatus | reverse complement strand
GAGGTGGGTCTGGTCTAAGTTAAGGTAATAGTTTCTGCCCAGAGAAAGCTGTAAATGTAAAGAAAGAGCAGTATGGTAGCTGAAGAGATGGCTCGGCGGTAAGGGCACTGATTGCTCTTCCAGAGAACCTAGGTTCAAATCTCAGCACCCACTTGGCAGCTCACAACTGTCTGTAACTCCAAGATCTGACACTCACACATTGACATATATACAGACAAAGCATCAATGCACAAAAATAAACTCAAAGAGATCCACCTGCTTCTGCCTCCCTGAGTGCTGGGATTACAGGCATGCACCATCAGGCCTGGCTAAAATGAAAATTTTTTTAAAATGTAAAAGCAATAGAAGAAGGAATGCTCTTACAAATTTTAGGGTTTGGTAGCCTGCAAGTGTCTTATTTGCCACATATTTTTAGACTTTCAGTATAGAAAACTTCACCATCTCATCCCCTAAAAAACTAATCTCTTCTGTATACTTGAGATCCACCAGCTTTTCTGACAATGTGCCTGTTTCTCAGGTACCACAACGTGACAGGATAATTGGCTTACAGTTGTAACTCAGAGTCTCACTCCTTGATGTAACACTGTCTCTTAGGACTGATGACAATACAGGCATTAGTTCTGATGGCTAACACACTATCTCAAGCCTAAATTTTTCCTTCTTTTCTACAGTTCTTACTGCCACTGCTAATTGAGAAAGTAGATTCTGAGATTTTAAGTGCCAAGCTGGATTCTCTGCAAACTCTGGTGAGTGTTTTTCCTTGCAGGATCTGGCTATCTTTACAGAGGTTAGTAGTACTAAAGTACAGTTGCTTGGCCAGTGGAGGTCAGTTCATGAACCCCATGGGCCAGGATCTGGGCACCATGTTACATTTGCATTGTCTTATTCTATGTAACCAAGAGCTTGTCAGTGCTCATGGTTTTCCTTTTTGGGTTTTTGAGAAAGGGTCCATTAGCTCAAGCTGGCCTTGATTTCTTGATCTTTTTACCTCCACCTCCCAAGTGATGAGATTACCCGTGTGTTGCCACACCAGTCTTTGTTTTAGGGGAGATTGAATGCTGGGAATTGAACCCAAAGCTTCATATATCCTCAGTAAACACTCTTCCACTGGGCTACATGTCAGCCTTGTGCTTTCATAAGAGTCGGGGTGAGCTCTTTACTCTGCCCTGGGTCGGACTGATAGGACACCTCAGAGGGTTCTGCTGAGAGCTTACCTCATTAGCCCCACGTATTCTCAAGGACTTTGAGTGTGAGCTAGCTGATGCCTGCGCTTCTCCTGGCAGAATGCCTGCTGTGCTGTGTATGGACAGAAGGAACTTAAGGACTTCCTCCCCAGCCTTTGGGCCTCTATCCGCAGAGAGGTGAGTGTTAGTTGGGTAAATGCACTGCTGTTAACTGACAGGTGTCAGGCACGAGGAGGAGTCATGTACCCTCCCTGTCCTTTTTCCTATCCCCCAGGGTCAAGATGCTGTGTTGGTCTTTTCAGTGAACAAGCAAAGGGATAGATATAGACTTCCAGTTGAATGGCAAAGGAGACAGTTTCCTTATGAGGGAACTGCTTTGTGATAGTCATGACCACCTTTGTACAGCGCCTGCTTCTTGTCCTCTCATGGCAAGGAGCATAGGTCATGGTGCTCTGGGACCATCTGAATGCAAGAGTAGAGAAAGAGACTTAAAATTAAGGTCACTAACCTCTGTTTAGCATTGGTAACCT
Source organism: Acomys russatus (assembly GCF_903995435.1). Lineage (NCBI taxonomy): Eukaryota > Metazoa > Chordata > Mammalia > Rodentia > Muridae > Acomys > Acomys russatus. The sequence continues at coordinate 60,794,068 of NC_067141.1, read as the reverse complement.
GTTTCTTACAATGTGTTCTTTCTAGTGGGGCAAAAGACTTGTTGAACATTTAACTAATGAAGGAGGTACTACTAAGTTGGGGTTTTAATTTTCATTGCTGTGCCCCCAAACATTCTCAAAGACATATCCTTCCACCCCCCAAGAAAAAAGACAGTGGGTGGGTGGTTCAAGCTCACCTCAGTAGCCATGGGATCCCTCCCTGACAGGTGTTCCAGACGGCAAGTGAGCGAGTAGAGGCTGAGGGCCTGGCTGCCCTCCACTCCCTGACTGCGTGTCTGTCTTGCTCGGTGCTGAGGGCTGATGCTGAGGACCTCCTGGACTCCTTCCTCAGCAACATTCTACAGGGTAATGGGACTATGGAGCCAGCAGGGGAGTGAGCACCTTAGAGCTAGCATTTCTTTGGGGCCAGTGGCCCTCTGTGGGTGGCTCCCACATCATGTCCAGTAATTTGGAGATTGCAGCCCTACTTGTATAGGAGACAATTAGATGGTAACTGCTAGCAAACAATTCCAGGTGTCATCTCCAACCTCTATGATTAAGGGGAATCAGGCAATATTCGGCCTACTCCCCAGGTCTGTGATTGCTGCCTCTCTAGACTGCAGGCACCATCTATGTGAACCAGACATGAAACTCGTATGGCCTAGTGCCAAGCTGTTGCAGGCTGCTGCAGGTGCGTCTGCCCGGGCCTGCGAGCACATTACCAACAGCGTGCTTCCCTTGCTGCTGGAACAGTTCCATCAGCACACTCAGGTAAGGGGCAGGCGGGACCGGGGTACTGGGTCCTTTCTTGGAGTGACTGGGCCCAGATAGAGCTAGGGTTTTCTCTTATGTCAGAACCGAAATCCTTAAAACATTACAGAGCAACCAGCGGCGGACAATCCTTGAAATGATCCTGGGTTTCTTAAAGCTACAGCAGAAATGGAGCTATGAAGACAAAGGTGAGATCACTTTGCAGTTGATGTATCCTGGGCCCTATAGCCCAGAAGTATAGTAGGGCAGAGCAGTCCAGGAGAGTGGGCCTGTTCAGAGGTTGCAGCACAAGACTGTACTTATTGGATTGCCATTTTCCAGTGCATATTCTGGAAACACTATGGGTTTCAGCTCTTAAAATCTGCCCAACGTTGTCTGCAGCACTAGAATCAGGTGGGTGGGCGTAAGCCCTTATGATATGGCCTCTGTCTCTTTTAGATGAAAGGCCACTGAGTAGCTTCAAGGACCAGCTGTGCTCGTTGGTATTCATGGCTCTAACAGACCCCAGCACCCAGCTTCAGCTTGTTGGCATTCGGACACTCACAGTCTTGGGTGCCCAGCCAGGTACATCTCAAAGGAAAAAAGCTGAGAACTGGTATTGATCCCTCCTTCCCTCACCTGTCTTAAGTGAAGACAGTGATTTCCCTATTATGACTGCAGCACTGGGTGATGTGAATTTCTGATAGGATTTCTTGGAAGGGTGGTGGCCGTAAGGAAAGAAAGATGTAGTTTGTGTTCTTTCTAACCACAGATCTCCTATCTTCTGGGGACTTGGAGTTGGCTGTAGGTCACCTGTACCGACTGAGCTTCCTGGAGGAAGATTCCCAGAGTTGGTGAGCATCTAAAGCAGTTGAGGTATCCTGGGCAATTGCTCCCTGCCTTTGTATCAGCAGCACCAGATGGAGCAAGGGCCAAGTTCTTTGCTGTATGGTTAGTGGCTGGACAGGTGTGAAGCTGCTCTCTCTTTTAGGTACTAGGGAAACCTATCCTGGCAGGCAGCGGTAGCACATCCCTTTAAAACCAGCACATAGGAGGCAGAGGCAGGCAGATCTCTGTGAGTTTGAGCTCAGCCTGGTCTACATAGTAAGTTCTAGAACAGCTAGGGCTACACAGGCTATACAAACAAACAAACAAAAATTTAAAAAGACCTGTTCAACTGAGTGTTGTAGGATTGGGTCTTGCTCTTTAGCATGTCCTGGACCCTCCTGCTTTCAGGCAGTGGGAAGAGTGATGGGCCGAGCTGATGCATCAGCTGATGCTCTTCCGTGTCCCCAGTAGGGTGGCAGCACTGGAGGCATCAGGAACCCTGACCGCTCTGTATCCTGGGGCCTTCAGCAGCCACTTGCTACCCAAGCTTGCTGAGGAGCTGCATAAAGGTATGTGCTAATCTGTGGCCCAATTCTTGCTAGCAAGGCTTTCTGAGAAGGGTCTCCTTCACACGATCACACAATGAAAACTTACCTCGCTGATTGCTTTCAGGGGAGTCAGATGTGGCGAGAGAGGTTGGTCCCACCAAATATTCCCGGCATTTCCGCTGTCTGCAAGCTTTGTCAGCTGTTTCAACACACCCCAGCATTGTCAAGGAGACACTGCCTCTGCTGCTGCAGCATCTCTGTCAGGCAAACAAAGGTAACTACCAGTAATACTCATCAAGGCGCAGGGCTAAATGGAGCCCTGAGCTAGGCCTGTAATTGTAGTTGTACATAGCAGTGACATGGTAATTCTTTAAAAACCAATACCTAAAAACAAAAACAAAAACCCCCAATACCTAGTAAAGTATGTATAGTAATGTTAATATAGTGAGTGGATATCCATTTATAAAGATATTTGGGGGCTATCTGCTCTCCCAGAGGTCCTTAGTTCAATTCCCAGCAACCACATGGTGGCTTACAACCATCTACAATGTGATATAATGCCCTCTTCTGACATACAGGTGTACATGCGAATAGAGTACTCATATACAATAAATAAAATCTTTAAAAAAAGAGATATGTGTATGTTTATGTACAGTGTGACATTTCAATAAAATACATCAGAAGAAAGAAAGTGATGGATCTATCAACTCACATTTCTTCCTTTCTTGTATCTTGGGAGTTTTCAGAATCATGTCTACTAGGTATCTTGTAATATTCAGGATCTGTTGTCATCCATAGTTATATCCTCAGAGCTGCCTGGTTAGCTCTTCTAGCTGTTTCTGCAAGCTCAAGGTTCGATGAGAGACCAGGTCTCAAAAATAGGATGGAGCATGATTAAAGATACCTATGACTGCCGGGCGTGGTAGCGCACGCCTGTGATCCCAGCACTTGGAAGGCAGAGGCAGCCAGATCTTTGTGAGTTCGAGGCCAGCCTGATCTACAAAGTGAGTTCAGGACAACCAAGGCTATTATACAGAGAAACCCTATCTCAAAAAAAAAAAAAGACACCTAGGCCATCAACCCTTAGCCTTCATGTACACACCCACAGAAGTTATTCTTCCAGTGTAGTGCCCGGTATCTGTTCCCCATTTCATTTCCTTTCCAGGCTCTGGTAACTAATATTTGAAACATGAAATATTTTCCTTTCTTGTGGACATGATAAATGTAAAAACAAACAAACAAACAAAAAAACAAAACGAAACAAAAATGGAGGGGGCTCCTGGAGAGATGGCTTACAGGTTAAGAGCATTGACTATTCTTCCAAAAGTGCTGAGTCAATTCCCAGCAACCACATGGTTACTCATGACCATCTATAATGAGATCTGGTGGCCATTTCTGGCATGCAGGCATTACATGCAGGCATAACACTGTATAATAAATAAATAATCTTTTTTTAAAGGGGGAGATGAAAGAAAGGAAAGGCTGCTGTGGATCTCAGTCCCACCCCGCTAGTCTCTCTGTCTTCCGAATGAATGCACTGCTCTCCCAGGGTTGCACATGTGCAGTCTTTGCAGCTCTGTGGCTAGAGGTCCTGTTGTATGACAGTTGCACTGTGAGCTGCGGGTAGCTGAGTACATAGAGCACTTGACTAGTATGAATCAAACACTGGACTGCATCAAATGGACCTGATCTTAGCTGCCTGTAAACCAACACTCAGAGGAAGAAGCAGTAATATCAGAAATATACAGTCATCTTACGATACATGAACCAGGGTTCTCTGGGAGGCTTGTATGTATCATTCCCTGTACCCACTGGCACCTCACAAATGCCTGTCACTCTGTCACAGGGGCCTTGATGCATTAAGTATGCATGTGGTACACAGACATACGTATACTGGCAAAACACCCAGCCTTACATATACATACGTCCGTACGTACATACATACATACATACATACATACATACATACATACAATTTTTTAATTTAAAAAATATACCTGGAAATGCTTTAGAGAAAACCCTACAGAGCATACTGAATTTGTCTCCACACAGGGAATGTGATTACAGAGTCCAGTGAAGTTATTGCTGTCTGTCAGAGTCTCCAGCAGGTGGCAGAAAAATGCCAGCAGGACCCTGAGAGCTACTGGTATTTCCATGAGACAGCTGTACCCTGCCTATTTGCGTTGGCTGTGCAGGCTTCCATGCCAGGTAATTTTTTGTTTCCATCCTCTAGGAAGTTGGCTTTCTAATAGCGTTGGACAGCACCACCTTCTGGGTATTTCAGGTACTGCATGTTATCCTGTTAAGTATAGATTTCACAGTAATGACCAGAATCCAGTGGTAATAGCATCAGGCAAAGGAGTGCACATTTTAATTGCTATACAGTTAATTTATTAGGATTGAGCTTTGGAGTCCAGTAGGTCAGGTATGGTCTCATCTTCCACTTGCTAACTTTATAAAATACCTTGTCTGGATGCTCCATCCTCACCTATAACATGCAGAATAAAGCATCCTGTGTGAGTGTGAGTTTGTGTGTATGTGTGTGTGTATAAAATCACATATATTGTGTAAGGATTAATGGTGCTGTGAGACAATAGTTCTCATTGTATGATAGTTGCTATCAAGATAAACACATCTTTAAATTTTTTCATTAGACCAACTTTCTACTTTCAGTGTCAGTCAAGACTGTCCATATTAGCCAGCCTCGTTTGCCACTGCTGCCTATCGTAAGCACAGTGCACAATGTTCCTCCTCCTGTGCCCCTGGGTCAGAGCTGGGCAGCTTCTGCCTCCCTTTAAGGTTTAAGACACAGCATTTCTGCAGGATACAGTAGACTTGTTGGCTTTCACCAAGTGTGGTAGAGTACTACTATAATCCCAGTGGAAAGTGGAGTTAGGAGGATCAGGAGTTCAAGGGTAGCCTGGGCTATGTGAGACCCTGTGTTTAAGAAATAAAAATAAAACTGTGACGGCAGTGCGTGCCTTTAATCCCAGCACTCAAGAGGCAAAGGTAAGTGGGTCTCCGTAAGTATGAGGCCAGCCTGGTCTACAGTGCAAGTCCTAGGCTAGCCAGTACTACATGATGTTGCCCTGTCTCCAAGCAGGGTGTTGGGGAGGCTGAAATGGTAGGGGCTGGAGGGGTAGCTCAGTAGTTACGAGTGCTGGCTGCTTTTCCAGGGAACCTGTACTCAATTCCCAGTGCTGGCCCACATTCACCTTCCACTCTAGCTCCAGGGGATCCCATACTCTCTTCTGGACTCAGAGGACACCTGCACTCATGTGCAGCAACTGCCCCACTTGCACACACAACACGCATATACACATAATTTTAAAAATAATTTTAAAATGTACAAAATGCTTCAGAGTTAGTCTATTATAAGGACAAAAACTACTTTGAATTCCTTTCTCCTTTTTACTTACTAGTTTCACTATTTAACCCAGGTTTGACCTCAAGTCCACAGTTCTCTTTACAAGGCTGTTACTATAGGCAGCCTTGACCCAAATTTGCAGTGCTTTTTTTTTTTTTTTTTCTTGGAGACAGGGTTTCTCTGTGTAGTCCTGACTATCCAGGAACTTGCTCTGTAAACCAAGCTGACATTGAACTCAGATCCGCCTACCTCTGCCTTCCAAGTTCTGAGACTAAAGGTGTGCACCACCACTGCCAGCCACATGTGGGTTTCTGAACCACAGTAGTGGCCTTGTGGCTGTGTGGATGTACATGTATAGATGGGTGTTTTGTTTGTTTGTTTTTTTCAGCAAAGGAATCATCAGTTCTGAGAAAAGTCCTGTTGGAGGATGAGGTCTTAGCTGCCTTGGCCTCTGTCATCAGCACTGCCACCACCCACCTGAGCCCCGAGTGAGTATAAACTTGAGTGACCTGCACCCCAGGGAAGGAGAGAACATTCTTAGGCAAAAGCCACCAATAATGCTTTCCCAGTTGTCCTTTGTACCTGTATGTAAGTGTAGTTGTTTTAAAAACATCATAGGCTATTGGGTAAGCCTTCGACTTAATAGGGTTTTTGTTGGTAGTGGTAGTGGTGTGGTGGTTTATATTTTTAGAGTTTATTGTTGTTGTTTTGCTTTTTTAGTTTTTCGAGACAGGGTTTCTCTGTGTAGCCTTGGCTGTCCTGGACTTGCTCTGTAAACCAGATGGGCCATGAACTTACAGACATCTGCCTGCCTCTTCCTCCCAAGTACTAGGATTACAAGCGTGCACCACCGAGCCTGGCTCTTGGGAGATTTGTAGGTTTATTCTTTCATGTGTATTGGTGTTTTGCCTGCATGTACATGTGTGCACCATGTGAATGCATGATGCAGTACCTAATGCAGACAGAAAAAGGTATTAGCTGGAACTAAGTTAAAACAATTGTTAGCCTGCATATGTGGGTTCTGGGAACCAAAGTTGGGTTCTCTGCAAAAACAAGTGCTCTTAACCACTAAGCCATCTTTCCAGTCCTGGGATCACCAGTGGACTGTTTTTAAACTATGCATTGAGGGGCTAGAGAGATGGCTCAGTAGTTAACTGGCTGCTCTTCCAAAGGATCCAGGTTCAATTCCCAGCACCCACATGGCAGCTCACAACTGTCAGTTCCAGGGGATGTTACACCCTTCCATTAATGAACATTAAAAAACAACAGCAACAACAAAACACTATGCATTGAACTTATAAGACGGTATGGTAAGAGGATAGACATTGACTGGTCTGGTTCATTTCTGTACTATCAAGGTCTAGAACAGAAACTATTTTTGTGCCAAATTAACTTGAATATGTGAATAACCATGGCACCAACACACAAGTGTGCACATACCCTAACTCCTTGATAACACCTGGTATTCTGTCTCCAGACTAGCTGCCCAGAGTGTCACATGCATCGTGCCCCTCTTCTTAGATGGCAACACCTCTTTTCTACCTGAAAACAGCTTTCCAGGCCAGTTCCAGCCATTCCAGGTAATAGTCTGATACCTCTGATGGTGTAAACCTAGAGTTCACATCCTTCAGACTTAATTGTAGGACTATTCTGGGATGGGCTGAGGGACACACATGCCTACTGCCAGTAGGACAGGCTCAAAGGAGCTCTTCTTTCATCACAGGATGATGGCTCCTCTGGGCAGAGGCGGCTGGTTGCACTGCTTACAGCTTTTGTCTGCTCCCTGCCACGAAATGTAAGTCAGCACATTGAGACCCTGGGATGCAGAGGTCCTCTGGCCTGAGCTGGCCACAGCCTAAACTACCTTTTGCTTCCCCACTTATATATGTTCTCTTCCATACTGAACTCTGATGTCACTTTCTACTGACTATTTCTTGGAGTTCAAGTGTCTTCTGGGTCCATTACATGGCCAGGTTTTCTATAGGTGGAAATCCCCCAACTGAACCGACTCATGCGGGAGCTTTTGGAGCAGAGTTGCGGCCACAGCTGCCCCTTCTCCTCCACTGCCGCCGCCAAGTGCTTTGCCGGGCTCCTCAATAAGCAACCTCAAGGTACTGGGCTGGGTGTGGGTCCGGAGCCGCTCTTAGCCACCTAGTGATGAAATCTACAATTTCAGTCCTTGTTCTCCTTAAAGAAGCTTATAATAGCCGGGTACAGTGGTGCACACCAGTAATCTCAGCACTTGGGAGGCAGAGGCAGGCAGATCTCTGTGAGTTTGAGGCCAGCCTGGTCTACAAAGTGAATCCAGGACAGCCAAGGCTACACAGAGAAACCCTGTCTCGGGAAACAAAACAAAATGATTACTCTTCACCTACTGTCTTCAGATGGTCTTATCAGAGACTATAGAGTTTCGCAGAGTATCTCAGGGTCCAAGATGAGAGTAGAAGGAGCAGGTTCAACTCACTCTTGCCAGCTTACTCCATCATGGTGCTACGAAGAATAATTTTTAAATACATATTTATGTGTTTGTGGTCTGGAGAGATGGCTCAGTGGTTAGAAGTGTGTACTGCGCTTAAACAGCCATTTCCAGTAGTCATGCCTGTCAGTCCAGCTCCAGACAATTGTGACACGGTCTTCTGGACTCCTGGAGCATTGGTACTCAAATGTACATGGCCGCACAGACACATGCCTGTACATACTTAAAGATAATAGAAATATTTTTAAAGGATGCTTATCTTTTGTATATGAGAGCTTACCTGTACGTGTGTGCATCACATGGGTGCCTGGTGTCCTTGGACACTGGAGGACCCCCTAGAACTGGAGTTATATGTGCTTGTGAACTGACACGTGGGTTGTGGGAGCCAAACCTGGTCTTCTTTAAGAACAGCTAGTGCTCTCAACTGCTGAGCCATCTCCCCAGCCTCCATGGAGTAGGTCTGTATTGGAGTAGACAGCTCTGTCTCCAGCATTGTGCTGAGAGTGCTGCGCCTCTGCCATACAGACTGTCCTGCTGGCATTCTGTCATTTTGATTGTCCTTTTCTAACAGCTTCCCAGGTGCTCTGCACTAGATGATTTGCATTCTTTGTCATTAAAGGAAAAGACCACATTGCCATTGCACAATTATGTCCTCCTTCCTTTTTAGGGCAGCAGTTGGACGAGTTGCTCCAGCTCGCTGTGGACACAGTGGAGGCTGGCCTGGCCTCTGAATCTTCCCATAATCAGGCTTTCACACTGCTACTCTGGGTGAGAAGGGAGCATAGATGCTGGCTAGACACAGATAATCATGTCGCTAAATAAAATACCTGTTTGCCCGTAGTAGTTACTTTTCTACTGCCCTGTTAAAACACTGTGACCAAGATGGCTTAGAAAAGAAAGCATTTAATTGAGTATACAGCCAGTCTCAGGAGGTCAGAGTCCACAATGGTAGAGCAAAGGCGTGACAGCAGAAACAGCAGAGAACTCACATCTTAAGCCAAAATAAGAAGACATAGAGAGACACTGGGAATGGCTTGAGTCTTTTAAAACACAGAACCCACGCCCAAGACACATTTCCTCCAGCAAGGCCATACCTCCTAGTATTCCCTGAACAGCCACCAACTGGGGACCAGGTACTCAAATGCCTGAGCTTTACGGGGCACAGACATCTCACTCAAGTCACCAAAGCTCCTGGGCCACATGTAGCAGGTGTATCTTGGGGTTCTGGAGCTTGAATGTCGGACCCTGACTACCCTTTTCCCTGTTACAGATAACCAAGGCTTTGGTCCTCAGGTACCATCCTCTCAGCACCTGTCTTACCACCCGGGTAAGTCCTTCCTGACACATACCTGGGATCTAAAGAGGAACTTTCCTTAGATCCCATTATCTCTTACTGTTCTTCTCTGAAGATGGATTTATTTGTGTTGGGCATGGTGGTGCATACTTTTTAATCCCAGCACTCAGGCAAAAAATAGGCAGATCTCTGAGTTCGATGTCAGCCTGGTCCACCTTAAGAGCTCCAGGACAGCCAGAACTATAGAAAGAGACCCTTGTCCTAAAGGGGAAAAAATATTTATGTGTGTTTTGTATGTGTGTCACATGCATTTCTGCTGCCCAAGGAAGGCAGAGGACATTGCCAAATCTCCTAGAAGTGGAGTTATGGACAGTTGTGAACCACCATGTGGATGCTGGGAACTGAACCCAAGTTCTCTGAACGACCTTGTGATCACAACCACTGATAACCTCTCCAGTCCCTGGACTCTTACTCTTTTTTTGGTTTTGGTTTTGGGGTTTGTTTGTTTGTTTTTGTTTTTTGAGACAGGGTTTCTCTGTGTAGACTTGGCTGTCCTGGACCCACTTTGTAGACCAGGCTGGTCTTGAACTCACAGCAATTCACCTGCCTCTGCCTCCAGAGTACTAGGATTAAAGGTGCATGCCGCCACACCTGGTTCTGGTCTCTTATTCTTACAAGGCTTTCATCCTCATTGGTATTAGAAATTTTTCCTTCCGGCATACTTCAAAGGCTCTTTTTCCTTTCACCAGCTCATGGGCCTCCTCAGTGATCCAGTACTTGGCCCTGCAGCAGCTGATGGCTTTTCTCTGCTCATGTCTGACGGCTCTGATGTGCTGACACGTGCTGGCCATGCTGATGTTCGGATTATGTTCCGCCAGCGGTTCTTCACAGACAATGTGCCTGCTTTGGTCCAAGGCTTCCATGCTGCTCCCCAAGGTGTCTGAAAGCTGGTCTCCAAATGCATGGAGCTCTCCTCTTGGCCACAGTCCCTACAGTCATTTAGAACCCAGATGCTATCCTGTGCTCTGCACCTACAAACCTATACTTCATCCCACTTTTTCCCTTAACGGGTACATCTGAGCTATTAAGAGCTCAAGAGGCTTATTGTTAAAACTGTGTGTGTGTGTGTGTGTGTGTGTGTGTGTGTGTGTGTGTGTGTGTACATGCAGACATTGTTTTTATTACATGTTTTTAATTAATTGCATGCCACAATATACCTGTGGAGGTCTCTCCTTCCACCATATAGGTCCCAAGGATTGAACTCAAACTGTCAGGCCTAACAGCAGGTTCCATTACCCACTGACCCGCTGATCACTTCACTGGCCTGACTGGTCTTCCACTGCTCTCCACATTGTTTGTGTGCATGCGTATGGATGCATGCATCTGGAGGTCAAAAAACAGCCTGCAAAAGTTAGTTGTACCAAGTGGATTCCAGGGATGGGGTTTAGGCTATAAAGGCAAGAGCCTTTACCTTAGGAGCTATCTTGCCATCCCTTCCACTGAATTTTTGAGACAGGATCTCTCAGTGAACCTAGAGCTTGCTGCTTTGTGACGACTGGCTAGTCACCAAGCCCCAAGCACTCTATCTTCACTTCCCCAAGGCTGGGATTGCAGGTGTGAACTACAGCACTTAGCTGTTTACGTGGTTCAGTGGGACTCATGTTGCACAGAAAACACTTTACCACCTGAGCTATATCTTCCCTAGCCTCAAGCCCACTTCTTTCCACAGGTCTCATACTGCAGCACAGGCTAGCTTTGAACCCCCACCCCACCCCCGCTGCGCAGCCTCCTGAGTCCTGAATAGGCTTCGGCTACCACACTCAGTACCCCTTTTAATTGTCTGGTGTATGGGTTAGATTGGAGTTGAAATCTCAGACTCAGTGTCTAGCCCATCTTGCCTCCTGTGCATCTTTTTTCCTCCCAGATGTGAAGCCGAACTATCTGAAAGGCCTGTCTCATGTCCTCAACAGGCTGCCCAAGCCAGTGCTTTTACCAGAGCTGCCCACAGTAAGTCCTGCTGTCACCCCTCAGCAAGGGAGAGGGCTGCTCCATGGCTAGGGCTGGTAGAGGAGAGCCAAACCATAATGTGCACCCCATTTTCCAATACTTCTCAGCTCCTTTCCTTGCTGCTGGAGGCACTGTCCTGCCCTGACTCCGTGGTCCAGCTTTCCACTCTCAGCTGTCTCCAACCCCTTCTGCTAGAAGCACCCCAAGTCATGAGTCTTCATGTGGATACCCTGGTCACCAAATTCCTGAGCCTCAGCTCCAGTCATTCGATGGTGTGTTGAGCCCAGCATATCCCTTTAGTGCCTTTCTCTTTTGTCTCCTCTGACCTCGTTTGTGTTCCAGGCTGTCCGGATTGCTGCTCTGCAGTGCATGCATGCTCTCACTCGCCTACCCACTCCTGTGGTAAGTCTTTGAGACAGAGTGGTCTCTGCTATCCAAAACTGGCCTGACTCGTGTCAACTGACACACCTGGTTGGGTTTTTGTTGGTGGTGGTGGTGGTTTTGTTTTTTTGTTTTTTTTCTCTCTCTCTCTCTAGTGAGATCAGTCACCCAACTGAGTATGGTAAGATAGCAACTACAAAAAAATAAATAAATAAATAAATAAATAAATAAAAAAGATAGCAACTACATGCACGGTACACATAGCAAAGCACAGACTCCCCACCATACACACTCCCTGGGCGCTCAGAATGGTTCCAGTAAATTTTGACCACCTGATGACACTGGTCATCCTGCCTCTTCCCATCATTTGAGTCTCACTGCAAATGTGTAACGGATGAGGTCCTGTGTTCAAACCTTAAATTAGGAAAATGAGGCTGGAGAGACAGCTCACTGCTTAAGAGAACTGCCTGCTCTTCCAGAGAACCCAGGTTTGATTCCCAGCGTCCACATGACAGCTCACAGCCATCTAAATCTGATGCCCTTCTCTGGCCTCAAGGTACCAGGCATGCACATAAAATAGGTAACTCTTAGATGTGGGGCACATCTCACTTCCTGCAGAGTATGAGCTGCCTAGTGTCAGAGCACCATTTCCTGCAGAGTATGAGCTGCCTAGTGTCAGAGCACCATTTCCTGCAGAGTATGGAGTAAATGATGTCCTCTCACTTCACAGCTGCTGCCGTACAAAGCTCAGGTGATCCGGGCCTTAGCGAAGCCTCTGGATGACAAGAAGAGACTTGTACGCAAGGAAGCAGTATCAGCCAGGGGAGAGTGGTAAGCTGTAGGCTGAGGGGAGTGATGGCGCCAAGAGCCTCACAGCAGTGTTGCAACATCCTTTGTGTCTACAGGTTTCTGCTGGGGAGTCCAGGGAGCTGAGCCTTTGGTCCTGGCCTAGACCCTTCTGACAATCTAACCTGCAAGTACTAACTATCAGCCATCCCAACAGACAAGGAGACCACAGCCTGTCTAACCATGGATACAGTGCAAATACTGGGCTTCTGCATGGCTGTAGAAGATACTTAGTGAAGAAACTGAGTGAGACTTGTATTTGAGGAAAAGACCTTGTGGCTGTTCTGTGTCAGGAAAAGGAAGCTGTGCTGCTGAACGGTGAATGCAGTTGAGTGCAACCTTGAGGGCTAGGGATTGTTGTGTGTGTGTGCACCTGCCAGAAAATAAAATTTGTCTTTTTTCTTTTTTTAAAAATAATGGGCAGATTGACATGTATTCCCTTTATCCTACATACGCCAGAATGTTCCAGAGAACTCTCAGCCCTTGAAAACAAGGGCATAGGAGACACCATGAGAACACCTATTTAGTAGGCCTTCTTGATCCTGACTTCCCCCATCATCAAGGCAGAGTTATCTTTACAAATCAAATGCCTTTATTTTCGCTCCTTCCATAGCATGTGAGAAATGGCAGTGACCTTGGCAATAGGCTTAGAGTCTTTGTCCCATTGAGAAGCCAGAATTTCAACATACCTGATGAATCTTTTCCAAAAGTGAAAGAGATGGTGTCCAGCCCCAGCGCTGTGACCTAAAGGATGTCAGGGTCAGCACTGGACAAGGTAGCTAGTTGCCTGACCCCTAGTCTGGGGCTAAAACTGATTTGCCTGAGTAAAGAGACATCAGTCCTGGGGGTTCTCCACGTGTCTTGTTTTGAGATGGCCAGAAGATTCCTTTTCATTGTCCCTGTGCGGACCTAATGGCTCGTTATGGTCATGGATTCCAAGAAAAGCTGCCCTTGGAAGCTCTTGAGAGACACAATAAGCATCCAACAGTGTTCACATCATGGCTCACACAGCCATCACAGAGGCTGAGTGAGCAGTCACCCAGGGAGGAGGATCCCAGCTCATACCATTCCCATGGGGTAAGTGACTAGAAGGTAACAGCACCCGAGTCAGCCAATGCCTGTGAGGAATGACAAAAAAATTCTGTTTAGTTCTGAGTTTTTGGTTGTCCTTCCTGCAGCAAGCATACAATAGTCACAAAGACTATGTGATTCTAATCGCTATCTGATAGTGTCTGAGAACTGTATCCTCTGGGGCTCTGAAGGCATCTTGAGCACTCTTTTTATATATAAGAAAAAGTTTTAATTACATTTACGCATACAACAAAAGCATGTGGGGTGGGGGGCTTAACAGTTTGCATACACTCCTCTAGGCTTCTCAATTCAAGTCACTTACTTTTGTTTCAAGTTAGGGTGTCCTGTATAACCCAGGTTGGCCTTGTATTACTGATCCTACTACCCTGGACTTCTGAGTACTGGAATTACAGCTGTGGCACTATAAACACAGTGGTAGGTGGGAATGCAATGAGGACAAGGCAAAGAGAAAAGTGCTTAGATTCATCTGCTTGTTGCCCTTTCAATAACTGTCAGGAGTGGCATGGATTGAGGGGAGACAAAGCCATAAACTCCTGATCTTCTGCCTGTGACTTCCAGGTGCTAGAATTACAGATGTGCACAGTGGGGCCTAGCCTTGTCATTTGCCGTTTGAAAAGCAGTTTGCTCTTGCCTCTTGGACTGAATAAAGCTAGCCTCACATAACTGCTGTAGGACCTCTGTCATGTGTAGATTACCTCAGTCTCTCACATTGTTTGCTTGAACTCCGGATACCGTACTTCCGTACAGCTGAAAGAGAGTTGGTGACTAATCCATCCTACCTACATGGCCTGTCTTAGGAACTGCTTTCTCAGTACTCTTCTGTAGTCTTCCTGAACCACATCTCTTACACCACAGTGCAAAGGACTGGAGAGATGGCTTAGCAGTTAAGAGTGGTTGGTGCAGCTGAGCATAGTGGCACAAGCCTTTAATCCCAGTACTGGGGAGCTAGAGGGAGGCGGATCTCTGAGGGAGTTGGAGGCCAGCCTGGTCTTCAAAGCGGGTCCAGGACACAGAGAAACCCTGTCTCAAAAAACAAAACAAAAAGAAGTGATCAGAGAGTACTTGCTGGTCCTGCAGAAGACGGACCCACATGACAGCTTATAACCGTCTACAATTCCAGTTCCAAGGGATCCACCCAGTGCCCCCTCCTGACCTCCTCAGGCACCAGGCATACACATGATGTATACATATTTATGTGTGCAAAATACTCACAAATACCTCTCCCCCCCCCCCAAAAAAAAACAGGGTTTCTCTGTGTAGCCCTGGCTGTCCGTGGACTCTCTTTGTAGACCAGGCTGGCCAGAGATCTGCCTACCTCTGCCTCCCTAGGTGCTGGGATTAAAGGTGTGGGTCACCACACCCTGCCCACAAATATCTTCTTAAATTGAAAACAAAAGTTTTAGCCTCAGGCCCCAATGGGTCAAATAAAACAGTGGTGGTAGTCTAGAGTCTATAACAAAAAGCTGGTCAGATGTGGCTGCTCCTAAGGAGGAAACTTAACTCTAAACTCCTCAGTGGCACTACCATATTCCCTGCTCCTGTGGGTAGGCCATTTTCTCTGTCATGGGAGTTTGGGTCTGCTGCACAGCACTGCTCTCTCTTACTTTACCTTCCTGTGTCCACACCTAGGAACACCTTCCAGTTGTCCAAGCAGCCGTAGTTATAAGGATTCCTAAATACCTAGAGACAAGAAAAATACATTTCTACAAATCTCTTCCACTTCATCTCCTCATCTTAGACATGAGGATACAGCTTCTGTAAGCTCCTTAAGACACCTGCCGACTGGTTGTGGTGATGCAAGCCTTTGCCCCCATCACTCAGGCAGACGGACTACATAACAAACAAAACTGGACCCTTGTCCAGTCTGCCCTGACCATGGCCTGTTTATCAGATGTAGGGTCAGTTACCCACCTGCTCACCCAAGTGCCCTCTTTCCCACTCACTCTGCCCTTGGCCTGTAAGCGGCGTCTCTCCTTCTTGTTGATATGTCTTTCGATGCTAGTCTCACCGCGACTGATGAGAACGGCATGCCATATGGTCAGGGCACCCAGGGCCAATGCCACAGAACTAGGAAAAGAGGCCGAAATGGATATAAATTAGAAGCTGATAGACATTGGGGAATCAAAACAAAAAACAAACAAAAAGCCGGGCATGGTGGCGCACACCTTTAATCCCAGCACCTGGGGAGGCAGAGGCAGACAGATCTTTGTGAGTTTGAGACCAGCCTGGTCTACAAGGTGAGTCTAGGACAGCCAAGGCTACACAAAGAGACCCTGTCTCAAAAAAACAAAATAAATAAATAAATAAATAAATTGATGTGGAAGGGAAGATGGGGAAATAAGTCTGCTACTGAGGAAAGTGTCACTTTTCCTACAATGCCCACACTTGGAAGGTAGTGAAGGATCATACAAGCATCACGGGCATAACTGGGCTGGCAGAGTTCATATTCCAACTCTGCAACAACTAGCTGTACATTGCAGAACAAATCCCTTTACTTCCTCTAAGTTTCCAATATCCCTTCTCAGTAAATGGGGAGTCACCTAGCTTTTGGTTAAGAAGCAATAAAGCAAAAGCTTAGCTTAGCTTGGCACATAACTGGCATGATCGTATTATCCAGCAATGCCATATCCTTACTGTTCTCTGCCCTAAAATAGTGAAGAGAAGCCCCGTTTGCAGCCTCAGTTAGAGAAGGACAATGGCAAGTGACTCAGATGAATCCTCTCTGAGTATGGGCACCTACAACAATTTTTTTTTTGAAGGTCTTCACTTTTTTATTCTTTATGTACAAAGGCTAGCATGATCAGTTTCACTGGGCAGACAGTCTTGAATAATCCACTCAAGGTCACTTAGTCCAACTTAATGAAGCCTATGTCCTTCGCCTACTGACAGAAACACTGACGGCACATGTTGAGCCCGTATTTCTGGATCAGACCGTGGCGGTTAGAGCAAACGCGGCAGGAGCAAGAACCCTGGCCGAATTTCCGTGGGTGACTCCAGTAGCGCTGCTGGTGACCCATCTTACCTTCAGACAGCCAAAGAGGAAAAAGGACCTACAACAATTTTTTGTTTGTTTGTTTTGTTTTTCCGAGACAGGGTTTCTCTGTGTAGCCTTGGGTGTCAAAGACTCACTTTGTAGACCAGGCTGGCCTCGAACTTACAGCAATCCGCCTGCCTCTGCCTCCCAAGTGCTGGGATTAAAGGCGTGCGCCACCATGCCTGGCAACAATTTTCTTAATGCTACCCTCCCTTAAAACTATCAAAACTGGGGCTGGAGAGATGGCTTAGCAGCTAAAAGTACTGGCTGTTCTTCTAGAGTCCTGAGTTCATTCCCAGCAACTACATGGTGGCTCACAACCATCTGTAATGGGATCCAATTCCCTCTTCTGGTGTATGTGAATACAGATCACTCATATACAAAAAAAAAATTTTTTTAAACCCGTCAAAACAGAGTTAAATAAAATACCTGCACAGGAACCAGAGGTAGACAAGACTTTTGTGAGTTATCCTTTCTCGGAAGGAGAAGGTAGGTGGTGGAGTCTGGTGGTAAGTCTACAAAGAGAAAACAGCAAAGCCTGGCTCCCATGCTCTGTCAGTCTCCAGCAACTGCCACCAGAGCCCCAAGCACCTATAGGCAGGAATATAAAACCAGGCAGATAAAAATGGGGATTAAAGCCACAGAGGAAATCAGACCAGCAGCCAGATGGGGGGAACCAAACCCAGTGGTACCATCACATGGACAGACAATGGGTGGATAGCAAAGCACAAAAGGAACTGACTCTGAGCTTGTAGGTTGACAGCAGTAATGGGACTCCAGGGAAGCCACACCAGTCTCTAGCCAGCCACATCTTCGCTGTGTGGCTACATCCACAAGAGATAGATAGCACTATACCTGCCACTGACTAATGGGGGAGGACTGTGAAAAGACTACAGGAGTACAGTATACAAGTCCAAGATGTGCACAAAATAAGGGGTTCCTAAAAGGAACAGGAATAGGGAGGGGAAATAATCGGAAGCTGCCAGACCAGCATGGTATCTGTCCCCTGGAACCCCATTACACAGACTAACATAGACCCCTTGCTGCTCAGGCCATCGTGAGGGCAGAGTCCAGGCTTAGCCCAAAGAAGTGATGCCAGCTACTAAAAGCTTCCATGCCAGAGACTTCCAGCAAGCCCTCACACCCTCAGGAAGTGCTGGCCTGGTCTGGCAGGCAGCCTGTCTAACTAAAGCAGCAGACCCAGTGACCTAAGTAACTCTTAACCCCCAGGCCTGAGCAGCAGGAGGCAGTGGGGTGGAGACTGCCCACCTGGTTGGCAATTGCCTGCAGTTTGTTCTTGTCAAGCTGTTTCATTTTCTAAGGGGATGAAAACAGTGCTGGTTATACTCAGGCTTCTAAGACAGGGCGCTACCAACCCATTCCTTGGGGAAAGGTTTCTGCTGTGTTGTAACTCTGCTCCTATCCACGGGCTCACCTCGATGGCAGCATAAGCCTCCCGGAAAAGGTCCCAACTTCCATAGCTACAGTAGACACAGCCCAGAGTCATGAAAAAGCAGAAAGAGAAGAAGTAGCGGTGGTTATAGTGGCCCACACAGTTGTTTAACCAGGCTGGTGGAAGAATGATTAAGGACAAGATCAGATGTACTGAGGGGGCGGCTAAGCACCTACAGCACAGCCTTAGTTCAACACCACCCAAGCACAAAGGCAAGAGAACAGGGCAGTTTCCCAAGGTTAAGGTAAAAAGTATCTAAGCTTTTCAGAGCTTTCAGATGCCACCAGGAAATCTTTCTTGTTTGGCTGGTTTTTGAGACAGGGCTTCTCTGGGCAGCCTTGGCTGTCCTGGACCCACTCTGTAGACTAGGCTGGCCTCCAACTCAGAGATCTACCTGCCTCCACCTCCCCGCCCCCCATGCACAGCTGCCAGCAGAAAATCTTAACCACCTGCAAATATTCAACCTAATTTAGGTTCACCACCCATCTGTATGCAAAGACAAAACAGGACCCACAGTTCATCTGGTGCCTCCAGCTACAGAAGCCCAAACACTTGGCTTCTCCACAAAAGGCCTGCCAGAAAATTCCCTTCTCCTACAAGATCCATTTTAGAAAGTCTGTAAACATTCTGCCCCCCCCCCTCCCCGCCAAAGATGCCAAGCCCCCCATAGCACCTCTTCTACTAACTTCTCGGGAACCAGAATTCCCTGGAAAATAACACTAGTTAGACAGCCTGGAACTTGTGATGTGAAGCCTGTGCAGTGCTCTGGGGGTAAACCTGAGGGTCTTAGGGTGAAGATAGAAAAGGATACGGCAGTGATGGTCCATCTTCAGCACACACCTGTGAGGGAGGGACACAGGCTGTTATGGTGGCCAAGGAGCTTGAGATGTCAGTGACAATCCTTTCCTACTAGGACCAGGATCCTGCTGAGGTGGAAAGGGCACAGACTTCGAAGACAGCCAGGCCTTCCTTCAAACCCAGTTCTGTTGTTTACTGGCTAGGTGACAAGGAAACATCTTGTCACCTCAGTTTATACAGGTAACAAAAATGCCTCACTCATAGGATCCTACTGAAGACTAGGTGTGAGCAAATGGGAAGCACAGAACCTAGTTTGTTTTGGGGTTTGGAGACAAGGTTTCTCTATGTAGCCTTGGCTGTTCTGGCTTGCCCTTTGTGGACCAGACTGCCCTCAAACTCAAAAAGTCCCACCTGCCTTTGCCTCCTCAGCGCTGGGATTAAAGGTGTGTGCCACTATACCCAGCCATGCCTGATCTTAATAGGTACTTTGATACACAATTAACTAACTCCAGGGCCAAGTTTTGCCCTAGGGTTATAGCAAAAGGGCCTTGAATGAGGTTCACAGCAAAGCCAGGACCTACCTATTACAGATGCTGCAGTGATGTGTTCGTGCTGGCTTAGGGTAAATGCACTTCTTACAGATGGAGACGGTAGCAATGTCATTTCTGCCCTGTGCAAATTGAGAACATTTGACCATTGTAGGGACACAAGACTTCTGCTTCAAAAGATTCCAAGTCATTCCCCATCCCATTCAAAGGACTGGCTACCATAGTGTGCAACTCTGCTCCTCCCCATTCCCCTGTGGGGTCCCACCTGGGGTGGGTATCCAGGAGGAGTGGTGATGGCCTGGTAGTAATGGAAGACGATGAGGATCAGATTCCAGTGACTATAGAAGAAATGCCAGCAGAGCCGTGGTACTGAGTAGGTTCGGAGGATGAGGGGCAGGACACACAGATAAGCAATGGCCACAATGGACCCAGTCAGCACGATCACCAGCACCACAAACACCTGCCAACACCAGTGAGGTCAAGAAGAACCATGAGAGAGCTATACCCATCAAGACTCAGGAACTTCCTGGCCATGGTAGGTTGGCTCCAAAGCTTAGTGTGAGTCCATCAGAAACACCCTTTTCCCCCAAAGCATCCCCTTTTCTTGGGCTCCCTGGGCATCATCACTTACCACTCCGAACCAGCGGATCACGTTGTCCACCAGCCAGTAGATAGGCTCAAAGGCAGCATCAACAGCAGTGTCACTGCCCCCAAAGGAGTTGTACAGCAGGGAGCGCAGGCAAACCTTGCCATAACGCCAGCGCTGTACCAGGCCACGGAGCAGAGGAGGGCAGCGACGCCTGTAGCCCAGGAGCAGAAGGAGACGTAGGCAGAGGCGGGCTGGGCCCAATAGCAAACTCCGCTGGCCCCGCATGGCTCTTAAGAGAGAATACTAATATAAGCATCCAGTCTGGGCCTGTCCTACCCTATCAGTGAGAAAGGTCAAAGCATCAGTTTAGAGAACTTCTCAATTAAGCCAGTTATCAGCTGTGAAAGAAAAATGTTACTTCTCTATACAATTGCCAGGGTCACTGTTCCAACTATATTACTGAGGTAGGGACCGACAGTTCTGAGCCTATTAAAAGTATTTACATTATACTGCATAATTATGCAGCAGATCCTAGGTAACTTACACCTGAAGGGCTACAGTGGAGGGAGAAACAGCTCAAGGTCAGAGGCGTTCTCTGTGTGTAGCACATATGCAGGACAGAGGAAGATAGCAGCTATCTCCTCCCCAGTCACTCTCCACACACTACTTTTTTTTTTTTTTTTCCCTAGTTTTTTTGAGACAGGGTTTCTCTGTATAGCAGTCTGGGCTGTCCTGGACTCATTTTGTAGACTCACCGTTATCCACCTGCCTCTGCCTCCCGAGTGCTGGGATTAAAGGCGAGCGCCACCATGCCTGGCCTCCACATACTTCTTTTAAATTTATTTTTATTTTATGGATGCTTTCCCGAATGTGTATACCTAGTGTCCAGAGGCTGGAGGAGGCTGTCTGATTGCATGGAGCTTTAGTTACAGATGGCTGTGAGCTACCACTGAGCTGAGTCTTCCCTAGTACTTGGGAGGCAGAAGCAGGCAGGTCTCAAGTTCAAGGCTAACCTGGTCTACAGGTCCAGGACTACACAGAGAAACACTATCTCAAAAAACCAAAGTAAAAACTAATAATATTAAAGAACAGCAAGTATTCCTAATTGCCTTCTCTCAGCTCCCCCCCATACCCCAAACTGAAACTCACTAGTTCAGCTAAACAAGCTCCAGGAATCCACCTGTCTCTGCCTCACCAGCACTAGGATTACAGACATGCTTCTCTTTTCACATGAGTTCTATATGATCAAACTTAGGTCATCATGCCTGTGGCATGGACTTTCCCAGCTGAGGCATCTCCTCAGCTCCCTGAAGGGTTTTTTGGAGGTATCTGTCTACAAAGACCACAGAGCGAAGCTTAACCAACATAAACAAGGCTGCCACTATGTCTGACTGTGTCACTGAGGCAGGGGGTTGCCAGGATGTAGCACGCAGGATCCTGTAACTAGAACTCTCCTGGTCCTATCCAGGTGTTTCTACTCTATTGGGCTGAGGTTACAGGCCAGCCAGATGACATGACTCCTTGTTCCCTGCCAGGACAGTCAGCCACCACTTGGATGACAGAAGATACTTTGTCTCCAGTTCCACTTCCAGCCCTAAGCCAGGGATATAACAGCCAAGGTAACTTCAGGTATTCAGAGGATGAGACAAGCAGTGGGAGGGACCAGGTCCAGGTCTTCTGGGTTTGAGTGCCAGCTCTGTGACTGACACCTCAATCTTCGCAGGCACCCTCCTGGCTCTCTGCACTCTCCGTGGCTGCTCTTAATGTGCCCCCGGCTCTACACTCTCACTACCCAGGCAGTGAACACAGGTATGGAATAGATGCCAACAGACTTTCCATGATAGTCTCAGTAGCTACATAAAGATAATCTACTTTAACAATGGACAGGGAATACTGCTTTGTCCTCGGCAACCCCACTGACTTATTTAACAGGCAGCTCATAACCCAGCAGAAACTAGACGCGGTTACTCTGCTGTGGAGATGGGTTTCAGTTCAGTAACTGGAGTAATGCACTCTCCTTGCACCCTGGTTCATCCCCACAAACAGCTTTTCAAAGAAAATAGTTACTTATCTCCTTCCACAAGCTTGGAAACACAAGTGAAAAGAAAACCTGTTTTTAAAAAAAAAAAGCCTGCAAGAAAATTGAAGCTTAACAGGGAGAGGCCAAAGCACCAGGGGAGAAACTAGCCTTTCTCATCACTTCCCATAAAGCTGAAAGAATTAACAGAAAATGTAGGGAAAAAAAAAAAAAAAGACTGAAGCTGGGCAGTGGTGGCACATGCCTTTAATCTCAGCATGGAGGAGGAAGAAGCCAGCCTGGTCTACAGAGAGTCCTAGAGTAGCCAGAGCTACACAGAGAAACCCGGTCTCAAAAGAAAAGAAGCAGAAATGTCATGCTTACATCATCACTTAAGTGGACTGCTATTACTCAGAATCATGATTCACTGCACACTCCTCCACAGCACTGCACCACTGCACACTCCCCCACAGCACTGCGCCACTGCACACTCCCCCGCAGCACTGCGCCACTGCACACTCCCCCACAGCACTGCGCCACTGCACACTCCTCCACAGCACTGTGCCACTGCACACCCCCCACAGCACTGCGCCACTGCACACTCCCCCACAGCACTGCGCCACTGCACACTCCCCCACAGCACTGCACCACTGCACACTCCCCCACAGCACTGCACCACTGCACACTCCCCCACAGCACTGCGCCACTGCACACTCCCCGACAGCAGTGCGGCACTGCATACTCCCCCACAGCACTGCGCCACTGCACACTCCCCCACAGCACTGTGCCACTGCACACTCCCCCACAGCACTGTGCCACTGCACACTCCTCGACAGCATTGTGCCACTGCACACTCCCCCACAGCACTGTGTTACTACATATTCCCTCTTTAGGGATAATGGAAAGTGTTCTACTTGATGAGATACCTTTTATAGCAATAGTGTTTAAAACTGAGATACTTAGCTGGGCATGGTGGCACACGCCTTTAATCCCAGCACTGGGGGTGGGGGAGGGGAGGTGGAAGAGGCCAGCCTGGTCTACAAAACAAGTCCTGGACAGCAAGGCTACACAGAGAAACCCTGTCTCAAAAAAACCTGAGATACTTTCCTAATTTGTAATAAATGCAAATTATATGCCACTTCAGAGCTACTATGATTACTATATTTAAAAATTCTCAAGATGGGCAAGGCTCGATGGCACCCTTTAATGCCAGAATTCAGGAGGCAGAGGCAGGTGGACTGATGTTGTGAGTTCAAGGCCAGCCTGGTCTGGTCTACAAAGCGAGTCCAGGACAGCCAAAGCAACAAAGAGAACCCCTGGGGGGGGGGGGAGGGGGGGCGGAGGCAGGTGGGCATGGTGCATGCTTTTAATGAGGTAAAAACAGGTGGGTTTCTGTCAGTTTGAGACTGGTCTACAGAGTGAGTTCCAGGATAGTCAGCTACATAGTATGAGACCCTGTCTAAAATAATAATTAAAAATCCTCAAAACTGAGCATGATGGTGTGTACACCTGGAGGCGAGAGGATCAGAATGTCAAATCATCCTTGGCCACACAGCCACTTTGAGGCCAGCAAAAGACACGTAAGACGGTGTCTTTTTTTAAAAAAGTCAGATTGTCAATCACCTCTTACATTCTTGAATTCTGCATAAAACGCCTACTTCAAAGGCTCAACTGACCAATTCTCATCTATTTATACCCAATTTAGGGTTCAAGTCTTTACCTAAACAGTCCTATAACCTTCTCTAAACCTTAAATTTTTTATACATACAAATGTCTATGTGTACATGCAAACATATCACATATATACACATACACACACAGGTATATGGCCCAGGTTTAAATCAAATGCTTTTTTGCTGTTGTTGTTGTTTTGTTTGTTTTTTTTTCGAGATAGGGTTTCTATGTGTAGCCTTGACTGTCCTGGTCTTGCTTTGTAGACCAGGCTGGCCTCGAACTCACAGCAATCTCCCTGCCTCTGCCTTCTAAGTGCTGGAATTAAAGGCATGTGCCGCCACCACCTGGCCACTTTTTTTTTTTTTTTTAAATCAAAGGCTTTTTATACCCAGCATAATACCTGGCTCATAGAAGTATTCAATAAAAATTTCTTGGATGAATGACCTGGAGAGACGCAGGACTGGAAAGGCTGGCTGTTCTACAGAAGCCAGCAAGGGCACGCTCGCTGATGTGATGACACCAAAGGATTTGCTGCTCTCATTCTTTCTAATGAATAAAGAAATAGAACCATTATTAGAATACGATAATTCAGAGGGCAAATCAAACTAGAAACATGTAAAACTGAAAGCTTGTAGGTGCTGATGAAATTTGAATGAACCAAGTATCAGACCAGGCCCATCTCCTCACTTTACCTACTAGGAATAAGAGGATAATGACGAGGCTAGGACACGATGTATTGTCCGTGGGCCAAGAGTGAAACAGGTTTTACCTCAGGAAATAAAGAAAAAGCAGCTATTTTAAATCTAAGTGCGGCAAAGGATGATCTGAGTGAACAGAGGAGGACTAAACAAACACGGTTCCTCCAAACCCTGAGGAACGCCATCCCTCATTAGTGCCCACAGGCCACGTGGCCATCTGCCAGCAGATTAAAGATTAAAGCACCAGCACTTCCGTACATCACCATCTGTACCTCAGAGAAGCCTGACAAGCAGGGGCGGAGGAGGAGATAGGAATAAATTCCAAAGCCAACGGATGAAAATGAGATCAAAGTCATGGGAAACTTTATCTGGACAAAAATGCTGCTCCCGTGACCTTTGCCACCTCAACCTGATGTCAGACATCAGTAAAGCACAATATTCAGCCTGGCGTGGTGGCAAACGCCTGTGATCCCAGCACTCGGGTGGCAGAGGCAGGTGGATCTCTGTGAGTCTGAGGCCAGCCTGGACTACAAAGTGAGTCCAGGACAGCCTGGACTACACAGAGAAACCCTGTCTCAAAAACAAAAACAAAACACAATATTCTATTTATGAAGGCTTCTTTCCCGGCTAACGTGCTAAAATCAAAGGAAGAAAAAAAAAGGAGTGGTAATATTAACGTCGAGTTGCTCATTCACATGCAAGGAGCTTACACTCTCGAGTATCTGCCTGCAAGAGAAGAAACTGTCAGTTTACAAAACCAGAAAAAATGTTGTGTCTCCAAGAGCAGCGGGACCAAGTATGATGGGCTCGGGTCAAAAAATAGGATTAGGTTTGGGATGTCTCGAATTATCTTGAGACTGGACAAGCCAAACCTTGTCTCTGGATCTGAGTCTTTAAACCCGTGAAATGGGCAAGTTGGGGTTGCAGGTTGAGGCTAAGGGTGCGCTCGGACTCAGAAGGGCGCAGCCACGCAGGGCAGGGCATGGAGAGACCAGGAACTTGAACTTAAAGGCCTGGACACCCGGGACTCTGGTGGGAAGCAAGCACCGCACCTTCGCCTTTACCTGCTTCGTGATAGCTTTTCAATCAGCTAGATTCAGCCCAATCGCCCTGTCCGCCGCTCACTGCCTCCGGCTCCAGCTGTGGACCCGGGCCGGGCAGAGATCAGCACGACCCACCATGGCCCACAGCCAGTGGACCGGGACCCGCCGCCCGCCCATCATTACCCAGCTGCGCAGGCGCGAGTTCCGGAGCCTGCAAAGACACGCCCAGAGCTCTGGGCCGGGGCAGCCTGGGAAATGTAGTCGGGCCTCACTCTTACCCTGCGCGGTTAAAGGCGCCAATTGGTGCACATGTTACTGCGAGGCTACACCTTTAGCTGACCAATGAAAACTAGACTTCGTCCTCATCCGGGTTTTGGACAGTGGCAAGCATGGCACCACCTGTGAGATACTGTATCCCCGGTAAGTGAGCGGTCTCTGCACGCAGTCCCAGGCTGCATGGCAACCAGCTTCTGGGAGACCATGGCTGATGCGGCCTTTCTTTCTGCAGGCGAACGTCTGTGTAACTTGGAAGAAGGCAGCCCCGGCAGCGGCACCTACACCCGGCACGGCTACATCTTTTCGTCGCTGGCAGGCTGCCTGACGAAGACCAGCGATAATGGCGCGGTAAAGCAAGCGGCTACCTAGCGCGCGTTCTCTCCCAGGCTGCCGTTGAGTGCTGGTCCTTGGGCACAGGCACTGCGGACGTGTCTTTGGTTCCTGAGCAGTAGAACGCTTTGGTCTCTTGGTTTCTCCCAGCTCTGACCCCTGCGCTGTGCTAAAGCACACCCGCTGCACGCCAGTGAGGTTAATCTGGATTGGATGTGTGGATGTTCTCATAGAAAGAAGTGGAGGGAAAAGCATGCAAATCAAAGTATCCCAGCCAGTGGAGAGCTTCCTCCCGTCGTGCGTCTCGACTGCCTCTCTACTTTCATGTAGCTCTACTGTCCCACCTCACTGACACCAGTGTAGTAATGCTCCTCCTGCCTATGCACGTGCCTCTATCTGGAACACACTCCTGCCCAGCCCCTTTCGTTAATCGGCTTTTTTTTTTTTTTTTTTTTTTTTAAACCAGAGAAGACCTTCTGGACCCGCTGATTGAGAAAACGGGGTTTTGGTGGGAGTGGGATTGTCATGCCCAAGAATCTTCTTCCCAAGCACTCATGTAAATTTGTTACCTCTTGATTACATTTACCCCACTAGATTCTTGCCCAATTAGACGTTTAGGTGTAGCCATGCATGGTGATGGTACACAACTGCATTCCCAGGTACTAAGAGGCATAGATAAAGCAGTGATTGACCTGCGTTAGACAATTAAAGATTAAAAATTAAGGGACGCTGGAGAGATGGCTCAGAGGTCAAGGGCACTGACTGCTCCTCCAGAGGTCCTGAGTTCAATTCCCGGCAACCACATGATGGCTCACAACCATCCAGAATGTGATCTGATGCCCTCTTCTGTCCTGCAGGTGTACATGCAGACAGAGCACTGTATTCATAATAATAAATAAATCTTTAAAAAAATAATAATAATTAAAACCTTAGCCTATGGGCTTGTGCCTGGCGGTACAGTGCTTTCTTAGAATGCCAAGCTTGGGACCACAGGTTCAATTTCCAGCACTGCTTGAAAAAGTTAAAAAGAATCAAACTTGTAAGACCTGGCTAAACCTAAATTTTCTGCTTTGGGTTCAGCTTATTTGTTAAAAAAAAAAAAAAAAAAAAATAGGTCGCAGTCAATTGGTTTTGGAAATAAACTCAGCCTGTCTGTTTCATCACTACTATAGATCTCTCTTGAGCACTTTCATGTGCCCTGCACAGTGCTGCCCTGATTGACTGCTGGGGATAGAATCATGAGCCAAGTAACTTTTGCCATGGAGGAGGCAGGCACAAACCATGACATATGCACAGGTGTGTGTGTTCAGAAGAATTGTGCAGTGCAATGAAAACATGTGGTGGGCTTTATGTCTGTTATTCTAGAGAGTAGTGGAGGTGGAGGAGTGGAAAGAATTCGGTTCTGACGTTAAGAATGGGTTAAGCAGACAATTTGAAACAGGAACAATTTAGGAAGGTAGGACAACAGAGCAAGAGAGGTCCTGCCTTCTTGTTCGAAGACGATACACTGATTGCCACTGGAGTAAAACAAGAATTGCTATTCTATAGCATTTAATTGTAAATTCTACCTTATGCAGTATTTTTTTTTAAAGCAGTATATCTTCGAAGGAGCCAAGATCTTCATAATTATAAGCAATATGATTGTATGCCAAGAAACTCCAAGAGAACCTTTAAAAACTTAGAACTAATGAGAAATGTTCATATTAAGCCGGGCGTGGTGGCGCATGCCTTCAATCCCAGCACTCGGGAGGCAGAGACAGGTGGATCACTGAGTTCGAGGCCAGCCTGGTCTACAAAGTGAGTCTAGGACAGCCAAGGCCTCACAGAGAAACCCTGTCTCAAAGGAAAAAAAAAAAAGTTCATATTAAATCTGGCAGCCTAATTCTAATGGCCTCTTATCCACTTTATTTGCTGAAAAATTTTTTTCCAATTTCATAAAATCACTAGTGTCCTCTGCTATAAGCTATAAATGAATCTACAGTATGCGCTTGTGACGCCTGACGGGTTGAAGACAATTCTATATTCTTCTCAGACCTCAGCTGTCTTTACCCAAGGCTTTCTTAGCCAGTTCACTGACTTTGCATTCTCTCCACAGCTTCCTGTGGTGTCTGTGATGAGAGAGACAGAGTCCCAACTTCTTCCAGATGTGGGAGCTGTGGTCACCTGTAAGGTGAGCTGGCCCTAATCTTGTGCTTAAGAGTCTACAACTGCTGCGTTCTGCTACTTGATACAGTAGTCACCAGCTGTATGGGGCTGCTTAAGTTTATTAAGTGTTAAAAATTCATTTTCAGGGATAGGCATGGTGGCGTATTCCTTTAACCCCGGCACTCAGGAGGCAGAGGCAGGTGGATACTCAAGGCCAACCTGGTCTACAGAGTGAGTTCCAGGACAGCCAGGACTGCATAGAGAACCCCTGACTCAAAAAAAAAAAAAAAAAAAAAAAAAGAAAGAAAGAAAGAAAGAAAACTTCATTTTCAGCCAGGCTGAAATATAGATATGACGCATATCTGTAATCTCAGTATTTGGGAAATTGAACAGTTCAAGACCAGTGTGGGCTACAGAGTGAGACCCTGACCCCCACAATCCCAACACTATCCACATCTTAAGTACTCAGTAGCAAATTGTGGTTAGTGACTGCCATGTTGGCTGGCACATGCTTTTGTTTGGGGTTGTGTGAGGAAGTGATGGAACCCCTGAACTACATCCTCAGCTGTAGGAAATAATTTTTGGTTTGGTTTGGTCTTTCATGTCATCTTATGTGTGTTGGTGCTTTGTCTGTATTCTATGCATCCCCGGTGCCGCCGAGGCTGGGAAGGACTGTTGGCACCCCTTAGGGCTTGAGTACAGATTATTATAAACTGCCATGTGGATGCTAGCTCTTGAAACCAAGTCCTATGGAAGAGCAGCCAGTCCTCTTAACTGCTGAGCCAGCCTCATGAAATGACATTTCTGTCAACCCGGAATGTTTTCCTGCCAGGGTGTAGCAGCACACACACACCTCTGATGTCGCTTGAGAGGCAGAGGATCTCAAAACGAAGCTGGGCTACATGGTGATGCTCTGTCCCACAGAAGAGGTAGAGGGAAGACAGACACTTTGGCTTGTGCCTTTACTACTAGCACTCAAGAGAAAGAAGAAGGCATATCTCTGTGAGTTCAAGGCCAGCCTGGCTTACAAATTGAGTGGCAATACAAGCAGGGCTACATAATAACACCACATCTTAAAACAAATGAAGAGCCTGGCTTTGTGGTGCATGCCTTTAATCTCAGCACTCGGGAGACAGAGGCAAGAGGATCTCTGAGTTCCAGGACAGCCAGGGCTATTACACAGAGAAGTTTTATCTCAAAAAAAAGAAGAAGAAAAGGGGGAGAGGTAGAGGGAGAATGTGCGTCTGTCAGTAACATAGCCTCTCAGATGCCTTTCCATGGGAGCCTGCTGACCCATGAGCGTGTGGATCCAGGAGAAAACCAGCTCCACAGAGTTGCCTGGTTAGTTTTGATCGGCTTACTATATACTAGAGTCACCTGCAAAGAAGAAACCTCGGCTGAGGAACCGAAGCCTTCAGCTTGGCCTGTCTGTGGCACATTTTCTTGATTGATGATCGATGTGGCAGGGCCCAGACCCTTGTGGGTAGTGGCACAACTAGGAAGGTGGTCTTGGGTTGTATAAGAAAGCAGGCTGAGCAAGCCGTGTAAGCCAGGAGGCAGCACCTCTCCATGGCCTCTCCTCCAGTTCCTGACTCCAGCTTCCTGCCTGAAGTTTCTTCTACCTTGGCTTTCCCTAATATAGGACTGTTCTGTAAGCCAGTTCCTCCCCAAATTGCTTTTGGTCTTGGTGTATTTACACCAAGTATTTACACAGTAACTGGAGCAGACCTCCACACATGCTGTGGGGTGTGAGCCTGCGCTCACTGCCCCCAACACACACTTAGCATGATGATGGGGATGATGGTAGAGAGTTCCTAAAAAGTGAGAAAGAAAGGCTTATTCTATTGATTTTGTTTAAAGAAAGTTTCACTGTATTCTGTTGGTCTGAAAATTTCCAGGATCAATATAGATAATTCAGACATCTAGTTTTTGCCTGGCGTGTAGTTTACTTGGTAGATTGCTTACTTACCATGCATGAGGCACAGGGCTCTCAACGTGTAGGCACTACATAAATTGACGTGGTGTTGTACACCCATAATTGTAGTGCTCAGGAGGCAGAGGCAAGGAGATCAAAAGTTCAGCCTCATCCTCTCCTATGTACTGAGTTTGAAGCCAGCCTAGGCTCTACCATCTCGAAAGATTCATAATTCTTCTCTCTGAGCTGTTCTGCTTATGTCTGGGAAAGGGTGTCCTCTTTTCCCTTGAGGAAGTTTCATTCTGTAGTCCCAGGTGCCATGGAGCTCACTGTGTAGCTGCCCTCAGACCTGGCGAGGCAATCAGTCCTCTACCTCCAAAATGCTAGGATTACAGGTACGTAGCACCGTGCCTGGTGTTATGAAATGCTGGGCTAAGAATCTGCGGATAGACTAGTCCAGTGTTCTGCCACCTGAGTTCCACCCTCAGCCCCAGAGGATTGGAGAGAAGATGCAAATTAACGTTAGATGCTTTGTGTGCCTATAATGTCCAGAGTGTTATTCCGTACTCATCCCCATCCTCAACAAGTTTTATTTATGTCCATTGATCATACCCCCTGCCTGGGTCCTATGGAGCCCAGGTGGCCTCAGGCCTATAGTGTAACCGAGGATGATTATGTACTGAGCCTCTTGTGTCCACCTCACACATTCCTGTTCCCACACCTCACACAGCTTCGTTCCTTTCTCTTTGTAAACTATTATAGGGGGAAAGAATGTGTTTTGAAACTATCAAAATGAGCTGGGCGGTGGTGGCACACGCTTTTAATCCCAGCACTCGGAAGGCAGAGGCAGGCGGATCGCTGTGAGTTGGAGGCCAGCCTAGTTTACAAAGTGAGTCCAGGACAGCCAAGGTTACACAGAGAGACCCTGTCTCAGAAAAAAACAAAACAACAACAACACACAAAAAAAAACCCCTAAAATTGTCACAATGACCTCAACATCAGGAATTAGCTGCACTGTCGATTGGATTCCATACACAGACTAGTTTCTTGACAAAAACTGTTAAATGCCTAGATTTGTTACCGTACACTGTATTTTTATATACGGCTTAGTGAGCTTTTTTGCTAATATTGAGCCATGCAGTGGTCGCCCATGCCCTTAGATCCCAGCACTTGGGAGGCAGAGTCAGGGGGATCTCAGGTTCAGGGCCTACACAGAAAAAACCTTGTCTTGGAGGGGGAAAAATTGAGACAGCATCGTCTCGCTGAGTTGTTGAAGCTTGCCCCAGACTTGCTGTGTAGACCAAGTTGGTTTCGATCTTGAGACCTTCCTGTTTCAGCCTCTGTTGTGGTTTGGATTGTCTTATAGACATTCACTGCCACACCTAATGTTATTTAGGTTTGAGTACTTTTTAAAGTCAATACTCTGTCTTCTCCTTGGATTTCCGTAAAAGCACTATCAGGTAGCCATTGTGGCTTCCAGCCCACAGACACGGCTTAGACATGGCTGGATAGATGGATCTCAGGTTAAGAGCACTTGCTGCCTCTCCAGAGAGCCTGCTTTCCCTTCCCAGCATCCACTCTGAGCAGCTCAGCTGCCTATGACCCCGTTTCCTGGCATGGATACAACACCTCTGGCCTCCGTGGGCACCTGCACTCATGTGCACAGACATACATACGCATGTAAATTTGGATATGAACTAAAGGGCTGGAGAGATGGCTTATTAGCTAAAGCATTTGCTGCTCTTGGAGAGGGCCTGGGTTCAATTTCTAGCACCTACATGGTAGTTCACAACCATCAACCATCTGTGTAACTCCAGTTCCGGGAGATCCAAGCCCCTCTTCTGACCTTTGTGGACACCAGGCACATGTGTGGTATACATACATACATACATAAATACATACATACACACATACAGGCAAAGCACTCATCACACAAGATCAAATATAAACACAACCGAACAAAACCCCTTAAGTCTGTGTAGTAGAGTTACCCTCACTTGCTGCAGAGCGAGCAGTGAGTGGCTGGCGCTCTGAACCTATCCTTCCTCTCTGTTCCCAGGTCTCTAGCATCAATTCACGTTTTGCCAAAGTCCACATCCTGTATGTGGGATCCACACCACTTAAAAACGCTTTTCGAGGAACTATCCGGTAAGAGGTATTCTTGAGTTCACGCTTGCCTCAGCACCAGGAGTGAGACAGGAGTAGAGGGAAGACTGAAATCTGTCAAGCAATTATAGTCCCTTCTGCCTGCTTTTGACTCTCCTTAGTGCTTTACTTCTTGCCCCAGAGCTATGAGGAAAGGAAAATGTTAATGATAAAAGAGGATTTCTAAATAAAGGTGAGGGTGGGGCTGGGGGGGCAGCTGGTGGTCTATATCTCAGTTGATGGAGAAGCTCTAGATTTGACCCTCTGATGCCTGCAGCCACAGCACTTAGAGATGGAGGCAGGTGCATGAGAAGTTCAAGGCCAACCTGGGCTACATGAGACCCTGTCTCAGTAAGGACTGAGGGAAGCTGTAAACCAGCAGTGTCGGGATGAGCCAAACAAGCAGAGGCTCATCGGAAGGCCTTTCATGTTCTTCACTTCTTCCCATATTTTTATTACTGCTGTGTATGTGTATGTACCTCAGCACTCATGTGAAGGCCAGGACAATCTTACAGAGTCAGTTCTCTCTCCACCTTGACGTTGGTTCCAGAGAGGTCACCAACACACATCTCTAGCCCCTGAGCCATCCTCCCAGCCCACCTTTGTATTCTTTGTTTTATGTTTTTGTTTGCTTAAGACAGCATCCTGCTATTGAATCCTGGCTGGCCTTGAACTTAGACATTTGCCTGCCTCTACCTCCCATGTGCACTTGGATGTACATCTTACTCTTTAATATTGATTGAACCCAAAGGTTGTAAGAAGAATTTTGTGTAGGGGCTGGAGAGATAGCTCAACAGTTAAGAGCACCTGTTGCTCTCGTAGAGGACCCGGGTTCAATTCCCAGCACCACATAGTAACTTCAGTCCCAGGGGACCAGACACATACACGGACACAGGCAAAAACACTCATACACAGAAAGTAAAATAAATAAATCTTTTTTTAAAAAGTAATAGCAAAAGTTTGTGGGAGAAATGGTAGATTGTTTTGTGGCTTCTTTGAAGAGAAATGATTGTGCAATTATTGTAGGCTAGATGGTTGGTGGGCTTGTCTTGATTTGTTTTGTTTGGACAAAAGTCCTATAGTCAGTCTGTCCTTAAATTCCATATGTAGCCAAGAATAGCCTTGAATTTCTGATAAGCTTTTCCATTGTCAAGAGTTATAAATACTATTGTTCTATATTGTCCAAGAAAAGCTAAATGTTTATCATACATGCTGAAGATGGCCCCCCATCCTTGTAGCAGCTAGGAACCCAATATGGCCTGTTTTATTTGTTTACTATTCTTTCCTTCTCATGGATAACTAATTTTACTTTTTCTTTTTTCTTTTTATAGCAAGGAAGATATCCGAGCAACTGAAAAAGACAAGGTTGATGATTAGTGGTGGTTTTGTAGGGTGTTTCTATGACGTTAGAAATCTTGATTTAGGCCAGGCGTGGTGACGCACGCCTTTAATCCCAGCACTCGGGAGGCAGAGGCAGGTGGATTTCTGTGAGTTTGAGGCCAACTTGGTCTACAAAGGGAGTCCAGGACAGCCAAGGCTACACAGAGAAACCCTGTCTCAAAAAACAAACAAAAAGCCGGGCGTGGTGGCGCATGCCTTTAATCCCAGCACTCGGGAGGCAGAGGCAGGCGGATCGCTGTGAGTTCGAGGCCAGCCTGGTCTACAAAGTGAGTCCAGGATGGCCAAGGCTACACAGAGAGACCCTGTCCCAAAAAAACAAAACAAACAAACAAAAAAGAAACCAAAATTCTCACCACACCAGATGTCAGTCTGACCTCAACACAAATACGCCTCATGCGTGTGTATATGTGCTCCAACCCCACAAAGTTTATTGCTTTGAGGTGGGATCTTGCCGATTTGCCCAGGCTAGCCTCAGACTTGACTTTCCCTCCTCTGCCTCCCCTGTGCTGTTGACAGGCATGTGACCACAGTGTCTCTGCTCTTGGCCTTTGGAAGCTCGTTTATTCATTACTCCTCACACTCTGGAGTCTTCTCAGCCCAATTATACTTCCTTTTGTCAGATCTCTGATCAAGTTACTAAATTCAAATTCTTTTATTGACATGATACAGAAACAATAAACATCTGAATTGATATAATAATGGCCCCTCCCCCCTGGGATTAGAAAGTAGCCTGGGTCTTCTGGGTGGCTTAATGATGTCAAGTAGATGAATCTGTACCTTTACCCCTGTTTGTTTTTTTGCAGGTTGAAATTTACAAGAGTTTCCGCCCAGGTGACATAGTATTGGCCAAAGTTGTATCCCTCTTGGTTTGGTTTGGTTTGGGTTTTTGAGAGATTCTCTGTGTATACATGGTTGTTCTGGAACTCACTCTGTAGACCAGGCTCGCCTCAAACTCAGAGATCCACCTGCCTATGTCTCCTGAGTGCTGGAATTAAATGCATGTGTCACCACTGTCTGGCCAAAGTTGTATTCTTTGGCCAGATTTCTGGTTCTTTGTCAAAAGAAGAAATGGAACCAGGCATAATGACACATCATGTTATCCCAGCACTTGGAAGGTGAAGGCAGGAGGATCAGGAGTTCGAGGCTGGCCTGGGATACATAAAGCCTCGTGTCAGAAAAACAAGACGTATAAAAAGGGGGTGAAGTGGCAGAAGCAACATCACTTTAAGTCTCTCATTTCCCTTCACTGGGCGGTGTGACTAGATCTCCCTAGGTGATGCGCAGTCCAATTACCTGCTGACCACTGCAGAAAATGAGCTAGGAGTAGTGGTGGCCCACAGCGAATCCGGTAAGCTATTCTTGCTCCCGAGTCCGTTTCCCTGGGAAGCAATAGGAGCGCATGTAGTCACATGTGGTATAGGAAATAATATTTTTTTAATATTTATTTATTTATTACATACGGTGTTCTGCCTCCTTATACACCTATACATCAGAAGAGAGCACCAGATCTCATTATAGATGGTTGTGAGCCGCCATGTGGTTGCTGGGAATTGAACTCAGGACCCCTGGAGAAACAGACAGTGCTCTTAACCGCTGAGCCATCTCTCCAGCCCAGGAAATAATATTTTGATCAACTGTGTGTGCCACATTCTGCGGTGGATCCCCTACAATTGTAACACCTGGCCTTAAGGATGGAGCTCAATGGTAGAGCACTTCCTGAGCGTCCACAAGGCTCTAGGTCTAGTCCCCAGCATCTTCCCCAGTAAAGAAAAGAAAAAAGATAATATCATCTGGTGACGTGGTTGTGTGTCCTGCCATCTGTGAGTACACGCTGGTTTTGTCCAGTGTTGGAAATCATCTCTCAGAGCACGTACTCAGTATGGAATGGGTTAATGTCCCATATGTCATGGAGTAAACAAGGTTTCCTTCTCCCTTAGTGCTGGGGTGACACTGTTCTCTTTCACATGCTAAGCAAGCCACGTCATGTCTAGCTGAAAAGGACCTCAGCAGAGTGTCTGGCGTTCACGCCTCCCACATTACCCTTTGTCTTCATCCTTCCAGGTGTGCAGATGGTCCCCATCAGCTGGTGTGAGATGCAGTGCCCTAAGACCCACACTAAAGAATTCCGAAAAGTGGCCAGAGTGCAGCCCGAGTTCTTACAGACCTAAGCGCGCTGTCCCGAAGGGCGTAACTACTTCCAAAAGCGCACATAGGAAGAGAACGTCAAGATCCATGTCTTTACTGAGGTGCCTGCAGTCAGCTAGCAACCACTTCTTGGAAGATGTGCCAGAAATACATTCATCTCGTAGTGAACACCCAAGGCTCCTGCATCTGAGACAAGAAGAAAATGTACACTAACTGAAACAAAATTCTTAGGAAAAGACGGATTTTTATTCTCTGGGCTCATGAATCAATCTCATTTAAAGGCATTCAGCAAACAAAATCATGTAATATTGGAAATACCCTGTGCCTTTTTTATGAATATGTATATATGTATTTTGCAATGACTGGAAATTTTTTTTTGTTAATGGTATGGTTTTCTTATTTCTGTGTGTGTGTGTGTGTGTGTGTGTGTGTGTTTTCATGAGACTTAGGCCTAGCTTTTTCATGGATGCTTGGAATTTGAACTCGGGTGTCCATGGTTGGGTAGCAGTTACCCTTACCTGGTCAGCCCTCTCCTCAACCCCTGATCTCACTATTTAGAAGGTAGACTTGCAGCCACCTTTTTTTCTCAGTGCTAGGATTTAATTGTCTTCTGTTGTCTGTAGCAATGAGAAGACTCTAAGCAGTGTTGTGGCTTTTGGATCAGGTGTTTGCTCACCTAGTGGCATTCATTAACTCAACCAGCCCGGATCACCAATTTCATTGTATGTGCGTGAGTGTATACGTGCAGGTGTGTTGCCTCAGGAGGCCAAAGAAGGCACTGACTCCCCAACTGGATTTCCAAGTGGTTGTGAGCTCCATGTTCTTTGTCACTGAGCCATCTCTCCAGCCACTGATCTCACCCACTTTTCTGTTTTGTTTTTTTTGAGACAATGTCTGACTACACTGTAGACGAGGCTGGCCTGTCTCACAAGCATCTACCTGCCTCTGCTTCCCAAGTGCTGGGATTAAAGACAATGCACCACCATGCTCTGCCTCCTTCATCCACTGGATCAAGCACTTCATATAAACTACTAATATTATGTTGTTTAGTGAAAACTCTCGGGCCTATGGGTGATTCAAATAGCACCTGAGTGGTTACTGTGTCAGAATAGGTATCCCAGAAACTGTTAATTCTGAATTGTCTGAAGAGACAGAATGCTACCGTGTGAGATGGGCAAGGAAGGATTTGGTGACAAGACCAAAAGCAATTGTAAAGATAGTAGGTAAGTTTGAAGTGAAGGCCCTCCAAGCAGAGGACACCCTAGCACATGCGTGTGTTTGGGGAGGAGGGAAGGATCGCTGTGAACTAGCACGAAGAGACTGCTGCACAGGGACATGAAAGAACATGTAAGTTAAATGTGGTTTGCCTGTGGTGGGGGTGAGCTCTGGGCTTGCCATCTGCAGTGCTAACTTTGAACAGGTTAGTGTACTTTCTTTCTTTTTTTAAGATTTATTTATTATTATGTATACAGTGCTCTGCCTGCATGTACACCTATAGACTAGAAGAGAGCATCAGATCATATAATAGATGGCTGTGAGCCACCGTGTAGATGCTGGGAATTGAACTCAGGACCTTTGAGTATCTGGAAAAGCAATCAGTGCTCTTAACCTCTGAGCCAGTCTCCATCCCATCTTTTTGCTTTTTGTTTTGTTTTTTGAGACAGGGTTTCTCTGTGCAGCCTTGGCTGTCCTGGACTCTCTTTGTAGACCAGGCTGGCCTCGAACTCACCATGATCCACCTGCCTCTGCCTCTGCCTCTGCAGTGCTGGGATTACAGGCATGCACCACCATGCCCAGCTATCTTTAAAAAATATTTAGCTGGGCAAGGTGGTACACGCCTGTAATCCCACCCAGGCAGAGGAAGGCAGATCACTGAGTTCAGCCAGTCTCTACAAAGTGAGTCCAGGACATCCAAAGGCTACACAAAAGAAACCCCTGCTTTGTTTTACAATGGCCAATTTTCTTTTTAACTTGTATGTGCACAAGTTTGTGCCATATAGCACGACACAGCATGTGCATATATAGAGGTCAAAGGACAATCTTGTGGAGTCAGCTTTCTCCTTCCACTTTCTCTGGGTTCTAGAGATCAAACTCAGACCACAGCAAACACCTTCACCTGCTGAGCCACCTCACTGGCCCCTACCTTGTTTGAGGTGCAGTCTTTTTGCTGTTTCTGCTGCATTGTGGGCTTAGGCTAGCTAGCCCATGAGCTTCCAGGCAGTCCCCACTGTAGGAGTGCTGGCATTGCAGACAGATGCTACTGCATCCAGCTTTTTACATGGGTTCCAGGGACCAAACTCAAGTCATGCTTCCGTGGCAAGGGCCTTCACACACCATGCCATCTTGAGTCCAAAAAAATAAAAAGCTAATATTGATCTTTTTTGTTTACGTGCATGTGGAAGTCAGAGGTCAACTTGTCAGTGGGTTTCTTCCTTTGGGCCCCAGGGATAAAACTTGGGTTGTCAGATTTGGCACTTTTACCTGCTGACACCAGCCCATTTTTTGTTTCCTTCATTGAAATTTCTATTATGCCCAAGGTGGCACTTGCAATTCTAACATTCAGGAGACTAAGGCAGGAGAAACATAGGTTAAGGCCAATCTAGGCTACAACAGTAAAATCCTTAAAAATGTTTTTAGTGTGTTAACTATAGGGCCTGTCTTTGGGGGGGATTTCTATTGCTGACAAAACACTGTGACCAAAAGCAAGTTAGGGAGGGTTAGGGTTGGTTTCTTTGGCTTACACTTCCACATCACTGTTCATCATTGAAGAAAATGAGTTGGACAGAGAGTTAACCTGGAGTTAAGTGATGCAGAGGCCACAGAAAGGTGCTACTTACTGGCTTGCTCAGCTTGCTTTCTTACAGAAACCAGGACCACAGCCCAGGGTTGCAGCCACCCACAGGGCCTTCCCACTTTGATCACACACACAATGCTTTGCAGCTGAATCATGGTAAGGCATTTTCTCAACTGTGGTTCCCTCCTTTTAGGTTAACTGGTTTGTGTTGAGTTGACATAAAACTAGCCAGGGCATGCAGTTTGTTGTTTGCTGTGCTGAGGGTCAAATTAGGGTGAGTACATGCTCTGCAGCTGGGCTTGACTCAACACATTGGCAAAGTCCTAGGAGTCAAGCCCAGCATTAGAAGTAAAGGTCTCTTGTACCTTGGACCTAGTTTCCCACATTGGTGATACTTGCTAATTGGGTTGGAGGCTCAGTAGGTAATAAGGAAGGCTTTGATCTCAGCATTCAGGAGGCAAGGGCAGGCAGATCCTGGGAGCTGGAGGCAGCCTGGTCTGCTGAGCCCTTTCTCCAACACCTATTAATATTCAAACAAGAACTTCGTGAGCACTTCAAACTGAATGCTGAGGTGTCCTCAGATCACAGGCATAACACACCAGACAGTAATATTGCACATCACTCCTTTATTATACTGATCTGGAAAGATTTAGTTCTGAACCCTCATGGCAGGGTCAAGCAGCTGGAACATGATTCAGACAGTGAAAGACAAAAACTCGGACATGAGCAAGGGGCCCTTCACCTCTACACAAGGCAGCGGGATCCTAACACAGCAAGAGGTATCCTGCCCCTTGAGGACAAGTTTATCCCACTTGATATGAGGAATGGCTTATTTTCTAGTGACCGCACAGGACTGTTTCAACTGACACTAGAAACCTCAGAGGGGCTTTTATGTGCTGATATATATATGTGTACATATATATATGTACCCTTTTTTTGTAAAAGTAAATGTAACGCATAGACTTGACAAGATTGATCCCACCTTCTGGGGCCGGCAGCTCCTTTAGGGTCAGAGAGGAAGTACAGTACAGTCTTTTAAATCACCATGGAAGTTACTCTCACCCTCTACTGGAATGACTAGAGCCCCCAGTTACCTAGCTGCGGAAGAGCGCAGGCCGGGCTCCGGGGACAACACTGCAGCTTCTGGCCGTTGGTCTTATCACAACATGGTCCCTCTCTGACCACTCCCTAAACAGACCCTTAGTAAACAGAGGACTAAAACTGGAACCACTACCTCTCAGCTCTCCTGGTAAGAGGAGCTGTCCCTGGGTGTGGCCCGAGAACCTGCACCCCAGAGGGCTTACTCTGACTGGATTCTATGGAGGGAGTGGGTGCGGGGGATAAAATACTAAAATGAAAATGGGAGCCACGGGTCCCATCTGCAATTACAAGTTAAACTTAAGATCCTAAAGACGTAGTCAGTACAACAGGTGTTGGGGAAGGTGCAGGGGGCAGGAGCAGGCAGGGAGGGTGCTCGTGGGGGAGGAGTCTGCCTGCTCATCCTCACTTCTTGACCTTGCCCTGAGCGGCCACAGCTTCCATGGCTTTGCGCACGGTCTCCTCGTCTCCCAGGAACTGCATGGGCTTGACGGGCTTCAGGTTCTTGTCCAGCTCATAGACGATGGGGATGCCGGTCGGCAGGTTCAGCTCCATGATGGCCTCTTCCGAGAGACCTAAAAGAGCGGCCACGTTCAGCCACAAGACGAGCCCACATGCTGCCCTCAGGCAAAGCACGTCAGTGAGAACTGACAATGTCCTTTCTGACCCGTTCCCAAGTTACAGCTTCCAATTACATCTCCTCAAGCCCCTAAAGAGCGTAAGAAAGGGACTGGAGAGAAGACTCAGCGGGTAAGAGCCCTGTTTGCTCTTCTAGAGGTTCTGAGTTCAATTATCACCAACGACATGGTGGCTCACAACCATCTGTACAAGGATCTCATGCCCTCTTCTGACATGTAGGCGTATATGCAGATAAAGCCTTCATAATACATAAAATAAATAAATGTTTTAAAAAAGAGCATAAGAGAGCCGGGTATGGTGGTGCACACCTTTAATCCCAGCACTCAAGGGAGGCAGAAGTAGGCGGATCACTATAAGTTCAAGGCCAGCCTGGTCTATAGGACAGCCAAGGCTATAAAGAAACCCTGTCTGGGGTGGGGGGTGGGGGAGAAGAGTATGAGAAAGTACACAAGACTAAGTGGGCCACCAAAA
This sequence comes from Acomys russatus, assembly GCF_903995435.1. Lineage (NCBI taxonomy): Eukaryota > Metazoa > Chordata > Mammalia > Rodentia > Muridae > Acomys > Acomys russatus. Next base: position 60,753,287 of record NC_067141.1, on the reverse strand, counting down.
AACCATAGAAAGTTACACTACAGCTTGTGCTCCTCAGACACCCCAAAGTCCCACCAGCTGGGCCTTCATGGATGACAACTAAGGTTTAGATGAGTCACACCGTGACCAGTTTCTGCTCCTCCTCCTAGAGCAGGTAGGCACGTACAACTTTAATGTATATCCAATCACTTGCACGTGACCACTCTGAACTGAATATGGCCCTGCAGTGTCAGAGGCTCACTGTCACAGTTCTGTAACCCTTCCTGCTGCCTCTGAATCACTTACTATATAGCCCTGGCTGGCCTGGAACTCAAAGTGATTCTCTTGCTTCCTGGTGCTGGTCAGAGACGTAAGCCAGCACATCAAGCTAGTAGACCATATTCTGAAGAAGAAACACATTTTTCCTTAAGTTCATCTGCCTTGTCAGATTTTTTCCCCAGAGGCCTCCTTGCTACAAAGTCAATCTGATTGGTGACAGTACTGCTTTATCACCCTTAAGGACTCCTATAAGAAAATGTACATGGGGCCGGAGAGATGGCTCAAAGGTTAAGTGCACTGACTGCTCTTCCATAGGTCCTGTGTTCAATTCCCAGCAACCACATGGTGGCTCACAACCACCTATAATGTGATCTGATGCCCTCTTCTGGCCTGCAGGGGTACATGCAGGCAGAGCAATGTATACATAATATTAAATAACTCTTAAAAAAAAAAAAAAGAGGACGGGCGTGGTGGCACACGCCTTTAATCCCAGCACTCGGGAGGCAGAGGCAGGCGGATCGCTGTGAGTTCAAGGCCAGCCTGGTCTACAAAGGGAGTCCAGGATGGCCAAGGCTACACAGAGACACCCTGTCTCGAAAAACCAAAAAAAAAAAAAAAGATGCACATACCCTCCAGATGCTTGACGATGCCCCGAAGGCTGTTGCCGTGGGCAGCAATCAAGACCCTTTTCCCCTCCTTGATCTGGGGGACAATTTCTTCATTCCAGAAGGGAAGTGCTCTGGCAATAGTGTCCTTCAGGCTCTCACAGGAAGGTAGCTGGTCCTCAGTAAGGTCTGCATACCTGCGATCCTAAGCAACAAAGACTTGTTTCAAAGTTGCCAGTTATTCCCAGTTGTATCTCTAAAGAACTTTTGTGTGTATCAATTCTGCCCAGCTCAGCTCTTTGGGGATTAAGGGATTCATGAAGGTCTCTCAAGGGTCCAGAATGCAGCTGAGAACTTAAGGAAAATGTATGTATGTATGTATGTATGTATGTATGTATGTATGTATGTATGTACGTACGTACGTACGTATGTGTGTATATATCTCAGTGGTCATCATCCTTCAATCCTATTCCTCAATCCAAAACACAAGGGCCTTAGAAAGTGGGGGAAGGAGCTTAACAAAGGTTTCCCAATTCACTTTAGTTTGCAGTTGGTTTAGGAGGCTGGAGATGGTTTTGAAAATATGGCAATAAAGATGTGAAGAAGGCGTGTCTCTCAGATACCTAACATTGACTTCCAACTAAATGCTGTTAACAAGTGAAGGCTATTATGTTAGTTATTTCATCACAAATTATAAGGTTAATGACAGTGGACAGACACATGTAAGAGGTCTGCAGGTGGCTCAGTAGTTAAGAGCAGTTGGTGCTCTTCTGGAGGACCTGGATTTGGTTCTCAGCACTCATATGGAGGCTCACAACCACCTCTAGCTCCAGCTCCAGAGGCTCTGGTGTATTCTTCTGACTTTCAAAGGCACCAGGCACAAGTGGGGCACACAGAAATATACGCAGGAAAAACACCTATGCACATGAATTGGAACGTGGCTTCACCCTACCTTGCTGATATTGCTGTAGAAGGGGTGACCCGGCTCCATCGGGGGCGGTGGGACGTCGTAAGATCGCCTCCAGATCTTCACCTGTGCCTCGCCGTGCTTGGCGGCAGTTTCTGCTTTGTTCAGACCAGTCAGACCCCCGTAGTGTCGCTCATTGAGGCGCCAGGTCCTGACCACTGGCAGCCACATCTGGTCAATGGCATCCAGGACTGTCCAGAGGGTTCTGATTGCTCTCTTCTGCACGGAGGTGAAGCAGATGTCAAATTCATAGCCAGCATCTATAAATTAAGAAGTGCCAAATGAGCCAGGTACATAGCAAGTTCCAGGACAGCCCCAGCTACAAAGAGTCTTTGTCTCAAAGAGAAAATACAAATGCCAAGTGAGAAGTTAACAAGGCCTAACCTGAGCTACAACTGTTTTATACAGGGGAAACTAACCAGGCGAGGTGTAGTGGCACACACCTTTAATACCAGTATGAAGAAGGCAAAGGCAGATGATCTGTGAGGTGGAGGCCAGCCTGGGCTACTTAGTTCCAGACCAGTCATGGATGGTGAGACCCTGTCTGGGGGTCGGGGAGGACCTACCTGACAAAGTATTTATTATCCTTGCACCCTGAGGGCAAATTTTGTTAACTTATTACAGATAACAGTACACCTCCAAAAATTCCTAACTGTATTGTAACCAACTAACCGAGGCCTGTACAGCTTAATCTAACCCCTAGAATGTTACACCTAAATGCATTTTGATTGGTTCAATACCTAGAACCCACATAGTGGAAAGAGGGTGCTGAGCACAAGTTGTCCTGACCTCCACACATGCACCTTGGCACACGCATGTGTACAAGCCTGTGCTTGCACACACACACAATAAATGAATGAGTCCAATCTTTTTTCTATTTTTTTCTTTTGGTTTTTTAAGACTGGGTTTCTCAGTGTAGCCTTGGCTGTACTAGACTCACTTTGTAGACCAGGCTGGCCTCAAACTCAGTGATCCGCCTGCTTCTGTCTCCCAAATGCTGGAATTAAAGGTATGCGTAGCACCACAGCCAGCTGGCTTATTTATTTTTTTATTTTTATTTTTTGGTTTCTCTATGTAGCCTTGGCTGTCCTGAGCTTTGCTTTGTAGACCAGTCTGGCCTCGAACTCACAGAGATCTGCCTGCCTCTGCCTCCTGAGTGCTGGGATTAAAGGCATATACCAGCACCACCCAGCTGGTTTAAAATTTTTGAAAAAGATCACAAAAACTTGGGAGCTCTTAAGTCATAGCTAACCTTTCTAGATGGCTCATCCCTGGTCCACACCAAACTGATTCAGTCTTCACTAGACTCCTATGAAGTTACAATCCTCGCAGCCCATCTTTACCAGATTAGGAAAATAAAGCCAGCAGCTGGGCACACTTTTTCCAGTTTTCAGTTTTTCGAGACAGCTTCCCAGCTCAGCAGACAGAGCCAAGGGGGTCTTGAGTTCAATGCTTGTCTCTAAATTTTTGAGTTAAGGTGGCTGGGAAGATGGCTCAGCAGTTAAGAGCACTAACTGCTCTTCCAGGGGACCTGGGTTCAAGTCCCAGGACCCACAATGACAGCTCACAACTGTAACTCCAACAGCTGATACCCTCATACAGACATACATGCAGGCTAAACACCAATGCACATGAAAATAAATCACTTAAAAAAAATTTTTTTTTATTAAGGAGCTATCCCTTTTCTTATGTCAAGACACACTGCTGTTTTCTCCAGCACACAAGGCCCTCTTCAAAATTAACCACAAAGTTTTCTGGGCATTGCTTCATATTGAGACCAGCAACAGTAATAAAACGTGAAGGCAATTTTCCTGGTAGTCATTATTCAACTGACAATGAGGCCACTGAGACCAACTATGGGGGAGGGGGGAAGATTAATACCAGGAAAACCACCACCAGCCACAAGAGAAGTTGGATCTCACCCCAGCCTCTGGACTACTGACTCCCATCACATCCTTTACCACCACCTCCTTAACCAGAAGATGAAGAATTGCACCCCAACAAAAGGCTGAGTCACTGAGAATACCCACAGAAGAAGCCTCAGCTCCCGGGATGATGCTACCGGCTGCCGAGCTGCAATTACTTCCTCTTGCAACACGGCCTCTCTCTGTCTCACTTTAGACACAAAAACAGCCCCCCCAAGGCTGAAGTGGTCCCCACTTAGGACCCTGGCAAGAATGCCACAGGATCAGACGCACAAAGACATTTCCATTAATCCAAAGCATAGCTAGGGGTACAGTGGACGTGGACATGCCCACATGGATTCCCATTCTCCCCGCGGGGGTCCCCTCTTTCCTCAGCCTAAGGCTGCAAGGAGAAAGTCTCACTGGCTTCCTTCTGAAATCAGACTTAAGAAAAGGAGCACTGGTGAAACTATACACTTAGGCCGTCACGTTACTGTATCATCCACAGTCCTTGTCTTCATTCAGCCTTTTTTGGTTTTCTTTTCGGTTTTTTGAGACAGGCTTTCTCTGTGTAGCCTTGGCTGTCCTGGACTCACTTTGTAGACCAAGCTGGCCTCGAACTCACAGCGATCTGCCTGCCTCTGCCTCCCCAAGTGCTGGGATTAAATAAAGGCGTGCCCCACCATGCCCAGCACCTTCCTTCAGCTTTTAATCTTTCATTCTTTTAATTATCTGTGATACCTTTGGGAGAGACTCTCGGCTCCCTGGGTGCTGAAAAGATTACAGGTATTGCAGCACCACGTGTGGTCTCCTGTGTGATTTTCTAAAACTTAGTGCTACAACATTTAAGGCTGAAATGGGTCTTATTATTTTCCAGTGATGACAAGTTCAACATACAATCATCCGAGAACAGAGGCAGTCCTGAGCTACGCAGCAGCAAACTACCACAGGCCTCTATAGTACCTCACGCCACAGAGCTAAAGAAAATGGCTTCCTTTACCAGCACTTTCCTCTCTCTAGTCTCTCCCACATAGGCTACCCACCTCAAAGCATCCTCATCTCCTTGCATCAGAACTTCCTGTCCAAGTCTCCCTTCATTTGAAAAGGGGGCAACCAAGACACACAAGATCACTGCAAGGAGGCATCAGCAACCCTCTTCCCAGGCTGCTGCTATGAGCAAGTTTTTTTTTTTTAAATATTTATTTATTTATTGTATATGAGTGCTTTTATCTGCAGAAAAGGGCACCAGATCACATTATAGATGGTTTTGAGCCACCATGTGGTGCTGGGAATTGAACTCAGGACCTCTAGAAGAGCAGGTGGCGCTCTTAACCACTGAGCCATCTCTCCAGCCCTATGAGCAAGTTTTTAGAAAGATGCAGGACAGGCTCTGCCCTAATCGACAGCTGTACCTCTTCTCCCCAAGGGTTCTCCTGGCTGCAGGATTTGCTTATTAGCATTCCAAAATCACTAAGCACGCATATGCAAAGGCAAGCCTTATCTCCTGGAAGCCTCCACACTTTGCCCAGCTTCTGTCCTTGGCTAGCAGCCTGCCAGTTCCTCACACTTAACTTGTTACTCCACCCAGAAATGGGGCAAGGACACTGGCTTAGAACTAAGTAGTTATGACCTTGGACAAGTCTTTCCAGTCACTTTCCTAAACTCTAAAAAGGGGATAGAGATGAAAAAGGAAGGAAATAGGTGGTGCACGCCTTTAATCCCAGCACTCGGGAGGCAGAGGCAGGTGGATCACTGTGAGTTCGAGGCCAGCCTAGTCTACAAAGTGAGTCCAAGACAGCCAAGGCTACACAGAGAAACTCTGCCTCGAAAAACAAAACAAAACAGAAAAAGAAGAAAATAAAACCTGCCTGTTTTATAGGGCTGTAGAGAGCATCAACTCAAATCACCCACTCACATCTCTGGATTCGTTTTGGACATAGTACTGGGCTATACTACTGAGCTACAAAGCTCTCAGTAGCCCCCGGGTTTCCAGGTATCTCGAAGGCCAGACATCCCCACCTAGCACCACCCCCACCCCCACTGCAAAGGACGAGCTCATGGCCTGCCGCTTCGCCATAATCCGCAGGAGCCTCGTGGATAAACTTGGGTACAGCCACTGATGTCATGGGGCATCCTCCGCCAGCCACCCTAGGTCCTCGTGGTACCCTAAAGGGTCCTAAACGCCACAGGTGGGGGCTGCTCAGACTAGAAGGGTAGAATTTCGCCTTGCAGAGTCGGCGCCCTCTTTTTCGGCCAGCCCCTCACACTACAACCGGGGTGACCTTGACAAGCGGGCGCCTCATCTTGCGCTCATCTCCCCAGCTGCAAACTCAACTGGAGAGGCCGCCCGAGGTGGCCGATTGTGGAGAGGGCCCGGGGGTTCAGGCGGCCTCCTGGAGAGTGCGGGCCCTGCTCGCGACACCGCGCTTTTCCCCACTCGCACCTCGCAACGCCTGTCCTCCGCGCTTCGCCTCCTCGTGGCCCGCCGGGCTCAGGTCGGCGTCGTACCAGCCGCTGAAGCGGTTCTCCAGGTTCCAGGCGCTCTCGCCATGCCGGATCAGCACCAGCTTGTAGGCAGCCATGGCGACAGGCAGGCGATGCGGTAGGAACTGAGGATCGCTGAGATTCCGCTTGCAGCCCGCCCCCCCCGGCCGCGCCTGCGCACTCGTGATCCTCCGCCCAGCTCCCGCGCACTTTCTTCCCGAAATCTTTCCACTCGCTCTAGAGACCTCCGCCCGCCGGGTGTGCGCATGCGCCCCAAGCAAGTTCCGCGGCTCGAGAAGCGGGAGGTGTTGTGCTCCCGGGGCGACAGTGCGCATGCGTTGTAAGTAGCGGTACCCGCGTGCGCCGCAGCAGTCACGGACCGCACGTAAGCAGGGAGGGCGGAGGATGCCGGTAGCAAGCTTGAGGCCCGGGACGCCTGCCACTCGGTGCTTCCTCCTTAGGCATGGTCGCTTACCCTTTGAACAGCTCTTTGTTCTGGCCAGGCCACAGTCCCATCCCTGCGCATTCGAATGTACACTCTTTCCCTCTTAATTTTTACTTCTTCGGACAGACCACGGAACCTCTCAGCCTCACTTGTAAAAGTGGTACCTGTCTGCCAGAAAGTGCTCTATGAACATAAACATGCGTTGCTGCTATTTCCCTTCAATGTAACACTGTTCCCTTTCTTTATTTGGTATTTTCTTTCTTTCTTTCTTTCTTTTAGATATTTATTTATTGTGTATACAGTGCTCTGCCTGCATGTACAACCTAGAAGAGAGCATCAGATTCCAGTATAGATGGTTGTGAGCCATCATGTGGTTGCTGGGAATTGAACTCAGGACCTCTGGAGGAGCAGTTAGTGCCCTTAACCTCTGAGCCATCTCTCCAGCCCCTTTATTTGGTATTTTCGAGACAAAGTTTCTCTGTCCTGGAACTAGCTCTATAGACCAATTTGGCCTAGAACTCAGAGATCGGCTGCCTCTGCCTCCGAAGTGCTGGGATTAAAGGCATTCGCCGTCACTCTAGTCAGAATACTGTTCAATATATTCCTTTTTTCCCGTAAGGAACTTTCTTCCTGGTTCTGCAGCCTCGACAGTATTGAGGCTGCCTTCTAGATCTCCAGGTGCAAGCTTGAAGCTTGTCCTAAGGAAAAGCAAAGGTCAGGCCCTTATAACATTTCAGAAAGGGATGAATCCTAGTTTCTGTCCCTCCTCACCTCAGTTAGTAGTACCCACTTGACAGGACCAATTCTCTTACCCACGCTGTGGTCTTTTTTTTTTTTTTTTTTTTTTTTTTTTTTTGGTTTTTTCGAGACAGGGTTTCTCTGTGTAGCCTTGGCCATCCTGGACTCACTTTGTAGACCAGGCTGGCCTCGAACTCACAGCGATCCACCTGCCTCTGCCTCCCGAGTGCTGGGATTAAAGGCGTGCGCCACCACGCCCGGCTCAGGCTGTGGTCTTTTATTTGGTTGGTTGGTTGGTTTGGTTTGGTTTTTTGAGACAGGGTCTTTCTGTGTTAGCCTTGGCTGTCTTGGACCAGGCTGGCCTCGAACTCACAGTGATCCACCTGCCTCTGCCTCCTGAGTGTTGGGGTTAGAGGCGTGCGCCACCACACCTGGCCAGGCTGTGGTTTCTTAGTTTATTTCCATTTAACCTCTTCATGAGCATTAAACATTAGCCAGGCAGTGGCCTATCACTAAGAATGGAGCTGGTCTCATGAATCCCTGTTGGAGAGCAAAACCCACATTTAAACAGCTGACAACACAACTGGGCCATCTTCTGTATTTTTGTCAGAGAGCCAAGAAAAGTTTTAACGTGAAATCATTGAGTGCCTACGTCAAGCTAAGCAGCCTTGTTAGTGCTTTATAAATAATAACTCTTTCCCTGTTTCCTTTTTTCCTTTGTCCCTACACACATACACACACACACTTTTTTTTTTTTTTTTTTTTTTGAGACAGGGTTTCTCTGTGTAGACCTGGAACTCACTCTATAGACCAGGCTGGCCTCAAACTCAGAGATCTGCCTGCCTCTGCCTCCCAAGTACTAGGATTAAAGATGTGTGCCACCAGGCTCAATTTTTCTATTTTCAGAATATACTGTGGCCAGGCAGTGGTGGCACACACCTTTCCCGTAAAGAACTTTCTTCCTGGTTCTGCAGCCTTGACAGTGTTGAAGCTGCCTTCTAGGTCTCCAGGTGCAAGCTTGAAGCGTGTCCTAAGGAAAAGCACTCAAGAGGCAGAAGCAGGTGGATCGCTGTGAGTTCGAGGCCAGCCTAATCTACAAAGTGAGTCCAGGACAGCCAAGGCTACACAGAGAAACCCTGTCTCGAAAAACCAAAAAATAAAAATAAAAAAAAATTTAAAAAGTGAAAAAAAAAAAAAAGTACTGTGAAGCCGGTATCTTTGCCCCCACTTACAGCACAGCTGAGAACACAGGATAGACCACGAAGGTTACAGAGACCAGGAGTTCAAGCTCGCCCAGCTAGCCTGAAGGCCATGCTCCTATACTTTCTGTGCCTTCCACAGTCATGTGCCTCTTAGGCATCTGTTGGCCTTAATATGGGGTTAAAAATCTTATTCACAACTTGCCTTTGAATCACTACGTAGACCAGGCCAGCCTTAAATCCAATGAGATCCTCCTGCCCCTGCCTTCCAAGTCCTGGGATTAAAGGTGTGAGCCACTGTTCCACGTTTTATTGCAGTCCTCAGTCGAACTGCAGAATCTCCCAGCCTCATCCTTAAAAATGAACATAATAGACCTGCATGCACTGCTCCCACTGGCATAGGTAAGATCAGGAGTTCAGGGGCAGCTTTGGCTACAAGATACCCTGTCTTCCCCCCCCCCCCCAAAAAAAAATTAAAAAATAAAAACCTATAGATGAGAAACCAGAACAGAAACACAAACTGTTCAGGGGCCTCCCCTGTACTTTAACTAGTAGCCACCACCTCCCGCCTGTCACTGGGAGAAGATGGAATTCAGTTTTGGAGCAAACCTGCAAACAGGAGTTCACAGTGCTACACAGCTAGGATTGCCCAAGGGGAGTGTGCACATAGCCTCCGCAGGAAGCCAAAAGTCTTTCAGCAAGTTTTCCTTCTGTGTTCCTTGTTGCCAGACCAATCCAAGGCTTTCTCAGAGGTCCCAGTGAAAGGTCAAAGGGAACATTAGCTCTGTGTCCATGTCCAGGAGCAGACTTAGCAAGGTCCAGTCTGGGGCTGGAGCCTGGCCTCCCAGGAGTTATGGTTTTAGTTCCTGGGAACCCCTGAAGGGCTATGGTTAGCAGTTAAGGTAGCTGTATCTAAGGGATCCTATGTCCCCTGGCAACATTGCTTGATTTAGCTTTCTGCTGACCTTGGCCCATTTCTCCCCTCCAGACAGTATATATGATGCTGTGCTTTTTTTTGTTTGTTTGTTTGTTTTGGTTTTGGTTTTGGTTTTGGTTTTGTCAAGACAGGATTTTTCTGTGAAGCCCTGGCTGTCCTGGACTCTCTCTGTAAACCAGGCTGGCCTGGAACTCACAGAGATCTGTCTGCCCCTGCCTCCCGTTGCTGGGATTAAAGGTGTGCGCCACCGCGCGCGCGTGGCCTGATGCTATACTTCTTAGTAAACTTGCTTGGCATAAGTCATGAGGTTATGCAAGACCTCCCTGCCCCAGCTGTTTGTCTTATTATTTTTCATCCCCTGCCCTCCTGCCTCTACACCTCACCACTCAGCACCCTATTCCTGCAGACTCCGGCCCGCAGTCTTCCTCACCCAATGCCAGGCCTCCTCTAAATGTTGCTTTCCACACTTGACCTTTAGTTCCTTTGTCTTGGCCCTAATCTATGTCCCCTTTTTGGCTCCTACCAAATTCTCCTCCTGCCTCAAAAAATTCTAGATTTCTCTGCTCTTACCTAATTAGGGTCTTCAGTTCCCCAGCAAGACGTAAGCATGAGAAGCTGCCCTTGGAAGCCTCTTTTCAAATGTGTCTCTGATTTGCTTGGCCCTGGGACTTACAATGTGTCACTGTCCTTCACATCTTCAGTTTCCTCATCTAGGAACTAGAGAATAATCACATGTCATTTGCATATAACGCTGCTGGGAGAAATAAATGAGATGACTTGGTGACACATACGATGCACTCAGTGTTGACTCCAGCATTCGGTCCTAAGTGAGATAAATGGTAAATAGTATTAACAGTGTGGCCAGGAAAAAACAAAAACATTAATGAGGACACTTGAGAGCTCCCTCCCAGCAGGATACTAGGAAGATAAGCCCCTTTAGGGAGATGGAAGCTAAGCAACAACTCTCTTTCTCTCTCTCTCTCTCTCTCTCTCTCTCTCTCTCTCTCTCTCTCTCTTCTCTCCCTCTCTTTCTCTTCTCTCCCTCTCCCCCCCCCATGTGTCTGTGTGTGTCTCTGTGTGTGGTTGAGTGTCTGTGTGTGTGTTGTTTTGTTTTTTTGTTTTTGTTTTGGAGACATGGTCCTGCTGTGTAGCCTGTGCTGGATTTAAACTCCCAGCCTGCTGCTTGAGCTTCCTGAATGCTGGTATTACAGGATTACGTACACATGGGCTTCTCTGGCTCAGGCAGTTAGAATTCTCTGGGCAGTAGGCCAAAGGCATCTGTGCCACCAATGCTGGGGAAGCCTGCCTAGCCAGCCTCTGGGTGGAGCCTCCCTCCTCCTGTGATTCTGGTGAACCCCAATACCTTCAGTTTCAGCATCGCCTCATATCTATCTGGGATTGGCAGAGGGTTTGGTTTGGGGTTTTGTTTTTTGCTTATTTTTTGTCATCGTTTTTGGGTTTTATGTTTGTTTTGTTTTGAAAAGGGGTTTCTCCATAAAGCCCTGGCTGTCCTGGAACTTGCTATGTACACTACCCTGGCGTTGAACTCAGAGAGCTGCCTGCTTCTGCTTCCCAAGTGTGTATGTACCACCAAATCCAGATTAGTGATTTAAGTAAAAATGACCCTTACAGGTTCATATATTTGAGTGCTTAGTCCTCAAAGACCAAGTCGACACTTTTTGAAAAGAATTAGAAGAATTAGGAGGTGTGGCCTTGTCAGAGAAGTGTGTCATTGATATTGGGCTTTGAGGTTTCTTTTTTTTTTTTTTTTTTTTTGATTTTTCGAGACAAGGTTTCTCTGTGTAGCCTTGGCTGTCCTGGAACTCTTTTTGTAGACCAGGCTGGCCTCGAACTCACAGAGATCTACCTGCCTCTGCTTCCCAAGTGCTGGGATTAAAGGCATGCACCACCACGCCCGGCTATTGGTTTGTTTTTTTTGAGACAGGGTCTCTCTGTGTAGCCTTGACTGTCCTGGACTTCCTTTGTAGACCAGGCTGGCCTCGAACTCAAAGATCCACCTGTCCCTGCCTCCTGACTACTGGGAAGACTTTTTAAACCTTAGAGAAAAGTAAAAATAAATCCATGTATCTTCTCTCAGTGCTTCCCCCCCCCCCCCCTTATCTCTAATGAACACAAGACACAAAGATGTGTCATGGCTTACTCTTTTGCTTCTAAAATGCAGGCTGGCTGGGCATGGTAATACACGCCTTTAATCTTAGCACTCCAGAGGCAGAAGCAGGCAGATCAGTGTGAATTCAAGACGAGGATAGCCAACTCTAGCCCAGAGAGACCCTGTCTTGAAAAACAACAAAAAACAAACAAACAAACCCCCGGCTGGAAGCGGAGAAATATTCCCAGGTCTGAGAATAAATCAGGTGGATGACATTCACCTTTCTCAGTGCACTAATCCATAGGAAAGAAAGATAAAAAGAACTAAAAAGAAAGAGGAGAGCCGGGCGTGGTGGCGCACGCCTTTAATCCCAGCACTCGGGAGGCAGAGGCAGGTGGATCGCTGTGAGTTCGAGGCCAGCCTGGTCTACAAAGTGAGTCCAGGACAGCCAAGGCTACACAGAGAGACCCTGTCTCGAAAAACCAAAAAAAAAAAAAAAAAAAAAAAAAAAAAGAAAGAGGAAAAGTAGGGCAGTTGACAAGTACAACTGCTAAGGAAGGTGGACCGTAGATGGAGGAGTGGAGAGAGATGCCCTGTCCTCAGGCCCTTTCTTCACAGTTCCTCAGTTTCCTGGCCACCACAAGGTAAGCCCCAGGTGCCATGATGTGCTGTGTAAGCTGTGGACTGACACTGACCCTCTCCCCGACTCCCCTAACTCCCTGATGCCCACTTCTCCCCACCCCTAACCCCCTACAACTCCCTGACCCCCACCCCTAACCCCCTACAACTCCCTGACTCCCACCCCTCCCCGACTCTCCTAACTGTGGAGGAATGCTAAGTGAATGTATCAACCGTCAATAAAGCGCTGTTTAGCCAATCAGCTGGGCAGAAGGACAGAAAGTGGGAGGCGGGACTTCCTAAAGAGGAGGAGGAAAGATTGACGGTTGGAGAGGGCCTTGGTTTCTTTGAAGGTTGGAGGAGGAAGGTGGGGACTTGACGAGGACCCAGCCAGGGGTCATAGTGGCAAGTGCTTGGAATATATGTATGTTATAAGGTTTAGAGTAGTTTGTTTAGTTTATGAGTAGATTAGAATCAGCTCAGACTCTGCCCAGCGAAGTGCTGGCAGCTTTAAAGTACGTTTCAGTCTCCCTATGTCAGTTATTTGCTTTGTAGGCCAAACCAATACAAAATACTGTAACACCTAACCCTCTACAACTCCCCAACCCCCGCCTCTCCCTGACCCCCCTAACCTCCTACAACTTCTGGACCCCACCTCTCCCCGACTCCCCTAACCCCCTACAACTCCCCGCCCCCCGCCCCTTAAGTCATTCTTATGAAGTTCTGACTTTAGTTCTCTACTCTGGGATGACTGTGAAGGATCCGGGTTTGTGCTCTGTCCTCATCCCAGAGCTAAGAATGCTGTCTAAGGAATAGACCTGGCTGGACTCCAGCCAGACTGGAAATTCTGCACTCTATGAACCCAAGCTCCTCTTCTAGAGCAGTGTGTGATTTCCCAGGTTCAGGGGAACTCCCTGGGGCTCTAGCAGCCTTCACACAATGAGCCTGTGGGCTGTAAAAACTCAGAGAAACAGTAGCCACAGCCCTGTTATGCTCTACTGTCCCTGCAGTGCGGCCTCTGTCAGCCTGCCTTCTGTACTTATTTTTCCCACAGAGCATTGTCTTATCAAGTCCTAAACATTCAGTGAGGGCCTGATTTAGAAGGAGTGGGGTGAAGCAAGCTATCTGAGGCGTGGCAGAAGGAGTGGTTGCCATTCAGCCCCTGGGGCTCCCTGTGAAGACACCACATGTCTTTGCCTGTGGAACTGTCTCTCACACTCACTGCCAAATGTTCAGCTCAGTGATGGCTGGGAGAAAACTTCTGCCACAGAGTCGGGGAGTGGAATGTGCCAGGCTGGTGCTCAGCGCCTGAGCTTCCAGATGAAGGAGCTGAGCTTCCCTACAAAATGAAGCTCCTGGTCCAGCCCTCAAAATGCGGCATCATCAAAGATGACCAAAGATGAGCTGGTACCACAAGAAGAGAAAGAAGAAAAGCTTCCTGATGACTCTTCTAGCCTCAAGCCCTGGCTTCAGCTAGATGTGGTCTTTAATCCTAGCATTCAGGAGGCCTAGGCAGCCAGCTCTATGACCTGTGGATTTGAGGCCAGGCAGATCCATATAGTGAAGTTCCAGGTCAGCAAAGACTATATAGACTTTGACTCAGAAAACTAACTGGCTTGGGCTGGAGCGATGGCTCAGAGGTTAAGAGCCCTGGCTGCTCTTCTAGAAGTCCTGACTTCAATTTCCAGCAATCACATGGTGGCTCACAACCATCTATAGTGAAATCTGGTGCCCTCTTCTGGCGTGCAGGTGTACATGTGGGCAGAGTACTGTATATATAATAAATATTTTTTTAAAACAACAAAACAAAAAAGTACCAGCAAGATGACTCAGTGGGGAAAAGCACCTCCCACCCAACCTGATCACTTTGAGTTCACTCAGGTAGCAACATAGTATAAGGAGAGAAATCTCACACACACACACACACACACACACACACACACACACACACACACACGGTAACAAGTGCTGAGGAGCTGGCTTAGTGGTTAAAGAGCAAGCATGAGGAACACATTTGAATCCCCAGAGCCCCTTAAAATGCTGAGTGGGCCAGGCAGTGGTGGCACAAGCCTTTAATCCCAGCACTTAGGAGGCAGAGGCAGCCAGATCTCTGTGAGTTCAAGGCCAGCCTGGTCTACAAAGTGAGTCTAGGACAGCCAGGGCTACACAAAGAAACCCTGTCTCAGAAAATAAACAAAAACAAATAGAAAAAAAACAAAAAAACAAAAAAACACTGGGTGGGCAGGACAGCCTGCCTGTCATTCCAGCATTCCAAAGGCAGAGATGCATTCCTGGAGCAAGCTGGGTAGCCAGAACCGCCATACCCCCATCAACAAGCTCTGGGTTCAAAGAGAGACACTGACTCAATGAACAAATGTGGAGGGCAGCTGACATTCCTGGCATCATAGCAACCTCAGGCCTCCACATGCATGCTCATGCCCACACAAATACCAAAAAATGTCTGGGATATGTTTGTGATGTGAAGTAAATGGCTGGGAACTAGCAGGGAGCACTTAGTCCAGAATCTCTGAGGAAAAAAACTGCCCAGAGAAGACTTGCAGAAGCCAGGTATGGTGGCACACACCTTTAATCTCTGAATTTAGGAGGCAGAGGCAGGTGGATGTCTGAGTTCGAGGCCAGCTTGATCTACAAAGCAAGTCCAGGACAGACAGGGCTACAGGAGAAACCCTGTCTTGGATCCCACTCCCTACCCCCCAAAAAACAAAGGAAGACTTGCAGGAAATATATTAGGAAAATTGCTGATGACTGTAAATGTATTTATTTCCTCTGAAAAGGGGAGAAGATCAGAGCCATCCCAAGTATTACGAATACACGGCTTGGGCTGAGCCTAGAGTGTTTCTATCTGACTATCTCTCTGCCTAGGTCTAGGCTTGGAAACTTCTAGCCTCCATACAATCTAATCTTTTGCAAGCCTGGACCTTGAAAGGCTTCAGCCTCCATCTGCTAACGTAGGCCTACAGTGTTCCCAGCCTCCGAGACTTACTGCTGAATAAGCTTACACTTTTGTTTTGTTTTGTTTTGTTTTGTTTTTCGAGACAGGGTTTCTCTGTGTAGCCTTGGCCATCCTGGACTCACTTTGTAGACCAGGCTGTCCTCGAACTCACAGCGATCCGCCTGCCTCTGCCTCCCAAGTGCTGGGATTAAAGGTGTGTGCCACCACGCCTAGCTAAGCTTACACTTTCTAGTTCTTTCTGAGCACAGGCTGGCTGGTTCAACTCAGCTGTTCTGGCTCAAAACTCCTGATTCAAACTGGCTACTTGGAAAAACTGCCTCTGAACTCCATGAGCTGAACTGCACAAATTCAACTGCACTCAACTGTATTGACTCCCAAACTCTTCTCTACCAACTCTCCTCTTTCCTCACCTCACCTCTCCTCTCCTGTCTTCTCTTCTCTCTTCTCTCTCTCTCTCTCTCTCTCTCTCTCTCTCTCTCTCTCTCTCTCTCTCTCTCTCTCTCTCTCTCTCTCTCTCTCTCTCCTGCTCTTAAGTAGCTCCTCTTTCCTGTCTGTTCTTGTGAGAGTTGGGTGTATTCTATCTCTGACTCATTCTGTCAAATCTTTCTCTGATTAGTCACATTGTCTGCCCCTCAATAAGACACCACTGTTTGGGATTAAAGGTGTGTGCTAAATTCCAGCCAGCGGGATTAGAGGTGTATATTAAGGTGTGTCTATTCCAGCCAGATCATACAGACCTAGGTCTTTAGATGTGATTCCTTGCAAGAGTAGTAATGTTGCTGGATTAAAATTCTTCTACACTTGACAGAAAGCAAAAGGAGCCATTCTCAGGCCTTGAGCCTAATCACCCTTGGGAGAGGACCAAGCCTACCTTCTCCTCCCGGATGTAGGGATGCTAAGGTATGACCAAGCATAGTCTGTGGACGGCACACCTCTGAAGCATTCCAGAGCAAAGCAGCAGCAGCCTGGCCAACCAGCACTTTGTACGGTCAGGGCTCTCCTGGCTATCACAAGTCTGGCCTGCATCTCTCAGGAGTGTTTTCAGATGTGCAATATTGCCTGGTTGACTCAGAAAAGCTATTCCAAGCCAGGCACGATGGTGCACGCCTTTAATCCCAGCACTTGGGTAGGCAGAGGCAGGCAGCTCACTATGCGTTCAAGGTCAGCCTCGTCTACAAAGCAAATCTAGGACAGCCAAGGCTACACAGAGAAACCCTGTCTCAAGGAGGGAAAAAGCTATTCCAGGGAGCTGTAGACTGATGGGCAGGTAGAGTGTGGCTGGGCCCTCAGAGTTGAACATGGCTATTGTCTTCTTGAAACAGAGCAGCTATGATGATCCACGGGAGACCCACGGGAGATGAGACAAATTAGCATTCCCTTGTGGAGCTTCACAAGGCCTTCATGAACTGGACACCCTGGCCCCTACAGTACACCCATCACTGTATAAAGGGTAAGCAGGACTCTTCAGTTGTCCAGGGTCTTGCTGGTAGCGTTGCCACCTATCAATCACCCGTGTTTCTGTAAGTAACCACAATATATTCATTGCTTCACCAAACCAAACTTGGCCTGTTAGCCTCCTCTCTATCTGGAGTGAGTGCACATTTCTCTGAGCCACTCTCAGGGGGAAAAAAAACCATTCAGCACAAGGTAGCACATTTGCCAATATGCCCATTAAGGATTTTATTAGGTGGTTAGAGAAATGACTCAGAAGCATTTGCTGCTCTTCTAGAGGACCCAAGTTCAATTTCCAGCATCCATAGGTTGACTCCTAACCACCTGTTACTCCAGTTCCAGGGACGAGATATCCGTTTCTGACCTCCACAGACAGCAGACAGCTAGTGGGGCATGGATATACATGCAGACAAAACACACACACTCATAATATAAAAAACAAAGGTTTTGGGCAGGTCAGTTCATATTTAGTTTATGTCCAGTTTATGTTTCATTTTGTTCAGTGTTCAAATAGACTTCTATCAATCTGAGTCTAGTGTTTGACTGGGCAGTATGTGGCTATTCCTGAACCCTAACATAATTACTTTGGCTGTGATTTGGGTCCTCAGCCTTTCACCTTGACTCTTTGGCAAAGGCAAGCCAAGCCTTGGTTTCTAGCTCCCAGGTCTTTGCCTCTGGTCTGGAGTGCCATCTTGCCGGGTGTGGTAGCACACAGCTTTAATCCCAGCACTCGGGAGACAGAGGCAAGTGAATCTCTGTGAGTTCTAGGACGGTCTACAAAGTGAGTCTCGGACAGCCAGGGCTGTTTTTAACAGAAACCTTCTCTGGAGAAGAAGAAGAAGGAGGAGGAGGAGGAGGAGGAGGAGGAGGAGGAGGAGGAGGAGGAGGTGGTTTAAGGCCAGCCTGGGACTAAACAGCAAGACCTTGTCTCAAAAGAAGATATGAGGTCTGAGGAAATAGCACAGTCAGCAAGGTGCTTGCCTTATAAGCATGAGAACCTGAGTTCCATTCCTAAGTGAAAATGCTGGGCATGGTGGTGTGAGTGCTGAGCATGGTGGTGTGAGTGCTGGGCATGGTGGTGTGAATGGTGGGCATGGTGGTGTGAGTGCTGGGCATGGTGGTGTGAATGGTGGGCATGGTGGTGTGAGTGCTGGGCATGGTGGTGTGAGTGCTGGGCATGGTGGTGTGAATGGTGGGCATGGTGGTGTGAGTGCTAGGCATGGTGCACTTAGAGCCCCAACACTGGGGAGGAACAGACAGGAGGATCTCAATCTCAGGGCTTGCTGGCCAGCCAGCCTCCATTAATTCTAGAGCTCTAGACCAATAGAAGACCCTGTCTCAAAGCATGTAGATGGTACTCCTGAGGATGCTGCCTGAGGTTTTCTATTAGTCTCTAACTACACGTGTATACACCCACACACACACACACACACACAAATATTTATATAGATACTTATACAAATTATTTATAACAGCATTATTCACAGTAGCCTAGTAATAACACACTTAAAACTTGTCACCCCCATGCGCCTACACACACACACACACACACACACACACACACACATTTTAATTGAAAATTCCAGATTGTTCAATAAAGACTCAGGAGCCAGATACTATGGTGAAAAACCTGTGAGCTCAGAGGGGCAGAGCACCCAGCTGAACTTCCTACTTAGCTCACATCCCAATAGAAAAGGCCTAAAAAGGTTCACTAGCTCAGCTGAAAGCCCAGGAAGAAAAGGCCAAAAAACTCAAGGCCAAAGCCTTGCTAGCTCAAAGCCTGAAAAGCCAAAGGTCAAGGAACTAAGAAGCTCAAAAGCTAGAGAGCTAAGAGCCAAAGAGCTAAAATCCCAAGCTTAAGAAGCACCAAAGACCCTTCTACTTCTAGCCACTGTCTTAAATACCCCTCAGCTCACAGTCCCTCCTGCTCTTTAATCCCTGTCAGCTGGTTTCTTCCTCTGCCTCTTGACCTAGGATTAACTTTATTACATCCTGTGTACTGAAAGCTCTTGGATTAAAGGTGTGTGCTAGGGCTGACTGAACCATATCTCAATCGCCTGTTTACAACAAACAGAAAGATCTTGGATTAAAGGTGTGTTAAGGCTCACACAGGATTTACAGTTAAATCTCTGGAATCACAAAGGGATCAAAGGCATGGTTTGTTTGTTTGTTTTCTTCAAGACAGGGTTTTTCTGTGTAGCCTTGGCTGTCCTAGACTCACTTTGTAGACCAGGCTGGCCTGGAACTCACAGAGATCCACCTGCCTCTGCCTCCGCAAAGGCATGTTTTTAAAGTTCACAATCTTAGGGATCACATTCTGCAACATGTATGTATGTATATATATGTATATACATATGTGAGTGTTACTTTCATGAGAAGGAATGAAATACTGATACGTAGTATAACATATAACAGTCAAACCTTGGAAACAGTAGGTGAAATAAGCCAGTCACAAAAGACCACACAGTGATGAGGCCTAGGATTTGGGCTGATATCTGGTAGGCATACAGAGGACCACAGATAGATAATAAAGATCACACACTTTGTTTGTTTTTCAAGTCAAGGTTTCTCTGTGTAACAAGAGCCCTGGCTCACCTGGACTCACTTTGTACACCAGGCTGGCCTCAAACCCATAGAGATCCACCTGTTTCTGCCTCCTGAGTGCTGGGATTAAAGCTGTGTGCTACCACACCCGGCAAGATGGCACTCCAGACCAGAGGCAAAGACCTGGGAGCTAGAAACCAAGGCTTGGTTTGCCTTTGCCAAAGAGTCAAGGTGAAAGGCTGAGGACCCAAATCACGGCCAAAGTAATTATGTTAGGGTTCAGGAATAGCCACATACTGCCCAGTCAAACACTAGACTCAGGCTGATAGAAGTTTACTTGAACACTGAACAAAACGGAAAAAAAACAGAACATAAACTGGACATAAACTAAATATAAATTGACTAGTTAGGGCCTTAATCTGGACTCCGGGAGGAGCCAGCCTATCATATCGGTCTACTTGTAGAGCAGACCTTATATAAGAAAAACTGTCAGAAAAAAAAAGAAAGAAAGAAAAGAAAAACTGTCACCAAGTAACAACCATGTAGCAAAACCCATAACCAGGTAACAACCAACAAAACCGTAACCAGGTAATAACTGTCCCCCCTCCCCCCAACAAAATTGCAACACGTAACAACTAGGTATCCAGATGTAGGAAGCAACATTGCATCATTTTGACTAGCTAGACAAAGCATTTCTAACTGACTTTTTTTTTTTTTTTTTTTTTTTAAGACAGGGTTTCTCTGTGTAGCCTTGGCTGTCCTGGACCGGCTTTGTAGACCAAGCTGGCCTTGAACTCACAGTGATCCATCTGCCTCTGCCTTCCTAGTGCTAGGATTAAAGGCATGCACCCCCCCACCCCCACCCCACTCTAACTGACCTTTAATTTGATTGGTTCTGCAGTTGGAGGATTTTACAGAATGTCCAGGTAACAAAGTATACAAAGTTTGAAAAATAAAATCATAGAGACATAACCATTGGAAGGCAGAACCTGAAAACTTAAACTTATTTTCATCTTATAATCAAAAATATGGCTTCTACTTCCCCTTGGTGGGGAGGCCCAGAAGGCACACAGAGGAAGAGGAAGCAAGCTATTTGGATGAGACCTGATAGGCTGTGGTCATAAAGTGGGGGAGGAGGTCCCTTTCTGTCAGAGGTCTAGGGGAGGGGAAGAGGGTGGAAGAGGGAGGGAGGGTGGGAAGGGGAAGATACAAGTGAGGGGATAACAATTGGGATGTAATCTGAATAAATTATAATAATTTAAAAAAAAGAAATAGGTTCAGAAATATGGCTTCTGATATGCTAAGAGCAGTAGCTGGTGTTAGCAGAGGAACCACGGTCGTGCTAGGAACTGAAGGAAGTCTCAATGGAAGGGCTATAGAGTTTAAGCAGGTTAAGCAGTTTACAACAATTAAAGCAAGCTCTTTTAGCTGTGTACATGGGCTGTCTCTCTCTCCCTATGGTGGGGTCCAAGAGATCAGCATTGGACATGGGGAAGAGAAAGGTTTTTTGTTTTGTTGTCTGTTTGTTTGGTTTTGGTTTTTCGAGACAGGGTTTCTCTGTGTGTAGCCTTGGCTGTCTTGGGCTCCCTTTGTAGACCAGGCTGGCCTCGAACTCACAGAGATCCACCTGCCTCTGCTGCCCTAGTGCTGGGATTAAAAGCGTGTGCCACTATTCCTGGTTTTGTTACCTTTCTGCCACTCAATTAGACATCACTTTCAAAGATGGGTGCTTCCTTCTCCAAACTGTATCTTCCTTTGGGATTGAAGACATGTACCATCATGCCTGACCCTAACCTTTCTCCCCCTGATGCTTGCTCTGTACCAGGCTGGCCTTGAACTCAGATCTGCTTGCCTCTGTCTCCTGGAATAAAGGTGTGTTGGTATTCCATCAGGATCACACAGACATAGAATCTTTGGATGTGATCTCTTGCCAGAGCAGCCATGTTCTGAAATAACATTCCTCTACAACTAGCGATGGCGCTCGCCCATCCTGACGATCTGCTTAGGTCAATAAAGGCTCTCTGGGGGAAAAAGAAAAAGGTTCTCTGCATTGTAGAGCTGGGGCCCTAAGTTATACACCCAGGCCACAGACGTCCTCTTTGTTTGGGACAAGAGGCTAACCCTCAATTTCCCTTTCCTACTGCCTGGTGTCCTAACCAATTACAAAACCACTGCCCTATACAGGACCTCTCTGCTCCTGCTGGCCTTAGCTCTATCTCTGTTCTCTCCATTGGCGCCTCACATGTGGTTTTTTATAGACGTGCCTACAAAAGGAGTTTCTAAGTAGGAGTTGTCTCTCTGGGCTTGTGCCCTTGGGAGTCAGGGAACCTGTCAGACCAGGTTTTCTATTTGCGAGATGGAAGTGGCTATGCCCTCCCAAGCTGGAGTCACACACGGGTGTTCTGGAACTCAAGCCTAGTTTCCTAGACAGCGACAACAGCTCACACTCATTGCCTGTCACCATGTCCCCCCAGGGGTGTGCTCAGCACCTGGCTTACATGCTCCTGTTCAGGGTTTGGGAAACCTATGAGTAGGCACTCTTATTTTATCATCCTTATTTTACAGAATCAGAAATCTGAGCCTCAAACTGGGCACAGTGGCTTATGCCTGTAATCCCAGCACTCAGGGAGGCAGAGGCAGGCATATCTCTGTGAGTTTGAGGCCAGCCTGGTCTACAAAGCGAGTGTAGAACAGCCAAGGCTACACTGAAAAACTCTGTCTCTAAAAACCAAACAAAAAGAAAAAAGGAAATCTGATCCCAGAGAACTTATTTATTATTCATTCATTATAATAAATACACGTCAGTATATGTAAATATATATTTATATAACAATTTCTGCATATATACGCACAAGTATAACGGGCAGTAGTTAGAATGGCTTACAGGTTGTGATTCGCTTAGCCCAACAATGCCTATCTTACAGTGGAAGGCCCAAGAATCCAGTAGTTGTTGAGTACACTCGGTTGGATGTCTCAGCTGCTTTTTAGGCACTAATGCCAACGAAGGGATTGCTTTACCAGCAGGATTGAGAGAGCAAGCCCGCAAAGAGACAGCAAGCTTCCCTCCTCCATATCTATTATAAGGACTGCGGGCAGAAGGTGTGGCCAAGATTAAAGATGGATATTCCCACCTCAGAAGATCTGGATTTATTGTGAATCTTCCCACCGAGATCCAGATTAGGGGCCCAACTGGGTGTGGTGGCACAGGCCTTTTTAATCCCAGCACTCCGGAGGCAGAGGCAGGCAGATCTCTGTGAATTCAGGGCCAGTCTGGTCTACAAAGTGAGTCCAGGGCAGCCAAAGCTACACAGAGAAGCCCGGTCTTGAAAAACAAACAAACAAAACAGATTAGGGTCTGGGAGGTGGTGGTGCATGCCTTTAATCCGGATACTCTGGAGGCAGAGGCAGTCGAGTCTACGTAAATTTGAGGCCAGCCTGGTCTACAGAGTGAGTTCTGGGATAGCCAGGACTACACAGAGCAACCTTATCTCAAAAACCAAACAGGTAAAGGGGCAGGGCACCCCGGAGTGCCCAAAGAGACTGACTTGAGGGGCGGCCGGGGACCCCACTATGGACCGTTGCGCAGGAGCAGGGGACAAGGTGCAGCACTGGCGGCAGCAGAAGCGGCACTATCAGCTACTGTCCGCGCTCCAGAACCTAGTCAAGGAGCTGCCGAGCTCCTTTCAGCAACGCCTGTCCTATACCACGCTCAGCGACTTGGCCCTGGCGCTGCTCGACAGCACCGTGTTCGAGATCGTGCAGCGGCTCCTGGAGATCCAGCACCTCACCGAGAAGAGCCTGTACAAGCAGCGACAGCGGCTGCAGAACGAACACCGAGTGCTCAGGCAGGCTCTGAGGCAGAAGCATCTGGAAGCCCAGCAGTTCTGCCGGCCCCATAACTTGCCCGTCCTCCAGGCAGCTCAGCAGCGCGAGCTGGAGGCCATGGAGCATCGGATCCGGGAGGAGCAGCAGGCAATGGATCGCAAGATTGTCCTGGAACTGGACCGGAAGGTTGCTAACCAGCAGAGCACACTGGAGAAGGCTCGGGTACCTGGTTTCTATGTGACCACGGATCCTCAGGAGCTGACGCTGCAGATGAACCTATTGGAACTCATCAGGAAGTTACAGCAGAGGGGCTGCCAAGTGAGAAAGGCAGTCCTGTGACTGAGTCGGCGGGGTGGGGGGTGGAGTGGGGAGTCGGAGTGGGGGTGGGCGCGGGGTCCCTGCTGTGCTCCGTTGCCTAGGAAAGCTGTGGGAGCTACTGACCGTCCAGCTGCCAACAGCTGTGATCTTTCTGAGAGGCTGACTAGACTCTGGCTACGCCTGCCGCCGCGTGCTGTGCAGATTTGGAGGGAAGGGGTCCAAGCAACGGGAATGGTGTCGTGAAAGGGGCGCAGGAGTGTCTGTTGAATGGGACTGTTGGCTCTGGCACCTTCGGGCACATCCTATGTTCCCTCCAGGCTTGGGTTCTGCCTTGTTCTGGTGTGGATCCTTCCTTGGCAGCCTCTGCCCTGGGTGGAAAAAGCTCCAAAGCCCAAGCCCTGTATGGCCTAGAAAAATAAAAACCACAGCACATAAAAAACAAACAAAACAGCCTGGTCTACAAAGAGAGTCCAGACCAACCAAGGCTACACAGAAACCCTGTCTCGAAAAACCCAAAATAAATAAATAAATAAAAATAATAAAAATAAAAATCCCTTACTGGTGTCTCAGAGTTTGTGTGTGGCATGAGAGGTCCTGGGCATGATGGGTAGGCAAGATGGAGCTTCACCAGGAGGTGAGGCCTGCATTGCAGGGTGGGAGTGTGCTTCCTGTGCACATAGTTTAGAGGTTAGGAGGTTTCTGTTGTTCACCAAACGGCTAGGAAGATTGAGTCAGTCTCAAACTGCCAAATCCTAGCCTAGTCACATTGCAGCCTTTCTAGGTGAGTATAGCCCAAATTGCTTGAAATGCTCCCTCTTGCGGCGACTTTGTGTGTCTACACTCATGCAAAGTTCCATTTACTGTTTTTGGAATTTTCCATGGTTAATTTGTTGTTGTTGTTGTTGGTTTTCTTCTTCTTCTTCTTCTTCTTCTTCTTCTTCTTCTTCTTCTTCTTCTTCTTCTTCTTCTTCTTCTTCTTCTTCTTCTTCTTCTTCTTCTTTTTCTCTCTCTCTCGAGACAGGGTTTCTCTGTGTAGCCTTGGTTGTCCTGGACTCACTTTGAAGATCCGGCTGGCCTTGAACTCACAGTATCCGCCTGCCTCTGCCTCCGCCTCCTGAGTGCTGGGATTAAAGGTGTGCACCACCACCGCCTGGCCTCCATGGTTAATTTAAATTTCAACTTGATAGGATTTATAGTCACCTAGAAGACAAATCTTTGGTGTAGTGAAGACCTGCCCTGAATGTGGACACTAACATTCGATGGGCTGGGGGTCCAGACTAGATAAGGAAGCAAGCAGCACCAGCATTTCTCTCTCTCTGCTTCCTGACTGCAGGCACAATGTGCAGCTGCCTAACACTCCTAGCATTGAGTGTACCCTCAAACTGTGAGCCAAAATGAACCCTTCCTCCTCCTCCTTTTTTTTTTTTTTTTTTTTTTGAGCCAGGGTTTCTCTGTATAGCCTCGAACTCACTTCAATCCACCTGCCTCTGCCTTCTGAACCTCCCTTCTTTTTTTTTTAAAAAGATTTGTTTATTGTATTTATTGCATAGGGGTGCTTTATCTGCAGAAGAGGGCATCAGATAACACTATAGATGGCTGTGAGCCACCATGTGGTTGCTGGGAATCGAACTCAGGACCTCTGGAAGAGCAAGCGGTGCCCTTAACCACTGAGCCATCTCTCCAGCCCTGAACCTCCCTCCTTTAATTTGCTTTTGTTGGGCATTTTGTCATATCAGTGAGAAAGGTAACTAACACACACCATTGTTCACATTGACTCCTAATAATGGCCCAATGGCCTTAGTATTATATGGTATGAGCTGAGCATTGGAGTGTACACTTGCAATTCCAGCAGTCAGCATACTTTAGCTCTCTCTTGTTCCTGGATCCATTCGCCACCGGTCCTTAGGGACAAGGGAGCATGAATGCAAATGACCTTTTGGGATCAGCTTTGGGGAGGCAGATCAGTCTTATTTGGGGTGAGGAGGGTTAAATAGAATTTTGGGGAGGGAGTAGGGATATCCTGGGTGGGCACAGGTCATGGGCTGAAGGGCTAAGGTACTGAGATGACTCATTTATATGGAAAGGCATCCCAGGGGTCCCAGGTGCTTGCTGAATGGGTTCTTCTCCAGAGAAAGGAGCTGGGCCTGCAATTTTCTTATTTTTTATTTATTTATTTATTTTTGGGTTTCTCTGTGTAGCCTTGGCTGTCCTAGACTCGCTTTGTAGACCAGCTGGCCTCGAACTCACTGCGATCTGCCTGCCTCTTCGTCCCAAGTGCTTGGATTAAAGGCGTGTGCCACCACATCTGGCTTTAGGCTTTTAATTTTCTTAAGGACTAGATGACATTCTTCAGGTAGAGGGTGTGGGGATCTGAGATCCCCAGGTGGAGAAGAGAAAGCCCTGCTGACAAAGGCCAAGAGAATCCTCCATTTTAAGCTGAGCTCAGGGCTTTCGGGTCATGGTGGACTAGGAATTTTTTTTTTTTTTTGAGACAGTGTTTCTCTATGTAGCCTTGGCTGTCCTGGACTCACTTTGTAGACCAGGCTGGCCTCGAACTCACAGTGATCCGCCTGCCTCTGCCTCCCGAGTGCTGGGATTAAAGGCGTGTGCCACCACGCCCGGCTGGAATTTTTTTTTTTTTAAGATTTATTTATTATTTAGCTAGGCGAGGAGAAACCCTGTCTTGAAAAACCAAAAATAAAAAATAAAATAAATACCACCAGCTGTTTAAAGAATAAAAATTGGGCAACAGTGACAAGGCAGCACTGTAGAGAACACAGACATCATCATGGATTTTTGGACTCTGCTTCCCCACCCTCAAGAGACAGCTCCACCACCCTCCCATGGCCCTGATCCTGGGTCACATGCTGAGACCAGGTGGTAAGGCTGAGAAGGGGGCTGGTGGCCTGGAAGAAGAAGAAAGAAGAGTGTGGATGTCACTGAAATCAAGATTGTGCTTGGAGGCTTGGAGGCAGAGAAAGTGCTGGGTTCAGCTTAACTTAAGGTTTCCAGAGTTCACTTTAGTTTTCTCTCCCTACCCAAGGTGCTGGGAAGAGAACCCAGAGCCTCTCACCTGCTATGCAAGTGTCTACCACTAAGCCACGCCCCCAGCCCTGTCATAGTCTTTTTGTTGTTGTTGGTTTTGTTGTTGTTGTTGCTTTGTTTCAAGACAGGGTTTCTCTGTGTATCTCTTGCTGTCCTGGAACTCACTCTGTAGACCAGGCTGACCTCAAACTCAGAGATCTGCCAGTCTCTGCCTCCTGAGTGCTGGGACTAAAGGTGTGCGCCATCACTGGTCGGCATCATAGTCTTGTTTACTTTTTCTTCTTCTTTTTTTTTCTTTTCTGTTTTTTTATTGGGGGGGTGAGTGGGAGGAGCTGGGGGTGGTAATCAGGTCCTAGCCATATAGCATATTCTTGCTTGGGACTCATGGCAATCCTCTGCCTCAGTATATGTTGGGAAATTCTGCTGCTAAGATCCCAGTCCTCAGCTGGGCTCACACGCCAGGCTTTAAAAACTGAATCTTTGAAAAAAATAGTACTACCAGTTTTCCACAGTGCCATGTCAACCTTCCATTCCAGTGGCAGCACATGTAGACAGCAGGACTGAATGAACCTTACCAGCATTTGCACCACTACTCTTTTTCAGTTTTGCCTTTTTGGGTGGGTATGTGCATTTCCTTGTGGTTTCAATTTGCAAAGCAAGTCTAGAGCACGACTTGTTGCTTTTTTCCTCTCCTCAGGCCAAAATCTTTTCTTTTATTTATCTTTTTTTTTTTTTTGAGCAGAGTTTCTCTGTGTAACAAAGCCCTAGTTGTCCTCGAACTAGCTCTGTGGACCAGGCTGGCCTTGAACAACTGCCTGCCTCTGCCTCCCAAGAGCTGGGATTAAAGGCATGCAGTACCACTGCCTGATATTGTTGTTTTTTTATACCTCCACATGCTTTTACTTACTCTCTTTCTTTTTGGGGGGGGGGGGCTGGGGGCTTAACTTTATTAGTTCTCACTATGCAGCCCTGGATGTCTTGGAGTTCACTATATCACTATATAGACCAGGCTACCCAGGTGTCGGGATTACAGATGTATTTATTTTGTTATTTTGTTTTTAGGCAGGATTTTGCTAATCTCGCAGTACGCAGGCTAGTCTGGCGTCAAACTCATGACAATCCTCCAGGTTCTGGGATTACAGGTGTACCGTCACCACGTTCTGCTTTAACAACCACGCTCCGTAATATAAATGTATCTTTGCTTTTGTTTTTTAATTCCAAAGGAAAAAAAATCCCGTTTTATAAGGCTTTTCCCATGGCCAAGGGCGGTGCAAAAGGAGCCCACGTTATCCGCGACACCAGAACTCATCTCCCAGAATAAAATCTCATCAAAGAAGAGAGGCAGTTCCAAACCGGATGTTGATTGTTTTCGCCGTAGTAACGGACTGGAGCCAGGAAGTGACGTCAGAGGAAGAGGCGTCGAAGCCGGCTGAGGACACACGTGGGTTCTGCTAGCTTTTCGGCTTCTCTGGACTCGGTTTCTCTGGGAGAGTCCCAGCCGCCGTTTGGTCACCATGGGTCGCTCGGGGAAGTTGCCCTCTGGTGTCTCGGCCAAGCTGAAGCGCTGGAAGAAAGGCCACAGTAGTGACAGCAACCCCGCCACCTGCCGCCATCGACAGGCCGCTCGCAGCCGCTTCTTCAGCCGCCCGTCAGGTAGCCGGACCGCGGGGGTTCCGTGGGGGTTCCGCGGGTGGCGTTTGTGGCTCTCTGGGCCTGTCGCGTTAGAATGTCAGCCCTTGGGAGCTCACTGTGATGGCCCGCCGCTCGAGTTTGACAGATGCGGAAACTGTCCTCAGACGGGAAATGACTTCTCTACAGTACCGCGGCTTCAGGGTTAGGATACATGGTCATCACTACTGCCCTTGGCTACTTCCTGAGAGAGAGAGAGAGAGAGAGAGAGAGAGAGAGAGAGAGAGAGAGAGAGAGAGAGAGAGAGAGAGAGAGAGAGAGAGAGAGAGAGAGAGAGAGAGAGAGAAGAAGAGAAGAGGAGAGAGAGAGTGTGTGTGTGTGTGTGTGTGTGTGTGTGTGTGTGTTGAGGGGGTGTTGGTGATCGAACCCAGGACCTTGTGCACACAATGCAAACACTCACCTGCTAAGCCGTATCTTCAGTATGCCACCCTGGCTCTGGATGTCGCGATGCCTTTAATACAGGGAAGCTGAAACAGATTTAAGGGTTCCTTTCTCTTGCCTTTGAAAGTTGCAATCGAACACAGGCTTGCTGGGTTCAGAATCCAGTCGCTGGTGTTGGCGGTCAAAATCCTCTGGTTTGTTTCTTAGGGACCCAGTTTGGGTGGAAGTGGGGCCATTACCTTGTAACTCCGCTTCTCAGGAAAGAGCGACCTGACAGTGGACGCTGTGAAGTTGCATAATGAGCTGCAGTCTGGGACCCTGAGCCTGACCAGAAGCCAAGCCCCCGAGATGGCCATGGACCAGGACCCGGAGGTGGCTTTCACGGAGAAGTCCTCGGGCACATTTCTGAGTGGCTTGTCCGACTGTACAAACGTCACCTTCAGCAAAGTGCAGCGCTTCTGGGAATCCAACTCGGCTGCCCACAAAGAGGTAGTAGGAGACTGTGGGACTCCCGGAGGTTGTGGGACAGTAGGCGGGGCACATTCAGGACTTATTTTCTTACAGCTCTGGTGACAGCAGCTGGCATTTCTGGATGATGTGTCATCTCTCGTACCCTTTTTGCTCTTTACGTATTACCCTCCTTGGGCAGAGTCTACTTAAAAAAATGTGTGTGGTAATGTTTTTGTTTGTTTGTTTGTTTTTGTTTGTTTTTTTAGTTTTGTTTGTTTATTTTATGTAGACTAGGCTGGCCTCAAATTCATAGAGAACAGCCTGCCTTTGCCTCTCAAATGCTAGGGTTAAGGGTCACCATGCTTAGCAAAGCATTATTTATTTTTAGTGTGTGCGCGTGCGTGTGCACCACGGCATGTGCCTGGAAGTCAGAGGACAACTTTTGGAGTCCTTTTGTCCACCATGTAGGGCTCAGGGGTCAAACTCAGGTTGAGTCCTCTGGGCATACCCCAGACTCCACTTTTTTTTTTTTTTTTTTTTTTTTTTTGGTTGGTCCACTTTTTTTTTTTTTTTTTTTTAATTTTTTTATTTTTTTTTTTATTTATTTGTTTTTTTTAAGATTTATTGTTTTTTATTATGTATACAGAGCTCTGCCTGCATGTACATCTGCAGGCCAGAGGAGGCCACCAGATCTCATTATAGATGGTTGTGAGCCACCATGTAGTTGCTGGGAATTGAACTCATGACCTCTGGAAGAACAGTCAGTGCTCTTAACCGCTGAGCCATCTCTCCAGCCCCGGTTGGTCCACTTTCTAAAGACCATCTCTGCTGAGTAAAATCGTTGAGGGTAGAAATGTTTCCAGCATTTGTCTTCTCACCTGGACTTCACACAGGAATTTTTACATTTATTTCCAGGATATCAGTGTTCTGCAAGGTCATTGTGAATAACCGTCGTTAGAATATGTTTTGTTTACTAAGGAAAATTTGACTTAATTTACATTTCAAAGTTAGTATGTTCGTGTTTTTCATTGTTTAAATGAGGAATATTCTGCCCCCCCCCCCCCAAAAAAAGAAAAAAGTGCACTCCTGTAATCCCAGCACTCGGGCAGAGGCAAGTGGATCTACAAAGACTTGGTCTACAAAGCTAAGGTTACACAGAGAAACTCTGTCTTGAAAAACCAAAAAAAAAGGAGACAATGTCAAAATGCTTAGTGATATAAATATAATAAAACATTATAATTAGTCTCCTAGTTTGTTTCCCTCCCGTGGCTGTTGTTCATGGGTATTTTTAGACTTGCACTGCCCAGTAGTGATGGAAAGTGAGCTACATAGATAATTTTGAATTTTTTAGACTTTCCATTTAAAAAGTAAAAAGAAATAGGTGAAACTAATATATTTGACTAGTATATATAAAATATTAGCAATTCAACATATGTAATTTTTTTTTACATTCTTTATTTTTTATTTGTTTATGTTTGTGCTTCTGTGCCAGGTGTGCTAGGCCCCATGGAGGTCCTCTCTCCTGGAGCTGCAGTTAGCCTTGGTTGTGTGTTAGCACCCAGTATGCTGCTAGGAACCAAATTCTGGTCCAGTGCAATAGCAGCAAGATTCTTTTTATTTTTGTTTTTTCTTTTCAAGACAGGATTTTTCTGTGTAGCCTTCCCTGTCTTGGACTCACTTTGTAGACTAGGCTGGCCTCTAACTCACAGAGATCCACCTGCCTCTGCCTCCTGAGTGCTGGGATTGTAGGCGTGCGTCACTGTCACTGTGCCCAGCTGCAGCAAGAATTCTTTTTTTTTTTTTTTTTTTTTTCAGCAAGAATTCTTAAGCACTGAGTTGTTGTTTTGATTTTAGACTAAGGTCTCACTCTGTCCCCCTGGCTTACCGGGAACTTGCTGTGTAGGCTAGCTTTGAACTGGAGATGCATAAGGCTCTGTTTCCCACGTGCTGGGGTTAAAGGTATGTGCCAGTGCCTGATGACAGGGTCTTGTACTCCAGCTCAGGTTGGCCTGGATCTCAGAGACATCCTAGTCCTCTTGCCTCAGCCTTTTGATGCTGGGGTTTCAGATGTCTACCACCGTGCCTGGTTCTGTTCAACCTTTTCAATACCGTTTACTAAGGTTTACGAAAATATGATATATCTGTTGTCCTCCAACTTTGTCCGCTACCAAATGATATTTCTGTTATTATATCTAATCATTCTTCCCACAATATTGTTTTTAATTTTTGTTTCAATGATTATACAGCATTTAAACCTGTTATTTTCTGGGCATTGTGGTACATGCCTGTAATCTCAGCACTTAGAAAGCTGAAGCAGGATGTTTGCTGTGCTTCATAGCCAGATCCTATCTCAAGAAACAAGACAAAAACACAACAAAGCAACAGCAAAACTATCATGTCTTAATAGTAACAGTATATTATTATTATTATTATTATTATTATTATTATTATTATTATTACATCCTGATTACAAGTCCCTCTTCCCAGCCCCCTCTTACTCTTTAATAGTATATTATCAATCTCCTGTTGCTGAGTGCTTGTCTGCTCGAGTTTGTGGCTGCAGTGTATAAATGTGTATGTTCCTGCAAGTATTTCTTTCTTTCAAGATCTATTTATATATCATTTATTTATTTAATGTATATGACTACTTTATCTGCATGTACACTTGCACACCAGAAGAGGGCATCAGATCACATTATAGATGGTTGTGAGCCACCATGTGGTTGTCAGGAATTGAACTCAGGACCTTTGGAAGAGCAGGTAGCGCTCTTAAGCACTGAGTCGTCTCTCCAGCCCCTCCTGTAGGTATTTCTATAAGAAACAGTATTCTTGAGGTGGCAATCATGTTCTGTTTGCTGGGCCCTGTGGTGTGCATTTTGGCTGAATGCTGCTCCTATCTTGTCTGACTGTGGGCTTTATCAGGACATCAGTGTGTGAGGGAGAAAGGAAAAGGGGCCACCCAGGCCTGCGTTGTGTTTAAGATACATCACAGATGCTCTCTCCTCCTGTGCAGATCTGTGCTGTTCTGGCTGCTGTTACCGAGGTGATTCGATCCCAGGGAGGCAAGGAGACGGAGACGGAGTACTTTGCTGCTCTGGTGAGTGAGTGTGATCCGGGCTGGGTGTTCAGAGCACAGGTCAGTCAGGCTATCAAGAGAAAGCAGGTGCTCCTGGTCTGTGGGGGCACAGCAACCTCCAATAGGTGAAAATGCTTCTGTACTCTGGTGGCTTGTGTAAGGCTGGTGGGGTTTACTTACTGTCTCAGCTTTGTAAGACAAAATTCCACTATGTTTTGTTGGTTTTTTCAAGATTTATTTTATTTTATTATTATGTACAGTGTTCTTCCTGCATGTACACCTGCAGGCCAGAAGAGGGCATTAGATCACATTATAGATGGTTGTGAGCCACCATGTGGTTGCTGGGAATTGAACTCAGGACCTTTGGAAGAACAGACAGTGCCCTTATCTGCTGAGCCATCTCTCCAGCCCCCAGAGTCCACTATGTTATGAAGACCAGTTAGACCTGGAAGACCCTTTAGAAAAAAATTACTTTCAAGGGGTGATTTAAGAGTCCCTATGACTCTTTTAGGGGCCATACAGGCCAAGATTATTGTCATAATGATACTATCTTTATTCTCATGAATGTACCATAGACTTTTCCAGATGTTATCTGACAGCGGAGGGCAATTTGCGGGAGTTATCTTTACAGCAGGTTTACACTGTATAGCCCAGGCTGCTCTTGAACTCATGTCAGTCTTCCTACTTTAGTCCCACGTGCTGTGATTACATGTACAGCACCATCTTTGTTGTAGTTTTTCTTTTCTTTTGCAGTGCTGGGAATGGTACCCAGGCAGGTCCTTGCTTTTTTTTTTTTTTTTCAAGACAGGGTCTCTCTGTGTAGCCTTGGCTGTCCTGGACTCAAGTTGTAGACAAGGCTGGCCTAGAACTCACAGCGAGCTACCTGCCTTCCGAGTGCTGGGATTAAAGGCGTGTGCCACCACACCTGGCTGGAAAGTGCTTTAAGATAGGTTGGTTGTTGGGCTTAAAGGAGTGTGCCACCCCTAAGTCAGGCAAGAAAAAAAATATTCTTATTCCTGTTTTATTTAAAAAACAAAAACAAGGCCCAGGTGTGGTGGTGCATGCCTTTAATCCCAGCACAGAGGCAGAGGCAGGTGGATCACTGTGAGTTTGAGGCCAGCCTGGTCTACAAAGGGAGTCCTGGACAGCCAAGCCTACACAGAGAAACCCTGTCTTGAAAAACCAATAAAACAAAACAAAAAGAGTCAGGCATGGTGGCATATGCCTTTAATCCTAGCACTTAGGAAGTAGAGTTGTGTGGATCTGTGAGTTTGAGGTCAGCTAGGTCTACAAAAGTTTAGGGCAGTTGAGGCTGCACAGAGAAACCCTGTCTCAAAAAATCCAAAATAAAGGAAAGAAAAAAAAAACAAAAACAAAAAACTAAGTTATACAAGGTTACTAGGGCACTAGGGAGGCAGAGGCAGGTAGAGCTCTGTGAGTTCAAGGCTAGCAAGGGCTATGTAATGACACGCTGTAGTCTCAGAGAATAAATAAATAAGCATTTACTGGGTCAAAGTTGCACAGTGGCCAGCTCAGATTTGAGCCTTATATACCATGAAGAGGGTTCTTGGTGTTGCTTTCAGCTCAACACAAGTTCCTCCCGCCACCCATGCTTTCCTGTGTGTGCAGTGTGTTCTTTTATCTATTCATACCCCTCACTCTGGCCCTCAGATGACAACAATGGAAGCAGTGGAGTCTTCAGAGTCACTGGCTGCTGTTGCTTACTTACTGAACCTTGTCCTTAAGCGGTGAGTCTAGTGTTGGCTTGGCAAAGATACTTGGTTTTTCTGTGTGGGGGTGGAGGGAGGGAGGGAGACAGGGAGGGGTGGTATGTCTCTTCACCTCCATATTTTTGGAAGAACAAAACAAAACCAGCTAACCAAACAACAAACCAGGAAAAAAAATACAAGACCCTTGACTGTCCACAGGCATTCTGCATCAGGCCCTGGCAGTGGCTTGGGCTGTCATATCCTGGAATGAATGTTGGTTCCTGGGGCAGGGCAGTGGGCCTGAGTCATTGGCATCAGGCTCCACAAGGAAGGAGAGGGGCTTGTAAGAGGTTGTGTGGCCATATATCTCCTTAATAGATAGTCAGAGCATGTTCATAGCAGCCTTATTCATAATAGCCAGAACCTGGAAACAACCTAAATGTCCCTCAGTTGAAGAATGGATAAAGAAACTGTGGTACATTTACACTATGGAATACTACTCAGCTATTAAAAACAAGGAAATCCCTTGGACAAATGGGTGCAACTAGAAATGATCATACTGAGTGAGTTAACCCAGAAGCAGAAAGATTCCCATGGTATATACTCACTTATAACTGGACACTAGCCCAAGAGGCATGTCCCATGAAAGTCTTCACTTACTAGGAGATTGGGATAGTTGTGAGGACATCCTACTGGGACTCTAGGTGAGAGAAGTATGGGAGAATGGGGAATTAGAAGGATCCAGAGGGTCCTAGAAGCCTACAAGAAGAACATCAGGATGGGCAGATCTAGGTCTAGGGGTTCTGCTCAAACTACTGCACCAAGCAAGGACAATACAAGCACTAAACATTGAACCCCTACCCAGATCTAGCCAATGGACAAGACATTCTCCACAATTGAGTGGAGAGAGGGGACTGAATCGGATGAGAACTCTGGTGCCCCATATTTGAACATTTCCCTCTTGGGGAGGCCTAGTGGCACTCAGAGAAAGAATAAGCAGGCTACCAAGATGAGACTTGATATCCTATGACCATAT
Organism: Acomys russatus; assembly: GCF_903995435.1. NCBI lineage: Eukaryota > Metazoa > Chordata > Mammalia > Rodentia > Muridae > Acomys > Acomys russatus. The sequence goes on along the minus strand of NC_067141.1, from coordinate 60,718,544 downwards.
AGTGGGGGAGGAGGTCCCTCTCAGTCACAGACCTAGGGGAGGGGAATAGGGTGAAAGTGGGAAGGAGGGAGGAACAGGAGGATACAAATGATGGGGTAACAATTTAATTGTAATCTGAATAAATTAATTAAAAAAAAAAACAGATAGTCAGAAGCTGGCTGCAGGGGAAGATAAGGGACCCTGAGCTCAGCCATAGAAAGTGTACTCACCTGAGTGGCAGACTGATGAGCTCTGATGCTGATTGCTGACTTGAGGAATGCCTGGGCCAGCATGCTCTTCCCTTGACACCAGGGCCTGTCTCAGTTGCTTTTCTTTGGCCCCTCTGGATTGACTCTCACTATTCTCTCCACAGTGTGCCTAGTCCTGTGCTCATTAAGAAGTTCTCGGATACCTCCAAAGCCTTCATGGACATCATGTCTGCCCAGGCGAGCAGTGGTTCCACCTCTGCACTCCGATGGGTCAGTGCCTGCTGATGCCTGAGTTCCGTGGACATGGCTAAGCGTGGACCCTTCCTTGGCAGTGGTTTAGGCACTCCATGGGTCCTCAAAACAGATCTCTGGGCTTTCCAGGGTTGGTGAGACCCCAGATGTTTTCCTTGTGGCTGTAGAGCTGAGGACTTTGTGGCATTTTCTTTAAGGTCCTCTCCTGCTTGGCCATCCTCCTGCGGAAGCAAGACCTGGAGGCCTGGGGCTATCCTATAACCCTTCAGGTGTACCACGGACTGCTGAGCTTCACCGTGCATGCCAAGCCCAAGGTGAGACTGTTGCGCTGCCCTAGTTTGTACCAACGTGTGTGTGTGTGTGTGTGTGTGTGTGTGTGTGTGTGTGTTTACACATGTGTGTAGATGCACATATTCACACATGCACACAGAAGCATTCTACCCTTCCTATTTTTAGCCATATGCCTGTATTCCCAGAAGCTCTCATTAAGCCTGGAGTGAGGCTGGATACCAGGGAGGCCCAGGGATCCTCCTGTCCTCACCATATATAGTTCCAGGTTTACAAGTGCACACTGTAACCTATGCCTGACTTTTCTTTTTTTTTTAAGATTTATTAAAAAAAAAAAAAAGATTTATTGTTTATTCAGTGTTCTGCTGGCATGTATGCCTGCACTCCAGAAAAGGGCACCAGATCTCACTATAGATAGTTGTGAGCCACTATGTGGTTGCTGGGAATTGAACACAGGACCTTTGGAAGAACAGCCAGTGCTCTTAACCTCTGAGCCATCTCTCTAGCCCTTTTTCTTAAGATGTATTGTGCACACAAATATTGTGTATACATTCAGGTATGTGGGACTGTATGACACCTATGTGCAGATATTTACAGAAGCCACAGGAGGGTGTTGAGTCCTCTGCTACTGTAGTTATAGGCAGTTGTAAAGCACCTGATGTTGATACTGGAAACCAAACCCATGTCCTCGGAAGGCAGTAAGTGCTCTTAACTACTGGGTCATTTTACCAGTCCCCACCCCCTTCCTGTGTTTTTATATTCTGAGGATTTGAACTCAGGTCCTCATGTTTGCACAAGCACTCCTACCTGCTAAGCCATCTTCCTATCTTTAAGTCCTGGGTGTTGCATTTTGTTGTTATTTGAGACAAAGTCCCACTGTATAACCCCTGGATGACCTAGAACTTGCTGTATAGGCCAGGCTAGCTTTGAACTCAGAGATTCACCTGCCTGGGATTAATGACTTCCCAGCCCAAGTTCTGAGTTTTTGTCTGAGCTTCAGCTCCCTGCTCCTGAGGCCTTATCCACTTAAATCCAGAATATTAGGAACACCCCTTCTCCAGCAGGACAGTCACAGTCCAGTGCTTCTGAGTCTCTCTGCAGGCTCCTCAGTCCTCCTACCTTGGCAGGGGGATGACAGTTTTGACTGGGGGTGGGGGAAGATGTGGCATCATCCAGATATAACATCTTCCTCCGTTTTCCCTTTTTTTTCTTCTTTTTTCTATTTGTTGTTGTTGCAATATTGAGGATTGAACCTAGGGCCCTGTACATACTAGACAAGCTCTCTGCTACTGACCGGTATCTCCAGCCCCGTTTTTGTTGTTTTGTTTTGAGAGAGGGTCTCCTGATTAGCTTTGAGCTTACTCTGTAGTCTAGGCAGGCCTTGAACGTCACTCTCCTCCCCAGCAGCTGGAGTTACAAGCCTGCTCACCAGTCCCAGCTCTGAGCTGGGCTCTCAGTTCAGCTTGAGGTATCTCATTAGGTACGTTACTTAATGTCTGTAACTATCTCCTAACTAAGAGATAGTTCCAGGCTTGCTGCAGGGTCGCGTGGAGACTCGGGCCTGGTACAGTCCCTGCTTTATAGCAGGCCCTCAGCAAAAAGGTCTGTGTTGCTTCCTCAGAAATTTAGGGCTGAGAGCATATAACAGTTTCCACCCAATGTGAAGTGCTTGTAATCCAGGGTGTCTCCTGCTTCCTTCCTGTGTCTTCATGGGATCATTAAAATACCTTTTGATGCTGTTAGAATGTCACTTCATTAAAGTGACACTGAAAAAAATATTTTTTATTTATGTACAAATGTTTTTTGTTGTTTTTTTTTTTGTTTTGTTTTTGAGACAGTGTCTCACTAAGTAGCCCTGGCTGGCCTCAAAACTCAGAGTGATCTACCTATCTTTGCTTTAGTGCTGAAATTAAAAGTATATATATTCAGGGCTGGAGAGATGGCTCAGTGGTTGAGAGCACTGACTGTTCTAGAAGACCAGGGTTCAATTCCCAGCACTCAACGTTGTGGCTCACAACTGTCTGTAACTCCAGTTCCAGGAGACCCAGCCCCTTCACACAGACATATACATGCAGGCAGAGCACCAGTGCACATAAAATAAAAATGATTTTTAAAAGATGTATGCCACCATACCCAGAGTATATGAGTGTTTTGCCTGCATGTATGTATGTGTGCCTGGTGCCTGTGGAGACCAGACAAGAAAACCAGATATCTAGGAACTGGGCTTACAGCAAGTCTCTGTGTGGGTCCTAGAGACTGAGCTCCAGTCTTCTGCAAGAGCAGCCAGTGCTTTTAACCTCTGAACGATCTCCCCAGTTCCTGCAAGTATCTTTTACCTTCTACTGTATATTTGCTTACTTTTTGCCTCAGGCAAGTGTAGTCTACTTTTTACTGCCACTTTGTTAACACCAAGAGCAGTGCTTGGTTTAGTGGGTACTGGTGTTGCTGGGTAACTAAATGGCTGTGTCCCTGTCTGACAATGAGGACCCTGCTACTTAAGATTATGTGGGCTGCTTCGGGGCTATTCGGCTAGTTAGCCCGCTTAGGGTTCTATAGTGGGGTTCTATCTTGACACAGCAGTGGGTATTCTATAGTATATGTGCCATTGGGCTGCTAGTGGTGGTTGTGCCGAGCACCCACATACTGATCTGGCCTTGTCCTCATTTGCCTTCTGTTCAGATCCGCAAGGCTGCTCAGCACGGAGTGTGCTCTGTTCTCAAGGGCAGTGACTTCATGTTTGGTGAAAAGGCCCCTGCCCATCATCCTGCTGCTGTCTCCACTGCCAAGTTCTGCATCCAGGAGATTGAGAAGTCTGGAGGTGAGGTAGCCAGGCCTGGGGCAAGTGGTGGGGAAGTGCAGGCAGTGTGGGAGGAGGACAAGGAGTGAAATTCCCCTTTGTCTGCCAGGCTCCAAAGAGGCCACCACCACACTGCACATGCTAACACTGCTGAAGGACATGCTGCCCTGCTTCCCGGAAGGCCTGGTGAAGAGCTGCAGTGAGACTCTGCTTCGGGTCATGACTTTGAACCACGTGGTAAGCTCAAGAAACAGGAAGAATGAGGCCAACAGTAGTAGGGAACTCAGTAAGAGAAACAGTCCCTGGTGCCAGGCACCTTGATGGCTGTCTGTAATCCCTGCCACAAAGAGGCTGAGGCTCTCTGCCCTGACCCTGCTTTCACCATAAGCCAAAGATACCCATCATCCTTGGTTCAGAATGGGCTAGGTCATCTTAAGTCTGTTTGAAGCCTACTTCAGATTCCTCTGTTTGTGTGTGGGGGGGGGGGTAGCTGGAGGGGGGTTGTGTGCGAGTACGTATGGATGTGTGGTCAGAGAACCACTTTAGCGAAGTGACTCTCTCTTCCACCTTTACACGGGTTTTAGAGATTGAGTTCAGGTCATCAGCCTTGGGTGGCAAGCACTTTACCTGTTGAGCCCTAGTTTTTGTTTTCCAGTGGTACTTGGGACTGACCACAGTGCCTTTGTGCATGCTAGACAAGGGCTCTGGCACTGAGCTGTACCTCAGTCTCTAAATCATTTGAGGTTGTTTATTGGTTGCTGTGTCTTCCTAGCGTGACAGTCCTCAGGGTGTCCGGGAGTCTAGGGGCCCTATGGGTTCCGTGTAGCTCATATGATGGAGCAGGCATTTGAATGCTCCAGGGCAGCTGTGGTCTCTGTGCTTCCTGTCTAAGTCTATATCTCCTACAGCTCGTGACAGCCTGTGCCATGCAGGCCTTCCATAGCCTCTTCCATGCCAAGCCCGGCCCTGGCACCCTGTCAGCAGAGCTCAATGCCCAGATCATCACGGTGAGTCCTGGTGTTGGGAGAGGGTAGACTGCACTGCTGGGGGTGCCAACTCTGCTGCCTCACTACAGCAATGAGGATGCTTGGGCTAAGCTGTCGCAGTGGAGAATAGTCAAGCTTACAGCCAGGAAGCTGAGCCATCTCTCCAGCCCCTAGTTAACATCTTAAATTATTTCAGCTTGAGTAGGGCTTTTAACCTCAGATATTTGTGGGTGGACTTTTAGAGGGAGACATAAACCTTCCCAAAATTGTTTGCAAATATACACTGAAGTGCATTTCCCCAGAGAAGGGCTGTGGCTTCAGTTGACTTCCAGGAGGTGTGTGAGGCACCACACTTCTACTTCTAGAGCCTTGTGTTCCTGAAACATCAGACCTGGAAGGGTTGGGTGGAGCAGGGGAAGCCCGGTGGCTGGGAGGTCTGACCAGTCTTAACAGCACTTTTACCCAGAGTGTAGGAAAGGGTCATCATCCTTGGGGCTACTGCTGACCGAGACTCACCCGCTCATTTCTGTCTCACCTCTAGGCCTTGTATGACTACGTTCCCAGTGAGAATGATTTACAGCCCCTGCTGGCCTGGCTGAAGGTTATGGAGAAAGCCCACATCAACCTGGTCAGGTAGGATGTGGTGGCTGTCAGTCTAGGGTCTCGCTTTAGGCTGCCACTGTACATGCAGACAGGAGGGATATGAGCCTGAAGCTGGAGAGGCCTTTCTGCACCAAGGCCTGTGTTGCATGGGTGAGGACCAGCTTCTACGTTGGAGAACCTAGGGTATGGTTGGCTGTTAGCGACAAGGCACACAAAGGACAGCTTCTGGGTGGAGGCAAGTTTGAGCCTGATTCCTAGCTTGTACCGTGCACTTCAGTGAAGGGATTATCATTCTCCTTTTTCTAGAAGGAGACTTTTGGGAGTCGTTTCTTCCACCATGTGAGTTCCAGGGATTGAGCTTAGGGCGTCAGATTGTAGCAAGAGAAGCACCTTTACTCACTGAGCCATCTCATAGCTGGAGTCTTTGTTTTGTTTGTTTATTTGTTGGGTTTTTTGTTTGTTTGGGTTTTGTTTTGTTTTGTTTTAGATTTTTGAAGGTGGGAGTCTCATTACAAAGCTCTGACTGCCTGTATAGACTAGGCTGTTTTGAACTCACAGATATCTGTGTGTCTCTGCCTCCCACCAACATGCCTGGCCTGGCTTTGAACTCTTGATCCTTCTGCTTCAGCTTCCTAACTTACGGGATTACAGTTGTGAGCCATCGTGCCTAGTCTTGGTGTGATCTTAGTTTATTTTTAGTTTTTTGCATGTATAGGTGTGTATGACCATTGTGAGTTTGTAGGTGTTGAGTACAGGTATATACATGCCATGTCACACTGTGGAGGTCGTAAGAAAACCCCGGGTCAGACCTCACCTTCCTCCTTGAGACATGGCCTCTTTGTTGTCTACTGTGGCATATGTCAGGCTGACCGGCCTCAAGTTGCCAGGATTCTCCTGTCTCCACCTCCTGTCTTGCTGTAGGAGTGCTGGGATCTGTGCTGTTCCCAGCTTTATGAGAGTTCGGGGCATTGAAACTGAGATGCTCAGGCTGTGAGTAGCCTACCAAACCACTCAATAGCCCAGGTGGTTTTTATGTTGTGTATGTATGTGTGAGTGTGCGTGTGCCATGGCATGCCTGTGGCAGTCAGGAGGTGACTCTCAAGAGAGGATCTCTCCTTTACTGGATGGACTCTAGAGATAACTCTTCAGGCGTGGCGGCCAGGGTTGGGGGTCACTGTTGTACTATCCTCCTGACCCCCAGGTGTGATGATTTTTACTCATATGCTTTAGGATCAGATTGCTTGGGTGTGTGAATCCCTGTCACAGTGCTCCACTATGTGGCCTTGGCCAACCTGACTTACGTGTCTCAGTTTCATCGTCTACAGAAAGGGAATAGGACTTTGTAGTTACAACAAGGTTGGAGTGAAAGGTCTGTTGTGATGTCAGTAGTTGGTGTGTAGTGTTATATAAGCGTTAGCAGTTATTTTGTTTGTATATACATTAAAAACTTTTGATTTGACTGCGTTAAGTGTGAGGGCCAGGCCAGGAGGTGTTACGAAGACAAGCTCTCATTCTGTGTGCTAAGCTACTTTAAGGTAGTTTGGACTTTTCACCCCACATATTGTTACTTCAAGGACAGTGCCTTTTTGGAATGGCCTGCCAGTGGGTCCCTGAGGAGCCCTTCAAGCCAGAATATGTTTTCACCTCAGCTCTTGTGGCTCTGCCGTCTGGGGCTCAGGGCCAGGTTCCACAGAGACCTTTTGTCTTGACAGGTTGCAGCGGGACCTGGGCCTAGGCCATCTTGCTCGATTTTTTGGAACTGCAGTGACCTGTCTCCTCTCCCCTCATTCACAAGTGGTGGCAGCCGCTACACAGACACTCAAGGTACTGCAGCCTGCTGGACCCAGCTTTAACTCAGGAAGCAGAGCAGTAAGAGGTTCTGCCTGCTGCCCTGTCTCCCAGGCCACCCTGGATACCCAGCTTGGTCTTGAAAAAGCAGCTGTCTGGGAGGGTGAGTGGAACTGGAGGTGCAGCCTTGGCCTAGACAGCCTGTGGCCTCTCTTTGTAGGAGATCCTGAAGGAGTGTGTGGCTCCACACATTGCTGACATTGGCTCTGTGACCTCTACAGCCTCCGGTCCTCCCCAGTACATCGCTAAGATGTTTAGGTGAGAATGTGGTGTCCCTGTTAGGAGGGAAGTTCTGTATGATGACCTGAGCTCCACTTACCGCTTGGGCAGTGCACCCAGTACCAGGTGCTCCATAGGATCGGGGAAGTGCCAAACTTCTGCCCGAGTGAGCAGTTCCTGCCAGTTGGGGTGTGCAGTGTTTCAGAGGCACTTAGAGTAGGAGAGGTGCTATACTGTGGCATGTAAGAGTATAGCTCATGGATCCTTGCCTCTGAGCATCCGGACCCTGGAGCCAGCCCTGTTGCTTGCAAGCCCAGGTATCTGAAGCAAGCTCCTCTACCTCTTGACACCTCAGGATCCTCATCAGTGGGAGAACAGCACCAGGCATGTAGCTAGGCATTCAGGGAACAGAAACTGCTGACCCTTGTGCTAAGAGATTGATATTACCCCTCTTATAGCTGGGAACGAGGTCATCCAGCTCATAAAAGGCTGACCACAGGGTTTGCTGGGTTGCCTTCAACACCTGTTCACAGACATGGCCATAGCATGCTAAGCAATCTCTGGAAAGGGGCTGAGGTCCTGGGTGTGTCTCCGGGGTCTGTTCTGTCTCTCATTTGGTGCTCTGGTGACTAATTGACAGGGACAGAGGATTGCACATCTGGTATGAAGCTTCAGAAACTCTCAAGGAGTAAGACTCCTGACCCCATCTGCCCCTTGCCCACACACTGCTCCTTATTGGCCTTTCTACATAACATTCCCAAGGCCTCAGATATGGTAGGGGAGATGGGACCAGCCAAGGCATACACAGGAAGGGTCTGAAGATCTTCCTCTGCCCAGGCTACCTGTGGCCAGCCATCCTCCCTCCTCAGGTCAGGTAGTGAAAGCATGCAACAGCAACAGTACGCAGGCTGAGGAGCCCAGTGCAGTGACTCAAAGGTCATTTCATGCCTCTGAGCCTCAGCTTTCTCATCTGACAGTGGGACATAGTACATCATGGGTCTCTCTTCAGTCAGTAGGAGTATGTAACTGAACTCAGCATGGACACCCTCTGCGCATTATCTGTCCACTTTGTCCTGCACCCCCTCCCCCTACAGGCTAGCTGGGGTCTGTGGCACAGGGTACCAGCTCCTGTTATTTCCTGGGATGATGAGACTGTGGTCCTAACTGTGCTGCTCCTTGGCAGGGCAGTGGAAGAGGGCCTGACATACAAATTCCATGCGGCCTGGAGCTCTGTGCTGCAACTACTGGGTGTCTTCTTTGAGGCATGTGGAAAGCAGGCCCATCCTGTGATGAAGAAGGTGAGCTGGGCACTGCTGGGACTAGGGCACTGGTGACACTTGGGTCCTGGGTCTGAATACTCCTAGCTAGGAAGAACATGTCTATACTCCACACCACCCCAATGTTAACAGTGCCCACAGCAGGTGCCTAGTACCATGCCTCCAGGAAGGTGATGGACCAATGTGGGAAAACAAGGGTGGAAGGTAGCCGCCACACCAGCCCAATTACCTTTGCTGACATTGATTTAGGATCTGGGAAGCCCTGGCCCTTGAATTTTTAAAAAAATATTTATTCATTTTAATGTGTATTGATGTTTCGCCTGTATGTGTATCTGTGTGAGGGTGTCAGATCCCCTGGAATTGGAGTTAACAGGCAGTTTTGAGCTGCCTTGTTAGTGCTGGGAATTGAACCCCTGTCCTCTGGAAGAGCAGCAGTGCTCTTAACTGCTGAGCCATCTCTCTAGCCCCCATTTAAAAAACTTTTTTTTTTTTTTTTTTTTTTTGGAGACAGGGTTTCTCTGTGTAGCCTTGGCTGTCCTGGACTTGCTTTGTAGACCAGGCTGGCCTGGAACTCACAGTGATCCACCTGCCTCTGCCTCTGCCTCTGCCTCCTAAGTGCTGGGATTAAAGGCATGCACCACCACTCCAGGCTTCATTATAAATTTTTTTAAAAGTTTATTTATTTATGAGAGTTTTCATATGTATGCATGTATGTGCACATGTGTGACTGGTGCCCTGGGAGATGAAAAAGGGTGTCTTAGAGTTCTTGGAACTGGAGTTACAGATGGTTGTGAGCTATCGTGTTGGTACTGAGAACTAAATCCCAGTCCGCTGCAAGAGTAGCAGTGCTTTTAACTGCTAAACCGTCCCTCCAACCCCTCAAATTTTAATTCCCTAAATGCTGTATAGCCAGTGAGTGTGTGTGTGTGTGTGTGTGTGTGTGTGTGTGTGTGTGTGTGTGTGTGTGTGTGTGTTGAGACAGGGGTTCTCTGTAGCCCTGGCTGTCTTGGACTCACTTTGTAGACCAGGCTGGGCTCAACCTCACAGAGATCTGCCTGCCTCTGCCTCCCGAGTGCTAGGATTAAAGGTATATGCCACCATGTCCGGCTTAGTGTTGATTTTTTTAAAGTTATTTATTATTATGTGTACAGTGCTCTGCCTGCATGCACACCTGCAGGTCAGAAGAGGTCACCAGATCTCATTATAGATGGTTGTGAGCCACCATGTATGTGGTTGCTGGGAATTGAACTCAGGACGTCTGGAAGAGCAGTCAGTGCCCTTAACTGCTGAGCCATCTCTCCAGCTGCTAGTGTTGATGTTTTAAACAACCTTAGGGCTCAGAGTTTTTCCAACTCAGGGTAAGATCTCTAAGCACTGGGAATCCTGAGCAGACCTCAGGTCAAGGAGCAGCTGGTGGATCAGCTCCTGGGTCCTTCTCACTGCTTCTTCTCATTGCTGTCTGGAGAGGACACTCCAGGGGTTAGGATTGGCAAACATGGCATCCTACCAACCAGGCAGGCCTATGAGAAGCAAGGCTGGTTGGTACTGAGGGGAACTGGAGGATGCCGCTCTGCATCCTCAGTACAAGATATTTGCTCATAGTTGGCTGTAGAGCAGCCTTGGTCACAATTTTCCATTCAGGATAATTGGAATCTACATTATGTGAAATTTTGTAGTTTTTCATGTTCAATGAAACAACTTTTTCAAAGTCGGGAAAGGGAAGCCAGGTGTGGTGGCGCACACCTTTAATCCCAGCCCTCAGGAGGCAGAGGCTGGAGGATCTCTGTGAGTTTGAGGCCAGCCTGGTCTCCAAAGCAAATCCAGGGCAACCAAGGCTACACAGAGAAACCTTGTCTCGAAAACAAAAAATAAAAAATAAATAAAAAGTCAGGAAAGAGATTGGGCACACCATTGAGTCAATTGGGTCATCAGCATGTGTCTGTGAGCATCTTTGTGCCCAGACTCAGGCTCCATCCTTTGGAGTGAAGCCTGTCCTGGTGGAGATCTTGGACCCCTCTTCCCAGGCTGGGTCTATGGTTAAATGAATGGAGAGTAAGGAGCCTTTTGATAATTCAGCTTCTGTTCCCTGGTCAGCAGAAAAGTTGCATTTTGTTGCTTCTCTTATGCTGGAGATTGATCCCAGAGCTCGAATGTGCTAGGCAGTTGTTCTGCCGCAGTGTCACACCACGGCCCTGCCATGTGTCTCTCTGTATCCTCTCATTGTTCCAGTGTCTCCAGTCCCTATGTGACCTGCGCCTCTCCCCTCACTTCCCCCATACAGCAGCCCTAGACCAGGCTGTGGGGGCTGCAGTGACCAGCATGGGACCTGAGGTGGTGCTGCAGGCTGTGCCTTTGGAAATTGACGGCTCTGAGTAAGTGTGACTCTGCTTGGTCTTTAGGAGCCTGGGAGCCTCGAGCGGCTACTTCTCTTCTAGGAAGGGTGTCCACTAAACTGTCTCTGCAGAGGGACCTTCAGCCTGGCACCTCTTCTCACACCGAGTCCTTCTTCCCCACAGGGAGACCCTGGATTTCCCACGGAGCTGGCTGTTGCCTGTCATTCGGGATCATGTTCGGGAAACACGACTTGGCTTCTTCACCATGTACTTTTTGCCCCTGGCCACCACTCTTAAGAGCAAAGGTGTGGATCCCTTGGCTGTATACAGCCTCAGTCCCCTCCTCCCCATATCTCTGAGTCCCAGCTGGAAGACGCAGAAAGGACTGTGTCTAGCATACATTTTTGGCATCATTTGTCTGAGAAGTTGGGACCTGGCCAGCAAGGGTACTCCCTAAGGAGCCCCCACAACCTGTGTCTTGTTTTTTCTTCCTAAATCAAAAGAAAGAGTTGCAGGCTGGAGAGATGGCTCAGAGGTTAAGAGCACTGCCTGCTCTTCCAAAGGTCCTGAGTTCAACTCCCAGCAACCACATGGTGGTTCACAACCATCTTATAATGAGGTCTCGTCCCCTCTTCTGGTGTACATGTCAGACAAAACACTGTGTACATAGTAAATAAATAAGTCTTTAAGAAAGAAAGAAAGAGAGAGAGAGAGAGAGTTTGGTTCTTCTTTATCATGGTAGCCCTTTAAGTAGACTTTAAAAAAAGAAAAGGCTGGGGCCTGGTGGTGCACACCTTTAATCCCAGCACTTGGGAGGCATTGGCAGGCAGATCTCTGAGTTCAAGGCAAGGGAATCCAGGACAGCCAGGTTACACAGAGAAATCCTGTCTCAAAAAACAAAACAAAAAGTCTTGTAATTATTAAAAGTAACTAAAATGGGGACTCATTCACATGCCTGTAAGCAGTGGAGATGTTGGTTTGGGTTTTTTGAAACAGGGTCTCATGTAATTTTGAATTTGATAAGTAATTGAGGATGACCTTGAATTCCTGATCCTCCTGAGTGCTGGGGTCAGTTGTCAACTCTCATGTCCAGATCCATAGATTTGTTTTAATTATTAGGACAATAAATGTTAATAGTAATAGTTAATATATGGGGGGTATTACCTATATTTGTACCCTTATTGTAGGGGTTTGGGTTTTGGTAAATTGAGGCCAATTGGCCAAGAGGATTTCTGGGGTCACACCATGTCTTTGTCACACCCTCCAGCAATGGAACTGGCTCAGGCAGGCAGCACAGTGGAGTCGAAGATTTATGACACCCTGCAGTGGCAGGTGAGGGCCAGCTCGGGGAGGGAGAGGGAAGGAGCATGCAGGGGCACAAGTCACTGGTGACACTCTACCTAAATTCCTCCCTTCCAGATCTGGACCCTTCTGCCTGGGTTCTGCACAAGACCCACAGATGTGGCTGCCTCCTTCAAAGGCCTGGCACGGACATTGGGCACAGCCATTAATGAGCGTCCTGACCTGAGGGTCACTGTGTGCCAGGCCCTACGCACCCTCATCACCAAGGGCTGTGAAGCAGGTATGTGTGGGAGCTAGTGAGATGGTCTGAGGCACTGGCCTGTGTACCTGACACTGCTGGCAGCCATCTGCACTGCTATCACTGCTGCTGCTGCTGGCTCCAGAAGGCTAACATAAGCCCTGACCTCATACCTCTCCGAGTGTGCTGGCAGCTGCTGTCGATTGTGCAGTCGGTATCTGAACATGAAGGCTGCTTCTACTTTGTGCCCTGGCCTCAGCCTCTCCTGGCAGAAGGTCCACTCTTCTGGCTTTTTAGTTCTGCCACAGAATCTTCTAAAAGGATGACACTGCTGTTGTTTTACTTGAAAAATCTCAAACATTCTATTTTACCAATAAAGATTCAGGAACCAGATGTAGAGAAAGTAACCAGTTGACCCTCCTACTCAGCTCATGTCCCGATGGAAAAGGCCCAAAAGCCAAAGAGCTAAGGAGCTGAAGAGCTAAAAGCTAAAGGCCCAAGAGCTCTTTCTCTTCTTAAAGCCCCTCCTACTCTTTAATCCCCATCAGCTTGTTTCTTTCTCTACCTCTTGACCTAGAGCTAACTTCATCAAATCCTTGTACACATAGCTCTTGGACTAAAGGTGTGTGTTAGGGCCCAACTGCCCAAGCAAAAGATGGATTTTTACAGCTCACAATCTCAGGGACCAAGTGGGATCAAATGTCCTGCAACACACTGGCCTGCCACCCAGTGACCATTGAGTTATTGTTAGCTCTGTCCCCTCAATGAAAACTTGGGTCCTCTTGCCAGAGGCTGACCGTGCCGAAGTGAGCCGCTTTGCCAAGAACTTCCTGCCAATTCTCTTCAACCTGTATGGACAGCCTGTTGCAGCTGGAGAGGCAGCAGCCCCTCGCCGAGCTGTGCTGGAAACCATCAAAACTTACCTCACCATAACTGAGTCTCAGGTGAGTGCTGGTGGGGTGGGGGTGGTGCTGCTGGGGCTTAGGAAGGTCAGGCTCCACCTCCAGGCCCTGGAGAATGGGGGGACTTTACACAGCAGTTATGGTGGGGCTGGGGGCTCCTAAGCCATGGGGACTAACTTGGAAACCTGCTGCCAATAGTCACTTTGTTTCTCTCTCCACCGGGGGCTGTCAGTTGGTGAATGGCTTCCTCGAAAAAGCCACCGAGAAGGTGCTCGATCCTGCCAGCTCTGACTTCACCAGGTAAAGTGCTCAGGGCTTCCTCATTTAAGCTTCCTAGACAGGGGAACCCAGCACAGGTCCTAGGATTTACTCTGTAAGTCTTGAGATATCAAGTGTCCCCAGCTTCTTTATTACAGAAGGGTGGAAAGAGGGTCCTAGAGATGAATGTCTTGGGTTCAAATCCCAGCTCCACCACTTCCTAGCTCATGCGGCTTTGGACAAGTTATTTACTCTGTCTCTGATGCCTCATCTGTAAAATGGGTGTGGTAATAGTACCTGCCACGTGGCTCCCTGAGGGCAGAGAAGGAGCTGTATGAAGCACCTGGAGCGCTGCCTCGTACTCCATAATACTCCAGGAGCACAGCACCGCCGTGCCTGCCATTGTCCCGACTCTGAGTGGAAACGGCTTCTGCTCTGCGCCAGTGCTCTAAGCCCCTTCCTGTTGCTCACTCTGGCAGATTGTCTGTCCTGGACCTGGTTGTGGCTCTGGCTCCTCACTCGGACGAGGCTGCCATCAGTAAGCTGTACTCTACTATCCGGCCCTACCTTGAGGTGAGTTCTCCTTGTCTTCATCCCTGTTACTTGCCCAGATCGTGTCCCAGCTGCTCCCACAGTGGCTTTCCTTTGTGTCCTGTCCTTCCCAGCAGTGCTCTAGCCTGCCTGCCAAGGTGTGTCTTGTGAACAAAGGCCATGCTCCTTTCTGGCTGTCATTCTAGGCCTGCCCGAGCCCTCAGCCCTCCCAGTCTCATCGGACTGTTTGTGTTTTGAGACAGAAACCCATGTGTCTCAAACAGGCCTTGACCTTGCTATATATTGGAAGCTGGCCTAGAACTCCTCATCCTCCGCCTCTACCTCCCAAGTGGTGTGTTACAGGAGTACATCTCCACACCTAGCCTTTATTAGGCTGTTATTGAGAGTCCTAGATAATTCCTTTATTTTTTATATTTTTGAAAACTAATTTATTTATTAATTATATGTAATGATGAGGGTAGGTGGATGTCTGAGGACAATTTTGTAGAATTGGGTCTCTCCTTCCACCTTATGTGGGTTCCAGAGGTCAAACTCAGGTTGTCAGGCTCACACTGTCAGGTAACGAGAGCATTTACCAGCTGAGCCATTTTGCTGGTTTTGATATTCTCCCCCCCCCCTCTCCTGGATGGACCCAGGTTCTCATAGATGCTAGGTATGCATCTATGAGTCACACCTTTATCCCCATGGTCTTGTAAAGAGCAGCCTGCCTATGCCTTTGTTCATGCTTGCTGGCCCTGTCTGAAACACTCAGGCTGTGGCTTATGGCCGTGCAGAGCTCAGCCCACAAGCCCTTCCTGAGCACCAGTTCTCCTGCTACCCAGTTATATAGAGGAGGAATTTGCTTTGAGGAAGGATGTGCAGGTGGACACAGATGTCCAAGACAGGCTGGGATGAGCTGGGAGAGAGCTGAGAGACTCCTTCAGAGCTACAAGGGAGTCAGTGTGGCAGAGGAGAGTGCTCTAGTCAGACAGTACCAGGTGCATCACCCTGGCATATTCTGATGCCAACAGCCTAGGCTTGAGTATCTTATTTATTGATTTTTTTTTTTTTTTTAGATTTATTTATGTGTATATTTTGTCTGAATTGTATGCCCAGTGTCATATAGATCAGAAGAGGGCAGCAGATCACCTAAAAGTTGTAATCTGAAACTGGAGTTACAGACAGTTGTGAGCTGCCATGTGATTGCTAGGAATTGAACTGACTCCTTTGAAAGAACGAGTACTTTGAAACACTGAGCCGTTGCCTCAACACCACTATCTGTTATTTAGTGGTGGTGAAAAGACCAGTTTGGAAAACCAGCTGGCTTTGTCCCCATTACTGTTTCCACACCAGCTTCTCTCTGAATCCGCTCTAGGGATGCATGGGGAATGTCACAGGATGGAGTGGAACCCAGGCCCCTTCCTTATTATCCCTGTACCTTACTTGCCCCTCTCAGAGCAAGGTCCATGGGATACAGAAGAAGGCCTACCGAGTGCTGGAGGAGGTGTGTGCCAGCTCCCAGGGCCCTGCGGACCGCTTTGTGCAGAGCCACTTGGAGGATCTGAAGAAGACTCTGCTGGACTCCCTGCGGAGCACATCCTCACCTGCTAAAAGGGTGAGGGCCCCAGGGCTGCGTGTTCTGCATGGGAGGAAGGGTGTCAACAGGCATGCCTAGGGATTGGAAGGACACTGAAGGATCCCAACTTTGCTCTTGTGCCCACAGCCTCGTTTGAAGTGCCTCATACATATTGTTAAAAAGTTGTCAGCTGAGCATGAGGAGTTCATTGCTGCCCTCATCCCAGAGGTAAGGGGATGAGAGGAGGGATGCGTGTGTATTTTGTGTATTGATTAGTGTAGTTTCCAAGTGGGTCTGTAACTAACAGTGCTGAGGTATGCTCCATTCACTGCCTAGGCCTATGTAGGTCACCCAGGCTGCCACGTTGGGTAGCATGTGCTAACAAGGCTGTTTGGCCAGGTGATCCTGTGCACCAAGGAGGTGTCAGTGGGTGCAAGGAAGAATGCATTCACCCTGCTGGTGGAGATGGGCCGTGCTTTCCTACGATTTGGCTCCAGCCAAGAAGGTGAGAATGTAGGATGCAAGCTGGGCTGGGCATCCTGCCATCAAGCTGGGAGAAGACTCGTAAAGCCACTGGTCTTAGGGAACAGGTGGAAGGAACTCCTTATCCAGTTCTGGCTGTGGCTCTGAGTGAACTGCTGCTATAGGCCTTTAGTGGCCATCCCTGGGCACCCTGTCGTTGAGTGACTGTCCCACTCTCTGCCTTTAGAGGCTCTGCAGCGATACCTTGTCCTGATCTATCCTGGCCTACTGGGTGCAGTTACCACAGTCAGCTGCAGCATCTTGGCTCTGACCCACCTGTTGTTTGAGTTCAAAGGTAAGTGTTTGCCTGAAGGCCTACAGTGCCTTCATGGTAAAGAGTGCCCTGGGGTCTGGACAGGGTGTCCCCAGAATGGGGGAAAGTATCAGGAGGCAGCAAAGAGACCCAGAACCCAGCCCTCTGCTTGCCATAAAGTTCTGCTTCCTTCCTTACACTTGACCAGCCAACAGCTCTGTGACCCCAATGTCCTGAGCCATTCAGATTGGTAGATGAAGGGACCCTGCATCTTAGTTCTGGTCCTTCCTCTCCAACCACATGAAACTTTGAGCAACTTTACTAACCTCTTAGAACCTCTTTTAATCTCCTAAGATGGAAGACTGGGACACTCCATTGGTAGTGATTCAAACTATGCGAGATCCACAGAAAAGCCCTGCTAACATCTGTCCCATGGGTGGGTCTTGGGTTTGAGTGGTGGTTCTGGTATGTGACAGTGGCTCCTGTGCACAGGGCTGATGGGAACAAGCACAGTGGAACAGCTCCTGGAGAATGTGTGTCTGCTGCTGGCCTCCCGCACCCGTGACGTGGTCAAATCTGCGCTGGGCTTCATCAAGGTGGCAGTGGTGGTCATGGACATGGTGCACCTTGCCAAGCATGTGCAGCTAGTGGTGAGGCTCCAGTGCGGACCCCATGGGACTCTGGTCAAATTGGTTTAGAATTTTTTCATTATCTGCTTGCTTTGAGTGGCAAGAGGACGTTTAAGAGTCCTAAGAGAGCCGAGCATAGTGGCGCACACCTTTAATCCCAGCACTCGGGAAGGCAGAGGCAGGTGGATCGCTGTGAGTTCGAGGCCAGCTTGGTCTACAAAGCAAGTCCAGGACAGCCAAGGCTATACAGAGAGCCCCTGTCTCGAAAAAAACAAAACAAAAAAACCAAGAGTCCTAAGAGGAGCTTTTAGGAAAGTGCTGGCAGAAACGGTACAACTCCCATAGTGTCTCATATTACCCTGGCTCCCCTCCACAGAAGAAAGACCAAAGACAGAGCTCCTCCCATTGTACAGATAGAGAAACTGAGCCAGATACTTATTTTCAAGGTCTAGTCTCAGGACTCAGACTGGCCTAGCCCTCTGTAGGGTTCTACTTTCCGTCACCTGCCAGGGCATAGAAGGACCTGGTTCCCTGTCCCCACTGGCAACCACCCTTGCTGAAGTAAGGTCTGCTACCAATGTGTGGCAGGATGAGCATGACTGCACGATAGGAAGTAAGCATGAGAGAGACTTGAGGATGCTGTGTAGGGTCTGGCAAAGTAGAGTGAGTGGATTGGGTGGGACCTTTATGGCCACTTGGCAATCAGGTAAGCATGTGTCTAACCGGTGGTAGCCTGTCCCTTGGTATTGGTATCTGTCCCATCAAATTGTTGTAAAGAACCATTGGAAGAACATAGGAGAGTATTGTCACCTCACAAGTATGGTTACCGCTGTGTTATGAAGGAGGGCATAGAGGAAAGGTGGGGTTCCAGGTTAAGGAAGCATAGTTGAACCAAGGAAGGGGTGGCCTGAGAACAGGGCCGCTGATACCTCCCCTCTCAGCTAGACCTAGCTGTGCTGTACATTGGTCTGAACAGCAAGGAAAAGTGGACAGGGCAGAAGGTGCCCTTGCTCTGCCTGATACCCAGTGCTCTGCCTGCCAGATGGAAGCCATTGGGAAGCTGTCAGATGACATGCGACGGCACTTCCGCATGAAGCTTCGGAACCTGTTCACCAAGTTCATCCGCAAGTTTGGGTCTGTGTGCTTGAATGGGGCAGGGTTGGGGTATGGAATTCTTAGTCTCTTCAGGGGCCTGGTTCCTGGTTCCTGCACAGCTTGTGCCCTGAGGAGGGATCCTTGGCAAGTACTTCTTGACAGCCCGTCTCTGCCCCGCTCAGATATGAGCTGGTGAAGGGTCTGCTACCTGCAGAATATCACAAAGTCCTGATCAACATCCGGAAAGCTGAGACACGAGCCAAGAAGCATCGTGCCCTGAGCCAGGCTGCTGAGGAGGAAGAAGAGGAGGAGGAGGAAGAGGAGCCTGTCCAGAGCAAAGGTGACAGGTAAGGCCACAGCATAGCCCTGAGGCCCTAGTCCACCCTCAACCAAAACCTGTCCTGGCAGTGCCTTAGGACCCACTTCTCCCAGGAGTGCTTTGACCATAGACTTCTCTAATTTAGCATTGAGGAAATCTTGGCTGACTCCGAGGATGAAGATGAGGAAGAAGAAAGAGGCCAGGGCAAGGAGCAGCGGAAGCTTACACGACAGAAGAGCCGGGCATGGCTGAAGGAGGGTGGTGGGGATGAACCCCTCAACTTCCTGGATCCCAAGGTGGCTCAGCGAGTCCTTGGTGAGCAACAAGGGGCCCAGAATAGACTTGGCTTGTTGCTGGGTTCATGGGTGTTAGGCAGGGGTTGGCTTCTGTGGATGGCCTGTGGGCAGTGGCTAATGAGCTCCCGGTTGGGAGCTTTGCTGTGGTGGGGGGACTCTGAAGGAAGAAAAGGATGAGCTGGTTAGGACTGACCTGTGATCACCTCATGCCAACCTACTTCACTAGCCACCCAGCCTGGGCCCGGGCGGGGCAAGAAGAAGGACCATGGCTTCAAGGTGAGCGCTGATGGCCGGCTGATCATACGGGAAGAGGAAGATGGAGACAAGGTGGAGGAAGAAGATGGCACTAAAGGTAGCGGTCTCCCACAGAGAAAGTTGCTCTGGCAGCTCGGCCTGGGCTCTGCTGGCTGGATACTCATTTACTCACTTGAGGGCTCTTGGCCTTTTCATACATAACCATTTATTGAGGGAGCATAGGAAACAGCTGAGAACCTAAGGCCACTCCTGAGCATTCTAACTCCTCAGATTTTCCCTGACCAGGCTAAACATTTTTTATCTCATTTATTATCTATACTTTTATTAATTTACCTATGACGTTTTTGTTGTTTGATTTTGAGACAGGGTTTCTTTGTATAGCCCTAGCTGCCCTGAAACTTGCTTTAGAGCAGGCTGGCCTCGAACTCACAGAGATCCTCCTCCTTCTACTTCCTGAGTGCTGGGATGAAGTGAATGTGCCACCGCTGCCCAGCTACCTTTGACTTTTCTTTTTATTATTTATTTATTTATTTATTATGTATATAATGTTCCACCTGCATGTATGCCTGCACACCAGAAGAGGGTACCAGATCTCATAAATGGTTGTGAGCTACCATTTGGTTGCTGGAAATTGAACTCAGGATCTTTAAAAGAGTAGCCTGTGCTCTTAACCTCTGAGCCATCTCTCCAGCCTCCGTCTCTCTCCCTCTCCCCCACCCCCATTTTTTAAAAAATGGAGTATACATACATGCAATTTAAACAGAGCTTAGGGGAAACTCCCCTCACTGTGCGTGGTGTGATTGTCTCTTCAGCTTCTTTTTCCTTATTCCTTTTTTGTTGTTTGGTTCGGTTTGCTTTTTAAAGGAAACTGGCTGAGGCCTGAAGCTGATTTGGAGGTTAGGAAGAGCCAGCCTGTCAGACACTTTTTTTTTTTTTTTTTTTTTTGGTTTTTCGAGACAGGGTCTCTCTGTGTAGCCTTGACTGTCCTGGACTCACTTTGTAGACCAGGCTGGCCTCGAACTCACAGCGATCCGTCTGCCTCTGCCTCCCGAGTGCTGGGATTAAAGGCGTGCGCCACCACCGCCCAGCTCTGTCAGACACTTCTAACCTCCCTACACGTGTGTTGTACAATTGTGTCCTCAGCAGGACCTCTTTTTTGTGTGTGTTTTTTGTTTTGTTTTTTGTTTTTCGAGGCAGGGTTTCTCTGTGTAGCCTTGGCTGTCCTGTACTTGCTTTTGTAGACCAAGCTAGCCTCAAACTCACAGTGATCTGCCTGCCTCTGCCTCCTGAGTGCTGGGATTAAAGGCATGGGCCACCACGCCTGGCCTTCAGCAGGACCTCTTAACACATTTAGTCTCTCCAGGTCCCTCTTCACACACATTCAGTGAACTATAGGACACCAGTGTCTTTTAAAAGGCGTTAGCATTCCCAAACTGAATGCTCCACTCATTAACAGAGCACGTGTCTAGTATGCAAAGTGCTGGATTCCATCCCTGGTACTGTGGGGCAAGTATCTGCCCTCTGGCTTTCTTTGGCTCTCACTGCTTGGCTCTGGGCCTTTGATCACCTGCTTTCCTGACTCACTCACACAGCTCCTCTGCCCCTCACTTGCCAGCTACTGGTATGTGTGGCTCCCTTCTATGCTTGATATAAAGGTGGCTCGTGCTATTCCTTTGGCTGTCTCTTCTCTGCTCCCTTCCTACCCTTTGTACTCTACAGGCTCCTATGGACTTAGTGCCCAACATTTCTGTGGCTAGGAGTTCCTCTACTCTTTAGGATCCCACATTGGTCCTCGGTGTCCTCTCTAGGGTCCCTTAGCCACTAGGCCTCATTCCCCACAGAACTCTCATGAACCAGTTGTCTTTCTTTTGTCCATCTTTAATCATGGACTGGTTTATTTTCCTGCAGAGCTGAACTCAGCACTTGGTACGTGCTCGGCCAGTGCTCTACTGAGCATCACTCCCAGCCCTGCTCATGCTGTCTTTATTGCCTTCTGGCTGTTGCTTTGCTGCATTCTCTTCCCTCCAGACGGTCAGATTCATACTTGTTCTGTTATCCCCACATGGTACCAGAACACAGAGTGAGCAAGAAAGCTTTTTGGGTAGCAGAGTAAAATTGTCCTTTTGCTAAGTGGGGGCATGTAATGGGGGGCTGACTCGCAGGAGACTTGGGGCTTTCCTTGAGTCACTCACACCTTAAAGGGGCCAAATGGTCTGGAAGTGAAGGAAGGGAAGCAGTCTGATTTCCCACAGAAAGAGGACACAGGTCTGGAGAGGGCAGTTTTCTGGAGTTGATATGCCTTCTTGCACAGCTGGTTAAGGATGCCCAGGTGCTCATGAGCTTGTCTTCCTTCCGACTCCAGGGGAAGATGAAGAGATGACTGACCTGATGGAAGATGTCGGTGTCACAACTGTGAGTAACCTGTGGCCTCATCCTGGCCCACAGCTCCCATACCCCAACCCCTGTATACACACAAACACGCATCTGCCCTACTCCCTCAATGTTCAAGATTACTGGGACAGTGTGGATGGGCATGCAAAGTGAATCAGCTTAGAACTGGCATATAATACACTTTCCCATGTTGCCTTCTGGCAAACCAGGCCCCAGGAGCTAATTTATTGTTAAGCATGTATCTGAGGGCTAGAGAGGTGACTCAGTGGTTCAGAACACTTCTCGATCTTGCAGATGACCTGGATTCGGTTCCCAGCCCCGACATGTTGGCCTACAACTATCCCTATCTCCAGTGCCAGGGACTCCAACACCCTTTTCTTGCTTCCATGGGCACCAGGCACACATGTGGAGCACACACATACATGCAGGCAAAACAAATTTAAAAAGAAAATGTATCAGAGTGCGGGTGCTGTTTGGAGAACTGAGTGAAAGTCATGGAGGAAAGTCATATGGAGTGAGGAGAATGAGGAGCAAGAAGCCTCTCAAGGATGCCCAGGGCAGTCAGTCATGCATGGCCTCTGTTGCACACCTCCAGACACCATTCCAGTGTAGCCCAGCTCTGCTTACTAAGGCTCTTTCCCTGGCCTGGCTTCTACTCTTCCTAGGCCCGTCTTCATCCACAAGCCAATCTCATTTTCCATGCTGCAGTAGGGAGAAAGTGTGAAGGTGTCTGTCACTGTACCCAGGCTCCCTGGCTCCAGCCCAGGGTTCTGTGTAGAGTCCTTGGTGTGTGGAGAGCCTGGTGCTTGGTGGTGCTTAGTGAGTCGTAGCTAGTTTTTTATTTGTTTGGTTTTGGTTTTTCAAGACAAACTCGCATCAATCCGCCTGCCTCTGCCTCCTTGAGTGCTGGGGTTAAAGGCATGTTCCACCATGCCTGGCTGTCCTAGCTGTTCTTTATGACCATTGTTCATTTTCCCTGGAAATTATTCTGGTTGAGGCCTCTCTGGATTTCTGGAAGCTTTATAGGGTGCCCAGTGATCTTTTGGCAGCTGCTTCTTAGTCCTGGCTAGCAAGTACAATAGGTGGCCCTCAGCTCAGAGCTGGCAAGATTAGATAATCTTCCCTTTTGGTAGCAAGAGGCCTAGAGGGGTGACCACCCCAGTAGCTGGCCTCTGGCAAGTCAGCCAGCTCCTCCCACCAACACCCCAAGGCCGAGTCCTTCTGTGTACATGGTTCTGGGAGCATGAGGTACTAGGAGCCAATATATCCTTGATGAAAGACCAGTAAATGGGCTAGCCTTGGCTATGCACCAGCAGAACTAGAATAAAGCTCAGCCATCATCCTCTGTTGTATAGCCTGAGTCCACGTCTCCAATTTCTGGTCCTCACTAGATACCCACAGTTCTGTGCTACAGCCAGTGGACCTGGCTGCATCCATTTTACTGGACACACGTTCAGCCTGAACACACCTGTCACCCCTGACCCTCAGTTCACCTACAGACTCACAGGGCTTCCAGGCTGGTGTCACAGACCACAGAATAGGAGCCAACCTTGGGAGCTAGGTCACCCTGCTGACCCACCCACTCCCCTACTCACTGTGTAGTGTGTTTTCTTGATTGCTAGTCCTAAGCCCTAACACCCCTGTGGTAGGTCCTCTTTCCTTCCCATGTATCTCTTACATTGGCACAAGGCATGTAGTAAGTACTTACTAGCACATGCTCCAGGATCTCCCACCTACCCAGGTACTGATGAGGGAAAGAGGTTGAGCCTGGCTTGACTATAAGAAAGCAGGAGCCTGGCTGATGTCAAGTTTCCAGCTTCCTTCAATAGCTCTGGGGGTCTGAAGGGGGAAGTAAAGTTGTCAAAATGTAGCAAGAACCCTGTGGTCACCTCCCCACCCCCCACCCTGTTGTGTGCTGTGAGATAATCACTCTCTCTTCATGGGTTTGTGCTTCCTGTGCAACTGGGGATGAGAGCTTGGCAGAGGGCCTTGTCATCAAGGCAGGCCACTGCTCTCTTCCTGCCCTCATTTGTGGTATAGTCATGTCCCTTTGCTCACTGACTCCCTGCTTGTTGCCTCTTTCTATAGAAAAAGAAGCTTAAGCGGCAGAGGGAGGATGAGGAGGATGAGCTGGAGGTCCCTCCTCGATACCAAGGTAAGGTGTCCTTCCTCTTCATGGGACACACGACTCTCTTAACCTGCATCAGGCTGGAGAATTAGAGAGGAAGGCAGAGCCATGAAGTTGCACTCAGTTGACAACTCCACAGATTGCCTGATCTATAACACTCAGGACCAGCCTAGGGGACAAGGAGATAGTGGCCTAAGGGTTAGGTTTGTATGTGGTAAGTCCAGCCTTTTGGGAAGCTCCTTAGTTCAGCCCCTCCCCACCCAGCCATCCTTCCATGAGCTTGTAAATAGCCCTTGTAAAGTGATGAGTCTCTTGAATACCACAAGATTAGAACCCTGGTCAGAGAGTTCCTCACTGCATTGGAAGCAACAGGGTGGCTCCTCTGTGTCTTTCCTCCTGAGGTGCACCAAAGCGCTCTGCCTTGGACTTCTGCCCTAAAGCTCATGATGCATCTGGAGGTAGGGAGCTTTGGGGGCTGCCTCTGATTCTGGTAGCAGTATGTCCTCCAGGCCCCATGGCATCCTAACCCTGCTACAGGACCTATGGCTTGACTTCTGCCTCTGCATTCAGAGCATGGCTTCCTCCTCACTGAGATGATAGTGTGGATAAAGACCATTGTAGTCTATGGGGAAGGAAGTCTGGGCTCAGGATGACTTGTCCAGCTGTTACTTAGCTATGTGACCTTGTTCCATCACACTCCTCTCTGAGTTCTACTTTCTTATCTCTGAGTTGTCATTTCAGGATTTCATCTCTGACTTTTGAAGGCTAGGCCAGAAGTGACAAGCTGACCCTAGGCAAATTTCCTTGCCTTGTTGAGCTCTAGTTCCCACTTGCATGGTGGGATAAATAGTTGTCTATGTGCCAGAGTGAGAACAGGGTCAGGTGTGGAAAAATGCCCTCTCAAAGGCAGTAGTCAGGAGTGTAACTTTGGAGAATGTAGGTCATTTGTGTCATTGCCAAGCATATGTCTTCCCAGGAGTCATGGCCAGGGTCTCTTCAAAGAAGGACTTTGGTCATTGCTCATCAGGGTATGGAACCAAGTTTCTCGTCTTTTGTCCATCATCTCCCTAGAGGCCCTCTGAGAGGGTACTTCCTGCCTTCCAGAGCAGGGCCACTCTGGTTCTGCCTAACTCGTGATCTCTGTGCTTCTCTGTAGCTGGAGGCTCTGGCATCCATCGCCCGGTGGCCAAGAAGGCTACACCTGGAGCTGAATACAAGGCCAAGGTGAGACCTGTGAACAGGGTGTGGGGCCTCCTGGTACCAGGAGGATAATGAAGGGACAAGGAAGACCGGTGCCCATCACACTCCTACTAGGTGTTTTCTGTAGCCAGGCAGGACTGGAAAGAAAAGGGGCACTTAGGTGAAGGCGTTTGAAGCTAGAGGCCTTGACAGATGTACTCAGAGGGCCAGAGAAGCGCGTTGATGCCATCAGAAGCAGAAAGGGAAGGGAAGAGGGAGCATGAGGCAGCTGAAGTCAGGGCCAGGGAAGGGACCCCACACTCTGGCTGACTCTCACTCTGGGCTTTGCTTTTTGTTTCTCTGGCTGAGCAGAAAGCAAAGGGCGACATGAAGAAGAAGGGTCGACTCGATCCCTATGCCTACATCCCACTCAACAGAACCAAGCTCAACCGCAGGTATGGCGACAAGTGGCTCCACACAGGCCAGGTCTCTTCGGTTATTTTTTGTTGAGTGTGTATGAATGTGAAGGCTAAAAGTCAACAATCAGTTCTCTTTTTCACTACTTCACTTTATCTTTTGTTGAAACAGTTCTCTCACTGGACTAGGAGCTCACTGAATATGTGAACTGCAAGTCCCCAGCATCCCCTGAGACTGCACATGTATGCCATTACACTGGGCTTTTTATTTTAATTTTTCAAATTTTTAAAAATTTATTTATTTTGGTTTTTTGAGACAGGGTTTCTCTGTGTAGCCTTGGCTGTCCTGGACTCTCATTGTAGACCAGGTTGGTCTCAAACTCACAGAGATCCACCTGCCTCTGCCTCCCGAGTGCTAGGATTAAAGGCGTGCGCCACCACACCTGGCTACACTGGGCTTTTTAAATGGGTGTAGTAAGCATGTTACCCACCAAGGGCTGGAGAGATAGCTCAGAGGTTAAGAGCACTGTCTGGTCTTCCAGAGGTCCTGAGTTTAATTCCCAGCAACCACATGGTGGCTCAACCATCTATCATGAGATCTGGTGCCCTCTTCTGGTGTGCAGATGTGCATGCAGGCAGAACACTGTATATGTAATAAATAAATAAATAAATATTTTTTTGCCGGGCATGGTGGCGCACGCCTATAATCCCAGCACTCGGGAGGCAGAGGCAGGCGGATTGCTGTGAGTTCGAGGCCAGCCTGGTCTACAAAGTGAGTCCAGGATGGCCAAGGCTACACAGAGAAACCCTGTCTCGAAAAACCAAAAAAAAAAAAAAAAAAAAAAATATATATTTTTTTTTAAAAGCATGTTACCCACTAAATACTACCCAGCCCTGTTTTCATTTTATTTCATTTTTTAAAAAGATTTATTTATTTATTATTTGTACAGTATTCTGCATGCCAGAAGAGGGTGCCAGAATCTCATTATAGGTGGTTGTGAGCCATCATGTTGCTGCTGGGAATTGAACTCAGGACCTTTGATAGAGCAGGCAGTGCTCTTAACCTCTGAGCCATCTCTTCAGCCCCCTCATTTTATTTTTCTATTCACTTATTTTGTGTATGTATGTAAAAGACAACTTGTGTGAGTCAGTTCTTTCTTCCCACCACCGGGTTCCAGGGATTAAACTCAGGTTGTCAAGTTGACAGCAAGTGCCTTAACCTGCAGAGCCATCATGCCAACCTCCTTATTTTTATTTTTTTTATATTTATTTATTTATTTATCGGAGCTTTTGAAACAGTCTCTCTCCCCCTCCTTTCCTCTCTCCCCTTCTTCCTCTTCTCACACCCTGACTGTCTTATGAATGACCTACAGGTCCACCTACCTCTCCTTCCCCAGTGCTGCTCTGGGTCACCACTGTCCAGCTCTATTTTTATTCTTTACATGTAAGATTTATTGGCCAGGCAGTAACGCTGCACACTTTTAATCTCAGTGCTTGGGAGGCAGAGACACGCAGATCTCCATGAGTTCAAGGCCAGCCTGATCTACAGAGTGAGTTCTAGGATGGCCAGAGCTACACAGTGAGATTCTGTCTTGGAAAAAAACAAAACCAAAAAAAAAAAAATTTTTTTTTTTTTTTTTTGGTTTTTCAAGACAAGGTTTTTCTGTGTAGCCTTGGCTGTCCTAGACCCACTTTGTAGACCAGGCTGGTCTCAAACTCACAGAGATCCACCTGCCTCTGCCTCCCCAGAGCTGGGATTAAAGGTGTGTGCCACCACGCCTAATTTTTAATTATACGTGTTTGTGTGCATTATGAGCACGAGTGCAGTTCCCTAGGAAAGCCAGAAGAAGGTGTCAGATACCTTGGAGCTGGACTTCACTGGGCTTGTGAGCCACGGAAGGTAGATGTTGGGAATTGAAACGTGGGTTATATGTAAGAAGAGTATGTGCTTTTGACCCTTGAGCCATCTCTACAGGGCCCTGACCCTGAACTCTGATCTTCCTGAATTAGCCTTTCAGTTGCTAGGGTGACAGGTGAGCCACTATGCCTTGCTTGAACTTCCTTTTGAAGCTCAATCATGGGGATGGAAAATTTGGCTTATTGGTTAGGAACACTTGATGTTCTTGCAGAGGACCTAGGTTTGATTCCCAACACCCACATAGCAGCTCACAACCATTTGTAACTCCAGTTCCAGGGCATCTGATGCTTTCTTCTAGCTTCTGTGGGCACCACACACACGTGGTATATATTTACACCTATGTGAACAAAACACTCAAACACATAAAATAATAAATCTGAAAAACATATATTTAAAAAACCTAAAAACATCCGATATTTCTCCCTTGGAGCCCTTCTCCCTCTTAAGAGTTTCTCATTCTTACTTAAGTCTACATTCTCTCTACTTAAAATAAAATAAATCATGATCTTAGGTCACATAGAGATTCTAGAATACACGCATTCTACATAGTCACTGTCTTTAATAATTTACATAATTTGCTTTTCTGACTCTTTTGTTACTTTGTTATTTTACTTTGACCATTGATTAAGGCTTTTTGGTATAGGTGTCGGGAGCTTATGAGGTGTGTAGGAGTATTTGCAAATGTTCCAAATCAAGTCACAGGGAAGTGTGTGTACAGATGGGCCTTTAACAGGAAGCGGGGTTGGGTAGAGTGAGCCTTAACCTGTTACCTAAGCTCATTAAAGGAAGAGTGGAGGAGGGGGAAAGCTCTCTTCAGGGGTTTGGGCACTAGCCACGTCAGGACATACGCTGTCTGCCTATTTCACCCTGTCTCTGGGTGATTTTGTTTGTTTTCTGTTGAGATGCTGTTTCCTGTGCAGGATCTGAGGCTATCATTGAACTCGCCAACCTCAACCTTCCATGAGTGGGAATCACAGGCGTACACCACCACACATCAACACTAGATGGAGAGAGAGCTGCCTGTTCTCAAAACCATAATCCCACTTGTTCTTCCTTTCTTTCTGCAGGAAAAAGGTGAAGCTACAGGGACAGTTTAAAGGTCTGGTGAAAGCTGCCCAGCGAGGATCCCAGGTGGGACTCAAACTCCGCAGAAAGGATCGACGTCGGCCCTGAATCCTTGGGGGGATTGGAGCTGTCTAAGGCCCCTTTCCATGCCCCTACCCCATGCTGTTGAACACCAACTGCAGGTGTGAGCCTTGTAAACCTGGACAGGGAATGGCTCATTTGCCTAAGACTTTGGAAGCTCCAAATGTCCTTTAGAAACATTGTCAACATCTAGGGGCAGAACCATGTGACATTGCTACCTCTGAGAAGGCATTATGAGGTCATCTTTCTGCCATGCATGGCCATAGTAGCAGAGTGACCATGGTCTGCATGTGTAAGATCTGCTGGAACCAGGTCTAGAATAAATGTATGACCATGCATCAACCCTGAAGACGAGTCTCATCTCTGCTCCTCCAGGGAAAAGAATGGCGTCTGAACAGTGGCCTGAGTGGCTTGAGCCTTTCCTAACTCCCAGCAGCCTGTCTAGCCCATGATGTCAGTCTGTGTCAGAAGGGCTCCCTGCAGTCAGAAAGTGGCATTAGGAGGTAGAAGGCAATGAATACTCCATGGCTGGTTGCTGGATCGTAGTGTTGAGCCCTGGGGACCTGGAACAGGAAGCAATAGCTAACAGCTCTCAGAGCTGCATCTGAGCTGCCTCTGTTCACAAGCCTCTAATCATTGGTCCAGCAGAGCCACTGAGCCCTTCCTAACTCCCAATAGTCACTGAGGGAACCAAAGCAGAGAACATAGAGAAATGCTGCTTACTTGCTTTTCTTAAAACTCCCAGGACCACCTGCCCAGGGGTCGCCCAGGTTGGGCCCTCCCACATAAGTCAATAAGTGAAAAAATGCCCCTACAGAATGCAGCCATTCTTGTTTGGTTGGGGGTGGGGGAAGGTGGGGTTGGTTTTTTTGAGTTTGGGGGTTTTTTTTTGTTTTTCAAGACAGGGTTTCTCATTTTTGATCAGTCTGGTCTCGAACTCACAGAGCTCTGCCTGCCTCTGCGTCCCAAGTGCTGGGATTGCAGGCGTGCACCATCTCCAGCTACAACATACATTTTCTTAAGTAGTCTCTGTTTTGGTTTAATTCCCTTGGCATTGCTAGGGCATTTCCATCCATGACCTTGGGCTAAGAATCTTAGACGTACCACAGTTTGCCAAGAGGTGGCACTGTTTACATGCCTTGCTTCTTACAGACATCTAGAATGGGAGATCAAGCTAGAAAGGTAGCCAGAAGATTTATTAAGGATTACCAGGGTTATCCAATCATGATCCCCAATACCACCACTCGGCGTCACATTTATCTCAGCCCAGGCCCTTTCCTGGCTCTGCCTTTCTCAAGAAAAGGAACCACGGGCATTAGGAAGCCTCCTGTAAAGGAGGGCGGGTCTGAGCCAATCCCCTGCTATTGATGTCTGCTAAGAAGCCTGAAGCCTGCCTGCTTATTACAGCATGTCTTCCAAGAAGCTCTGCTTCCTTCCAAGGAGGGAGAGAAGATGACCTGGGAAGGCCGCTACTAGTGAAGTGCTGGGCTCTGTTCTTTAGTGGTAGATTGCAAGGATTTTGTTTTGTTGGTGCAGAGCCAAGGAATTGTCTTCTGTCCTAGGAACTCAGGGCTTGAAAGAAGTTAGGGAGCCGGCTGGTGCTGCTCCTCTGTCCACGGGGGGCATGTGTGACAAGACCACGGCAGCATGCCTTCACCGGAGTCGGTCTATCACAGTACTAGTAGAAAAGTTAACAAACTTCATCCATTCTCAGAAGCTGAAGGGGAAATCCATGCCCCACCAAAAAGGCAGTTCTTCTACTGGCAAGTGTGAGCACTGGGCCTGACAAAGGCGGTCTAATCAAGTGACTGTCTTGGCGGTTCATTGATGGCAGAGGCTGCTCTCACAGGTTAATGAATGTTTATGGTATTCCAGTAGCTACTGGCTTAAGTCCTAAGTCCTTCCCCAATTGTTTTTCTTGGTTATATTCTTTGAAAGAGTAATCCAAATTAAAATATGTTTTGTATTTCATTGTAAAGGAAAGATTCATAGAACATTTGGGGGGGAAAACCAGAAATATCAAAACAGGAACTAGAATCTTTTTATCAGATTTTCACATAACCCTTATGTACTTGATTCAATTTCTTTTTCACTCAGGGTCCACTTTTTTTTGTTTGTTTGTTTGTTTGTTTGTTTGTTTTGGTTTGGTTGTTTGTTTGTTTCTCTGTGTAATACCCCTGGCTGTCCTAGACTCACTTTGTAGACCAGGCTGGCCTCAAACTCACAATGATCCGCCTGCCTCTGCCTCCCAAGTGCAGGGATTAAAGGTGTGCGCCACCACCGCCTGGCTAGGGCCCACTTTTTCTTTTTTAAAAAGATTTATTTATTTATTATCTACACAGTGTTTTTGTCTGCATGTATGTCTGTGCGCCAGAAGAGGGCACCAGATCCCATTATAGATGGTTACGAGCCACCATGTGGTTGCTAGGGCCCACTTTTCTTTTGACAAAGGTAATGTACTTATTTTGTAGTGTTTGGGAACCACCAGGAACTGCATGGTAGGCTAATGCTCTTCCACTGAGCTATATCCCATCCCTAA
Organism: Acomys russatus; assembly: GCF_903995435.1. Taxonomy (NCBI): domain Eukaryota; kingdom Metazoa; phylum Chordata; class Mammalia; order Rodentia; family Muridae; genus Acomys; species Acomys russatus. The sequence goes on along the minus strand of NC_067141.1, from coordinate 60,687,860 downwards.
TACTTTCTTTTGTATTTATTTTGTTTTGTTTGAGACAAGTCTTCACTGTCACCCTGGCAGAGTGTCCTTGAATTCACAGCAATCTGCTTGCCTCTGTTTCTCAAATGCTGGGATTACAGGTATGCATAACCACATCTGGCTGTTCTGTTGTTTTGAAGACAGTCTCAGGCTGTAAACCTAAACCAGCTTGAAACTTACAATCCTGCTTCAGTCTCCCGAATCCTGGGATTGCAGGCAAATGTACTACTTCCAGCTAAGAAATAAATTTTTGTTTTGTTTCTTTAAAATTTTATTTTTTACTTTTTGAATTTTTCTTATTTTTTTTTCTTTTATCTTTTTAAATTTTTTATGCTTAATATTGATGTGTATGAGTGTATTGCCTGCATGTATGTTTATATGTATATATAGTGCCCATGGAGGTCAGAAGAAGGTATAGATCCTCTGGAACTGAAGTTATAGATGGTTGTGGGTCACTGTGTGGATGCTGGGAACTGAGTGTGAGTCCTTTGCAAGAGCAATGTGCTCTTTTGGTTTTTTGAGACAGGGTTTCTCAGTGTAGCCTTGGCTGTCCTGGACTCCGTTTGTAGACCAGGCTGGCCTTGAACACACAGCAATCCGCCTGCCTCTGCCTCCTGAGTGTTGGGATTAAAGGTGTGCACCACCACGCCCAGCCTGAGCAATGTGCTCTTAATCTGTGAGCCAGCTCTCCAGCTGCAAAGATATAATAAGCATATATGTAACAAAGTTCTTACCCTACCTGAGTAAATATTTCAGTGGCCCAGTTTATTTCTAGAGGCTTTTGGAGGCCTTGAGTATTGCAGCTCATTGCTTACACAGGAATTTAAAGTCACCACTTGATGCTAGATTGTATGTAATATTCAGAAAATGACATGATGAATGCTCTTTGTTCTATTTTTGATATACATTATTATGATTGAATAGATGACTGTACTCTAGAAAATAACCCTGATTTGGGACAATGTAAGCTGGTTTGCCATTTCCTGAAATTATGCTTAATGTAGCTACTGTCATTAGAAACATTTACCAAGCAGTTAGCTGACAGCAAGTCACTGAAGGCCAGGGCTGCACACAGCAGAAGTTTGGTTCCTCGCACGTCATCCCATTGATTGTCATGGAAATGCTCAAGAACAAGTACTCTTTTTTGTTTGGTTGGTTTTGGTTTTTTGAGACAGGGTTTCTCTATGTAGCCTTGGCCGTCCTGGACTTGCTTTGTAGACCAGGCTGGCCTCGAACTCACAGCAATCTGCCTGCCTCTGCCTCTCCAGTGCTGGGATTAAAGGTATGTGCCACCATGCCTGGCCTCTCCCTCTTTCTTTTCTTTTCTTTCTTTTTTTTGTTTTGTTTTGTTTGTTTGTTTGTTTGTTTCAGTTTTTCAAGACAGGGTTTCTCTATGTAGCCTTGCTGTCCTGTACTTGCTTTGTAGACCAGTTGGCATTGAATTCATAGTGATCCACCTGCCTCTGCCTCCTGAGTGCTGGGATTAAAGGCATGTACCACCAGCCCAGCTGGTTCATTCTTTCAGAGACAGAGTTTCTTGGTGTAGCCTTGCCTGTCCTGGACTCACTTTGTAGACCAGGCTGACATGGAATTCACAGAGACCCACCTGCTTTTGCTTCCCAAGTACTGGAATTAAAGATGTAAGCCACAATGTGTCTGGCAAAAGTGCAATTTATTAAAAAAAAATTTTTTTTTTTTTTAAAAGACAAGGTTTCTCTATGTAGCCTTGGCTGTCCTGGACTCATTTTGTAGACCAGGCTGTCTTTGAACTCACAGAGATCTGCCTGCCTCTGCCTCCAAGTGCTGGGATTAAAGGCGTACGCCACCACGCCTGACTCAATTTACTAATTTGTAATGAGAAATGTAACTATCCAAGATACAATGATTGGCCAGAATATACTGCGCTTTGCATTAAGTCAAAATCACAAGCAACTACAAAACAGGTATACATGGTAGTGTTGTGCTTGTGGTAGGACACACCTGCAGATTTAGGCACACACCCCCACCAGCAGCCTGCTGGAGTCCAATACCCCAGTGAGTGAGCAGGAGAGATCATTTTTCTCCTGTGTTAACCAGACTCTAAGTCTGCTCCCTGCTGCCGCAAAGTGTTTCTGAGATTTAATTAGGCTTGGGCTCCTTCACACATGGCATGCCTGGATCAAATTTCTAAGCCCAGCTCTTCTGGCTTTTGCATGGGAGACAGTCTGTTCCTTCTAGGGCCTGCTATGGATAACTGATCCTCCATCATGTAGGGTAATTAGATTCCTGTGATGTCACCCTGAAGACCTACAGGTACCCTCTAGACCTGATTGTTAGAAATCACAATTCCAGAGCATGGAAAGCCCAGCCGCTAGACAGATGGACTGAGTGGGTCCAGCCGTGGCCTGTGCATCTCCACAGCTCCTCTGCAGGTTGTGTTAGCCTTTGAAGGCCTGCTTTAACCAGGATGGCTGCCATAATAGAGCTCCTAGACTTGAGGCCACAAAGCAAGCGAGCCCATAAAATAACAAGGCATGATCACCAGCCTGAGCAGATTCCAAACAGCATGTGCATTGATTGCATCATTGCACAATAATTCTTATCTACCCCTGCCCTCTTAATCATCCAGCTGCACGTTCTGCTTCTTACAAGGAAGCAGGGCACACCCAGAGCATACACTGTAGTAATCAAGTGGAAACTCTGACATCTAGTACTCTGAAGACAGTCCCTGCCAAAATAAGGACTGTCACATGGGCCACATGTGTTCCCGTACCTAGCACTTCACCCAGAGCCAGACAAGCACAACCATACACCTGATCCTGTGTCTGGATCTGAAACTCCTGTGTGGGGACTGGGGAAGGAGTATCAGCAGTTATAGCCCAGACTGCTGTGGCTTTTACCCTTTGGGATTATATTTATAAAACTATGTTTGTTTCTCTTAGTTTACTTTTTTTTTTTTCCTTTTGTTTTCAATCTAGGGCATCTTGTGTAGCCATGGCTGTCCTGGACTCACTTTGTAGACTAGGCTGGCCTGGAACTCACAGAGATCCACCCGCCTTTGCCTCCTGAGTGCTGGGATTACAGGCATGTGCCACCATGCCTGGCCTCTTTGTTTGTTTGTTTATTCTTTTTTGGTTTTCGAGACAAGGTCTCTCTGTGTTAGCCTTGGCTGTCCTGAACTCACTTTGTAGACCAGGCTGGCCTCGAATTTACAGCTATCGCCTGCCTGTGCCTCCCAAGTGCTGGGATTAAAGGTGTCCACCACCATGTCCAGCTCTTAGTTTATATTTTAACTCTGGCTATCACACAAATAATTGAGACTTTTTATATTTGTTTATAAGGCTTTACAACACAATCTTGAGTAGTTTAAGTCTGTTCTTAACCCTCTATATTATCCTGACTCCATCTTTGCCACAATCCCCAAGCTCCTCACTTTTTAGTTCTTTCTATGCTCCAGATGAATCATCTTCAGCTCTCTTCCACTTTTGCCTTTCGCTGAATCCCCTTACTTCCTCCTCTAACTCCTCCTCCCCTGGCTGGCAGGAAGTCCAGCCCTTTTCTCTCCCCTGCTCAGCAATTGGTTGTAAGCAGCTTCGTTGGCATACAAGGGAAGCAGAGTTTATATAACATTGAGACAGGAGATTCTCGGAACAGGGCTTACAACTAGATATGGGGGATACAGAAATCAGCATTTGAATTACACAATAACCCTATGTGGACATTTGCCTTAGGCATTCACACGCACCCTCCATCTCTGTGATACCTACTATAGCCAGTTGCTTTATTTTTTTTTTTTTTTTTTTTTTTTTTTTTTTGGTTTTTTCGAGACAGGGTTTCTCGGTGTAGCCATGGCCATCCTGGGCTCACTTTGTAGACCAGGCTGGCCTCGAACTCACAGTGATCCGCCTGCCTCTGCCTCCCGAGTGCTGGGATTAAAGGCGTGCGCCACCACGCCCGGCTGCCAGTTGCTTTATACCTGTGGTTTGTGATTCCCACCTCAGTTTACCTCACCTCCACCCTTCCCAAATGCTATTCTCCCCCACCAAAGTCTGGTGGACTTGTGGTTCAAGTAGTTATGTGGCCAGGCCTGGGAAGTTCAAGTACATGCCCCACAACCTGCTACACTGAGCCCTGGGGAGAATATGGTAACACCAAGAGGTTTGGCTGTGCATTTGCAAATGCCATGTAAGGTTGCCATAGTTATTTTGGGGACTCATTACTCTCCAAATGCATCCTTGGGACATGAACCAGTTACAGAACTAGTCTAGGTAAGGCAGGGTGGAGCAGAGTCAGAGCTGACTGAGATGAAGGGCAGGCCTGAGTTTCCTTTCTACCTTCCAGGAGGCAGACCTGCAACTCTTATCTTCACATCATTTTCTTCTTTCACATTCCTTGTTTTTTCTCCCCTACTTTTATACACACTTCCTGCACTCATCCTGAGTGAAGCACTTCCAAGAAAAATTTGGAGGCAATGGACCTAGTGCTAGGATCCTTGCTGTCACAAAGTTAAGAAGGTGGGGCCAAAATAAATAAGTAAAATAAAATAAATAAAAATAAAAAATAAATAAATAAAAGAAGAAGGTGGGGCCTGGAGAGATGGCTCAGCACAGGTTGTTTTATCAGAGGTCCTGAGTTCAATTCCTAGGAACCACATGGTAGCTCGAAACCATCTATAACTGTAGTCCCATAGGATCTGATGCTCTGCTGCCCTCTTGTGGTGTTCATAATACATGCATACAAAACACCCGAATACATACATACATCTTTTGTTTGTTTTTGGTTTTCTTTTTTAATATGTTTTATTAATTCATTCATATTACATCTCAATTGTTATCCCATCCCTTATATCCTCCCATTCCTCCCTCCCTCCCTCCCTCCCATTTTCCCCTTACTCCCCTCCCCTATGACTGTGACTGAGAGGAACCTCTTCCCCTTGTATATGCTCATAGGGTATCAAGTCTCTTTGTTTTTGTTTTTTGAGATAGGGTTTCTCTGTGTAACTCAGGCTGTCCTGGACTCGCTAATAAATACATCTTTAAAATAATAATAATAATAAAGTTGAGTTAGAGGCAGATCAAAAACCAATGAAAGGGGCTGGAGAAATGGTTCAGTACTTTAGAACACTTGTTGGTCATGGAGAGGACCTAGGTTCAATCCCAGCATCCACATGGTGCCTCACACCATCCATAACTCTAGTTCATTGGTATCCAACACCCACTTATGGCCTGGCATGCTCATGGTGCACAGAGCAGGGAAAACACTCTCATACACATACATTTTCTAAAAGATTTATTTATTTATTGTTTATACAATGTTCTGTCTGCATGTGTGCCTACACGCCAGAAGAGGGCACCATATCTCACTATAGATGGTTATGAGTCATCATGTGGTTGCTGGCAATTGAACGCAGGACCTTTGGGAAAACAGCCACTGTTCTTAACCTCTGAGCCATCTTTCCAGTCCCATAAAAGAGAAAGAAATGAGGCATGGAGATGTTTCTCTGGCTGCTTTTCCAGAGAACTAGTGTGTGATTCCCAGCATCCACATGGCAACCCACAGCCATCTGTAATGCCAGCTGCCTTCTGGCCTCTCAGGGCAACAGGTACCAGCATTGTGCACAAACATATATGCAGCCAAAACACCCATATGTGTAAAGTAAGTTTATGAAACATGATTGGTGAGTGCCTTGGAAGGCAGCAGGAACATTTTGAGGGCTGTAGCAGGCAGGCCCACTGGCTAACACCTGAAGGGTGAGAGGGCTTCCTGTCCAAACGTCCCAGGTGTCTAAGCCTAAGGGTAGCAAATAGTCAACCTATCTCCAAGTTCATTTTGCCCTCAGACTCAGTGTTTTCCTCACAGTATATGTTGGGATATAGGTATGTTGGGGAATACTTATTCCACTTTGGGGTCATGTAGCTACAGGTAAAGTTGGGGAGAAGGAATGATCCAGACTGAAGAATAGCACATGACCCCTTGAAGCAAAGTTTGAGTTACTAGATTTACAGTGTGGCCCAAGCAAGAGAGCAAAGAAGGAGGAGGGACCACTTCTGGGGAGTGCCATCTCACCAGCCCATCTTCTAGCCCCATCCGAGGCCATCATCCTCACAACAGCTGATGGTGTTTCTCTATGTAGTCCTGGCTGGCCTCAAACTCAGAGAACTGCCTGCCTTTTCTCCCAAGGGCTGGCCAATGGTCTCTCAAAAAACAATAACGAATGATCAGGACAGTGTCTTGAGTACCTGCTCCCAATTAAAGTTGCAGGAATCCTGTAAGAACTGCCACCAGCAACTGCCGGTGCATAAGTCTGGAAACTCACAAATAGGAGAGGAGTTATCAGGGTGGGGGCTGGAGAGAGAAAGATTGGAATATCAACAGCTGAGCAATATATATATGTGAGAGAGAGAAAGAGAGACAGACAGACAGACAGACAGACAGAGATCACCTTTAAGGTTTGAGGTTGGGGGTGTCCCAAAATGAGAACTAGACGAAGAATAATCAGTGAGACAGAAAAACAAAAACAAAAAGCCAACCAGGCCGGGCATGGTGGTGCACGCCTTTAATCCCAGCACTCAGGAGGCAGAGGCAGGCGGATTGCTGTGAGTTCGAGGCCAGCCTGGTCTACAAAGTGAGTCCAGGACGGCCAAGGCTACACAGAGAAACCTTGTCTCGAAAAACCAAAAAAAAAAAAAGCCAACCAGGGCCCTGGAGAGATGGCTCAGCAAACAAGAGTATGCTCTCTTCTTTTAAAGGATCCCAGTTTAGTTTTCAGCACCCACATTGAGCAGTTTACAGCCTCCTGTAACTCCAACTGCAGGGGATTTAACATCTCTGGCATCTGAGGACAGACATATACACGTTAAAAGTAATAATTATAATGCTGAGTAGACATGGTGATACACACCTTTATTGCCAGCAGAGGCAGGCAGATCTGAGGCTAGCTTGGCTTACAAAGCCAGTTCCAGGACAGCCAGGGCTTTTATACAGAGAAACCTTGTCTACAAAAACAAAAAACAAAAATAATAAATATAAACTGGGTGTGGCAGGGCACACCTTTAATCCCAGCACTTGGGAGGCAGAGGCAGTAGGATCTCTGAGACTGAGGCCAGCCTGGTCTACAAATCAAGTTCCAGAGCTACTAGACCTATGCAGAGAAACCCTGTCCCAAAGAACCAAGACACCAAACAAATAAATAAACAAATCTTTGTATTTAAAAAGCGAGCGAGAAATCAGCCATGTGTACATGGTTCCCTGGAGGCTAAACAAAGGTCACATTTGAAGGAAACGTTATCAGGAATTTGCTAGAGATTAGACAGATGGGCTATAGAAGGCTGTAGAGAGGCCGGGCGTGGTGGCGCACACCTTTGATCCCAGCACTCAGGAGGCAGAGGCAGGGAGATCCCTGTGAATTCCAGGCCGGACTGGTCTACAGAGTGAGTTCAGAGCAACCAAGGCTACACCAAGAAACCCTGTTTTGAAAAACAAAAACAGAAACAAAAAAAAACAACAACAAAAAAAGGAAGATTGCAGGAAGTTCTGTTAATTTAGCAGTTCAGGCTAAACTTCTAAGAGTAATAGAATTAAGCAGTTAAACAAAAGCTTGCCTAGAAGACATAGGGTCCTGGGTTTTTTTTGTTTTCTCCCCAGACTGTTGGGAGTGGAAGTAACACTTTTTAGTGTTCTGCCTGCATAGATGTATGTGCACCAAGTGTGTGATTGGTGCCCACAGAGGTCAGAAGAAGACATAAGATCCCCCGGAACTAGAATTACAGATGGTTGTTAGCCACCATGTGGGTGCTGGGAATGGAACCCTGGTTTTCTGCAAGAGCAGCCAGTGCTCTTAACTGCTATAAGCCAGCTCTCCGGGCCCCATTCATTCATTCTTTTCTTTTTTCTTTTTTTTCCCCCATTATTTTCTTTTTAATTCTGTGTGTGAAGGTGGGTACAGTGGCGCATACCTGTAATACCAGCACTCGAGGAGACAGAGGCAGGCAGATTGATGTGATTTCGAGGCCAGCCTGGTCTACAAAGCAAGTCCAGGACAGCCATGGCTACACAGAGAAACCCTGTCTTGAAACACCAAAAAAAAAAAAAAAAAAAAAAAAAAAAAAAAAAAAGTTAAATATATATATAAACAAAAGGGAGGTGAACCATTTAAAAATGTTATTTAACCTGATCTACAATATTTAGGATAACATGTTATAAATTCGTATATTTTGACAGTCTATGAAGTTCACTTCATACTTATTTTTTCTTTTCTTTTCGAGATAGGGTTTCTGTGTGTAGCTTTGGCTATCCTGGAACTCTCTTTGTATACCAGGCTGGCCTTGAACTCACAGCGATCCACCTGCCTCTGCCTCCCAATTCTGGGATTTAAGGCATGTACCACCATTCCCAACTATTTATTTATTTTAAAATAACATTTTTATTGTATGTGCATTAGTGCTTTGCCTGCATAAGTGTCTGTGTGAGGGTCTTGGATCCCCTGGAACTGCCATGTAAGTGCTGGGAATTGAACCCAGGTCTTCTGGAAAAGCAGCCAGTGCTCTCTCAACCACTGAGCTATCTCTCCAGCCTCAGTTTATGTTTCAATGTGATGGGTTATCTTAGTTCAAACTAGCTGTGTGCTTAACCAGGCTTAGGAATAGATGCTTACAAATGGAACATACCAACTCTTTATTGAAGCATTGGATTCCCTTTAAACAAGACTTAAATTTTTGTTGTTGTTATTGTTGAGTTGCTTTGTTGTTTTTCGGTTTTTTAGTTTTTGAGACAGGGTTTCTCTGTGTAACTTGGCTGTCCTGGACTTCCATTGTAGACCATCTGCCTCTGCCTCCCTGAGTGCTGGGGTTTATAGGAGTGTCCTACCCTGGCCAGCTTCTCACATTTTTTTTTTAAAGTAGATATTTATTTCTTTATTACATATACAATGCTCTGCCTGCATGTAACCTTGCATGACAGAAAAGGGAACCAGATCTATTATAGATGGTTGTGAGCCACCATGTGGGTGCTGGGAATTGAACTCAGGACCTTTGGAAGAGCAGCCTCTTAACCTCTAAGCCATCTCTTCAGGCCCCTCACCTGTTTTGTTTTGTTTTGTTTTGTTTTAAACAAATGATTACTATGTAGCCTGGGCTAACCTCAAGCCAATCCCTCTATTTCAGCCTCCCAAATGCTAAGATGACAGGCTTGCATTACCACACCTGGCTGGCAGTTTATTTTCTCTCATTGCTGAATAATACTCCATTGTATGGACCCACACACATTTTGTTTATCCACTCACCATTTGAAGGACATTTGGATTGTTTACAGTTTCAAAGCTATGACTAATGCTGCTGTGAACATTCAGGTGCCTGTCTGTCAGTTTCTTTGAGTGGAGTCCTGAGAGTAGCCTCACTAGGTCATCTGGGAAGTCTGTAGCAGCAGAGAGACTGTTTCTTCCCAAGTGTTTCCAAAAGCAATGGCATCATCTCTCGTGCCTTCTAGGGATGGGTGAGGGTTCCCGTTCTCTACCGCGTTCTTGCCAGCTGTTGTTATTTTCTGTCTTATATATTTAATTTTGTTTTATGTGTATGAATGTTTTGCTTGCATGTATGTATGTGCATCACATGTGTGCCTGCTAATGCTCTTGGAGGCCAGAATATGGCATCAGATTCCCCGAGACTGTAGTGACAGACAATTTTGAGCTGCCTTGTGGGTGCTGGGGATTGAACCAGGGTCCTCTGGAAGCACAGCCAGTGGTCTTATACTGAGCCATTTCTCCAGCTCCATTTATTTGTGTGTGAGCGGACCATAGCACATGAGTGGATGTCAGAGTTCTTTCTCTTCTTCGATCATCTGGGCTCTGGGGATTAAACTTGGGTTGTCAGGCGTGGCCGCAAAGCACTCTCACTTGCTGAGCCATCACACTGGCCTTTGGATGGCATTTTCTTTTTGTTTTTTGTTATTCAAGACAAGGTTTCTCTGTGTAGCCCTGGCTGTCCTAGACTCACTTTGTAGACCAGGCTGGCCTCAAACTCATAGCAATCCACCTGCCTCTGCCTCCCGAGTGCTGGGATTAAAGGCGTGTGCCACCACGCCCGGTTTCACCTTATTTTTTAAAGACAGGATCACTCAGTGATCCTGGAGCTCACTGATTGGTTGGTTAGGTTGATTGATCTGCCTTCCCACTTAGGGTGTGTGTGGTGTGCTTAACTTTTTCAGTGGTTGGAGGGGATCTGAGAACTCAGGTCCTTAATGCTTGCACAGGCAAGCACTTTACCTACTGAGCCAGCCCCAAACGCCTTTAATTCTCTTTTAACTCAATCAGTAACATGCCTTTTTTGTTCAAAAGAATGGGCTCTGGATTGCATCTGTAACCACATTCTTTTTTTTTTTTTTTTTTTTTTCTCGAGACAGGGTCTCTCTGTGTTAGCCTTGGCTGTCCTGGACTCACTTTGTAGACCAGGCTGGCCTCGAACTCACAGCGATCCGCCCACCTCTGCCTCCCAAATTCTGGGATTAAAGGCGTGCGCCACCACGCCCTGCTCTGTAACCACATTCTTTTTCTATGATGGAACAGAGTTGCAGCACTTAATCACAATTTTTTATCCATTCACCTACCGATGGGCCTCACCGCTGAACTGCCTTTGGCATTTCTTTTCTTTTTGTTAAGATGTATTAGCCAGGCATGGTGGCTCAGGCCTTCAATCCCAGCACTTGAGTGTGAGGCCAGCCTGGTTGGACTACAAAGCAAGTCCAGGACATCCAAGGTTATACAGAGAAACCCTGTCTTGAAAAACAAAAAACTTATTTATTTTATCTATATCAGTACACTGTCCTCATGCACATCAGAAGAGGGTACCAGTTTGTTGTGAGTCACCAGGTGATTGCTTGGAATTGAACTCAAGACCTGTGAAAGAGCAGCAAGTGCTCTCAACCACTGAACCATCTCTTCAGTCCCACCTTTTGGCATTTCAACATGCCTAAAAGTATTTCTGCTCCCTAGAATATAGCTACTCTAAAACTGCCCCATAAACCTTCTAGAATATAGCATACCCTTTTTTTTTTTTTTTTTTTTTTTAAAGTGTTTGAGACAGGGTTTCTCTGTATTATCTTGGCAGTCCAGGGCAACCCCTATTTTACAGACTAGAGGCGCGCGTGTGCCTGCACACACACACACACACACACACACACACACACACACACACACACGAGAAGTGACCCCACCCAATGGGATTCCCCATTACCCTATCTGGTGTCTCTGAAGGCAGGTATGTTAAAATGAGGTCTGAATAAATGCTGAAGGCCCTGAGTCCGGTGTGCCCCACAGGGTATTACTGAATGCTTGCAATGTCTCTTCCCAGGCTGGCCGCCAGTGTGCCAGGCGCATGGCTCTCATTGCTTCCTTTCTTGATACCTTCTCATTACTTTTAATTGCATCGGGGCCTCTCTCACATCTTGTATCTTGCTTCCTATTGCAAGGCATTCCTCTCCACCTCCCACTGGCCCAGCGCAGCACTTCTTTCTGAGCTCTCCCAAGAAAGTGCCCCAAGAAAATGGAGCAGGGCTCCTGAAGGCATCTCTGTGATGAACATCTAATGTCCACATCCAGGAATATTTACACAGCAATCTGCACACAAAAGCAACGTTACAAAGAGAAGGGCATTTCTTTCTTTTTTTCTTTCTTTTTTTTTTTTTTAATGCCGTCTCACAGTTCCATTTCCTACAGTAGTAAGAACACTAGTGGAATTACTCTGACAGGAAGACAAAACAACTTCCAAGGATGCTGGGGTAGAAACAATAGCTTTGCCAGACCCATTAATGTTTAAAGTCAATGGAGCATAAAACTGCTTTTCTCTACTTACAGCCAGACATCATCTTACAGACTGGAGGGGGGGAAATTGCCATTTTAACTCTGCTGAAATCCATAAGCCCTCTCCTAATTTTCATTCTCCTTGAGATTCTCCAGTAAGTACCATCAGAATGAAAACAAGGCTGTCTCTCCGGGGAGAATGGCTTCCAGTCAGTCTTCAACAGTCAAGTGTATGAAGAGACTCGGAGACGGAGGAGGGAGCTGCCTGCTAAGAAAGGTGCCCTCACCTAAACCTGCAGAACCAGCTGTAGTTGTGACGCACCTTGAAATTTGGGAGCCCCTGAGTGCTTTCTGGTAGGCCATGAACAATCCCAGGGCAAAATCCACAGGAAGCAGAATTCTAAGGGCCAGCCCAGTCCTAGGAAGTATTGCCTTCAGGGTCTACTTTACTTAGTGGGCAAAAGGAACAACCTTTATTATTAAGATATTAGCTCTTTCCCCTAGGGAATTGCTGGAAGAGAGCCCAGAGGCTGTCAGTAAACTACTGGGTCTAATCCCACAGTACATTTGTGTAATGCTTGACACAAAGCCTGCTCCCATCTTCCCATTTGATCCTAAAAACAATCTCCAAAGGAGGCAGGGCAGAGATTCTCCCTTCCCCCACCCCCCAGTTTTACAAGTGAAAACACTTGTAAACTGATTTGTCCGGAGTCCCACACCCAGCTCATAGTGGGGATGAGACTGAATCTAGGTCTTTGTACAACCTGTTTAGAGCTCTTTTGACTCCCAGGAGACTGCTCAGAATCTTCCCGGCCCCACCCATTTCTCACAACCACAGTTCCCAGCACCTGGGAACTCAGGATGGGTCTCTGTGTGCCCAACCCACACTCCTGTCTCTCACCCAGGAATTAGAGCTCTGGTTGGCAAACTGAAGGGCACAAAGAAGAAATTAATTGCATCTCATCTCCCTGAGCCAAAGACCAAAAACAAAACAAAAGAAAAAACAAACAAACAAAAAACAACAACAAACAAGACCAACTCTAGATGGACTTGAGAAACAAAAAACTCCAATAACAGCAATAAGGCATTAGAAAGAAAGAAAAATAGAACTTTTTGATAACCTTTTGGAGGCAGGAGACTAGTTCTAGCATTGTTAGAAGTCTTAAAGGAAGCTGGGCTGAGGTGGCACACGCCTTTATTTAATTTTAGCACTTGTGAGGCAGAAGCAGGGGGATCTCTAAGTTCAAGGCCAGTCTGGTCTATAAGGTGAGTTCTAGGACAGCCAGGACTATACAGAGAAACTGTCTTTGTAAAAAATATTTATTATTATGCATACAGTGCTCTATCTGCCAGCATGTACACCTGCATGACCGAAAAGGGCATCAGATCTCATTATAGATGGTTGTGAGCCACCATGTGGTTGCTGAGAATTGAACTCAGGACCTCTGGAAGAGCAGTCAGTGCTGTTGACCTCTGAGCCACCTATCCAGCTCAAGCCTGTCTTGAAAAACAATAAACTTGTTGTTTTACTAGCTTGAGGAGGACTTTAGCATACTGCCTTGCAAATGATGACATCATCTGCCCCCCACTATGTATGCTAGTTGCCCAGAATATAAAAGGGCAAACACACCTGTCTCTCTCTTGCCCCTCTCTTCTTTCTTCCTCTTCCTCTCTTGCTGTCTCTGTCTCTCTCTCAGGGGTGCCCTTCCCTCTTCTCTGCTCACTTATGCTTCTTTTTTTTCTTTTTCTTTTTGTTTTTTTGGTTTTTTTGAGACATGGTCTCTGGCTGTCCTGGACTCACTTTGTAGACCAGGCTGGCCTCAAACTCAAAGCGATCCGCCTGCCTCTGCCTCCGCCTCCCGAGTGCTGGAATTACAGGTGTGCGCCCCTACTGCCTGGCCACACACCCAAAATATATATATATATTTTTTCCTTTTTTGGTTTTTCGAGACAGGGTTTCTCTGTGCAGCCTTGGCTGTCCTAGACTCACTTTGTAGGTCAGGATGGGCTCGAACTCACAGCGATTCGCCTGCCTCTGCCTACCAAGTGCTGGGATTAAAGGCATGGGCCACCACTCCCAGCTCCTGGCCAAGGTTTTCAGTAATACTAAAATCTAGTGGTTTCAAATGAATGACATACATCACATATTAATGAGAAGAGTACGTTCACCCAGTTCTAGGTATTTCGTGTATTTACAAAAACAACAAACAAAAGCCAAACTCAAAAACGCTTTGACCTAAAATTCCACTCTTAGGAATGTACTCTGAAAAATGAATCATAAACTTGGAAAAGTTTTCTGAGAAAAAATGTAAGTCACACACAGTGCAACAGTGAAATCGGAGAAACAGCAAACGCTGAAGGAATTTAAACAATTACAAGCACTTATGGAAATTTACGTAATCATTTACAATGTTTTCAAAGCGCGCGCAATCACTGGAAAAGTGTTTATAACTTAATGCGGGGTTTAAAATAAAGTGATTTTTGTATGTGGCTGTATAATGTACAGATAAAAGGCTAAAAATGAATAAAAATCCTTTAATCTGGCTTGAATCCTATGGTTACGAGAAATTTTTTCCTTTAAACTACAAATAAGTCAACTCTTGCCAAGATGTGGCTCCGAGTAGTGGCAGGGACAGGAGGAAGTCTCGGTTACTCAGACCACAAGCTCCAGCGGCCTCGGTTCCTTCTCCTCCCCCTACCCCCACCGTTCAGAGCCGCCCTCCCCTGGGGCCACCCCTCCCGCGGGCCAGTGCGGGTGTGCGGAGTGGAGCCGGGCGGGCTCGGGCGTTGCCGACACGTGGGGAAGAAGCGAGCGCAGCGGAGGAGGGGCTGAGTGTGATGGGGGTGTGTCCGCGAGTGGGAGAAGCCAAGTGGCAGTCTCCTAGTGTACCTCTCTCCCGACCGCTCCTAGGACGTGGGCTCGACGAAGGCGGTACCAACACCATGGAGTTCCACACTGGGGTTTAAGCTAGCACTAGGGCGAGGGTGTGGGCCGCGGTGCCGCACGATGCGCGTCGTCCAGCGCCCCAAAGTATTCTAGCGGACGTCCCTACCCCCCCTCAACCAAGCGCGGTGGTATGAGCCGGGCGACGTCACCCATTGTTTACAAATCAACCCGAGCCGGCTGCGTTCCGGCTCCCGCGGCTCGGAGACGCGCGGTGCGACTGCCCGGTGGTCCCGGCTTCCGCGTCCCAGGCCCGACCCGGCCCGGGCCTCCGCCCCGCTTCCGCCCCAGCCACGGCCCGCCGAACCCGCGGGCACCCGAGCCGCCAGCGACGCCCGCACAGCCGCGGGGGCCCGGGCGGGGGGCCATGCCGTGCGGGCGGGAGGAGGAGGAAGCCGGCGACGAGGCGGAGGGGGAGGAGGACGACGACAGCTTCCTCCTGCTGCAGCAGTCGGTGACTCTGGGCGGCTCGGCGGACGTGGACCAGCTCATCGCCCAGATCGGCGAGACGCTGCAGCTGGACGCGGCGCACGAGGGTCCGGCCTCGCCGTGTGCTGCCCCGGACCCCCCGCCCCCACGGGTGTTGGCGACGTTGCCGGCGGACACGGCCCGGGTCCCAGCGAGGCGGCTGCTACGGCCGGCAGCGTTTGCGGAGGCCCGGGACCCGGCGCCCCCGGGAGCCGTGCGCTGCGTGTTGGGAGAGCGCGGGCGCGTGCGGGGCCGGGCGGCGCCCTACTGCGTGGCGGAGCTCGCCGCCGGCGCCAGCACGCTTTCTCGACCCGGGAGGCGGGGGTGGCTCCCGGGTGCCGTGGCATCCCGGCGAATCCAGCAGCGGCGATGGGCCCCAAACGGATCGCGCGCGGGCGAGGACGACCCACACCGACTCCTGCAGCAGCTCGTGCTTTCGGGAAACCTCATTAAGGAGGCGGTGCGCAGGCTCCAGCGAGCGGTCGCCGCGGTCGCAGCCACGAGCCCAGCGAGCGCCCCGGGGTCCGGAAGTGGCCGAAGCGGACCAGATCCAGTTACCATGCAACCCTCGGGCGCCTGGCTCTGACCCGGGGTCCCTGAAGGAGGAAGAGGACGCCGATACGCGGATCCAAGTGTCCTGCCCCGGGACAGTCGGGAACTGAAGCCGCCGTCCCCCCCGTGGTGGGCTACAGCTACAAAGTTACCGGCCGAGAGAGACTGTTAGAGAAAACGAACTCGACTGCTCAGTACTACCGCCAGCCGAGGACCTGGGATCTACCGGGAGAACTGTGGCAGCTACTTGATTGACTTGGACCTGACTAAGCCCTTTGGGGTGGGGGGCATCGTGTGTTTGGTTGGATTGTTTATAGATACGGCTCGCAGGGCCAGGAATCGAGAGGGCTTTCTATCAATACTTGAAAACGAATAGTAGGCATACGCGGTCTCTTTATTTTGAGTGGAGAAGTTTCCTGAATTTGGTGCTACAATTGCAGGGCTCTGTTGATTCTGGGGTGAAGAATGTGAAAACTTGGCAGTTGGGAGGGCCTGCGTTCTCCTCCTACCTTGAAGGTGGTCGATGGGACCCAGTTGATGAATTCTCGAAAGTGGAGGAGAGATGAGTTTAAATGGCTTCACCTTGCTAACGGGGACTCAAGGTCAGAATGAGTAGGATGTTGTAAGGTTCTTGGGAAAACTTAACTATGGTGGGGTTTTTTGTTTTGTTTTGTTTTTGTCTTGATCCAAGTGAGGACCTGTATGTTTTGCCACCGCTGCAGGCCAACAGGGCCGTGTAAGAGTTATTTGCTTTTTCCGTGCTTTTCTCTTTCCAGAACTCCTGCTAGGCCACTCTTGGCCATGGCACCAGCTTTCTCAGAACCGGCCACAAACAACCTCCTGTCCTTCCTGCCATCGTGGGGGAGGGGGATTGGGCGGGTAGATGAAACAGTAGACACGCTTCTCTGCTCTGTTTTGGCCCTCAGTAGAGTTGGAGGGGACCTCTCCTTCCTCGCCTGCCATTTTTTGGTGACTGTAAGTTTTCAAAACGTGACTCCAGGTGGAGAAACCACTGGCTTTTCTCCTTGTAAAACTTGAGGGCCTCCTTTCTGAGGTGCCACCCCCAAACTTTAAGGTAGCTATTTTTTTTTTTTTTAAGATTCAATGGCTTGTTCATCCTCCAGATGTAGCTGTTGAGGTACACTTCGCAACGGAGTGTCTGAAATTGTGGTGGTCCTGATTTATAGGATTCATAATTAAAATGACTGCTGAATAAATTTGGTTTTGTTTTGGAAAACCGGTCGGCTTTTTGATTGGAGGGGGTGGAAGGTGGGATGGTGCCACCAAAAGGTAAGCCTATACTTGGGGTAACTAGAGGGCGAGGGCCAGAGCCATGTTTTAGTTGACTCTCGGAGATGGGTGCTTGAGTGCCTCTGGGTTTTTTATTTCGCAGACATTCATTTTGAGACAGGTTCTCGTAGGCCTAGAACTCAGCTGTGTATAGATCAGGCTTGCCTCAAGCGCAGGGAGATCCCCTTCTCTGTATGTCCTGCATGCTGGGACTACAGAGTGCTCACTCCACCCTGCAAGTGTGGAGGGCTCATATATGCAATGGGAGCCAGTGACTGTCTGGTGACTCTGGCAGGTCCTCCCCTTTTTGTTGGTGTTGAGACAGCCTTTCTCTGTGGCCTTGGCTGTCTGTCGTGGACTTGCTTTGTAGGCCAAGCTGGCCTTGAACTCAGAGATCCCCCGGTGCCGGGCTTCACCCTTGATGGTATTCTAAGAAAGCTTTTGGAGCCTGAGGGCAGAGTCACTGTGGAGGGAGGGGAAAGGTTTTCTTGGGGGTGTTTTTCTGAGAATGGGAGTGCACAAATGAAGACAGCAGCCTGTTTTCTTTGAGACTGCCCAGCCTTGACCTGTAGTCACAAAGAAACACAGGCTGGCTTTATCCCCCTGCCTGACTCCAGGGTAGTGGTTGCTAGGATTAAAGGCCTGTGCCACTGCACCCAAAGAAAACCAAGATTCTTTCAGCCATTTCCTTGGTAGTTGTAAAATAGCTTGGGATACGCAAGGGTAAAATTAGATTGCAATTTTTTTTTGTTTTTTAAATATTTTATTTAACTGTAATCTATGTACCTTGGTGTGAGGGTGTCAGATCTTGGAGTTATAGACAGTTGTGACTTGCCATGTGGGTGCTGGGAATTGAACCCGGGTCCTTTGGAAGAACAGGCAGTGCTCTTAACCACTGAGCCACCTCTCCAGCCCTGTTTTTGTTTTTCAAGACAGGGTGGTTTCTCTATGTATCCTTGGCTGCCCTGGACTTGCTTTGTAGACCAGGCTGGCCTTGAACTCAGATCCACCTGCCTTTGCCTCCAAAGAGCTGGGATTAAAGCCATGTGCCACCACACTGGGCCTTAGATTGCAACCCTTGACACACCCCTTTGTTCTCTTAGCCCCATATTCCCTGGGCAGGAGCCCTCACTGCTTTCTGTCTTTTTCTCTCCTCTCCTAGAACGCACACTGTAGACCAGGCTGTCCTCAAACTCAGAGTGCCTTCCCTGGTGCTAGTATTAAAGGCTTGAGCCATCACCTCTCTGTTTCTTTTTCCTTTTGAGACAGGATCCCAGCTGGGCGTGGTGGCACACACCTTTAATCCCAGCACTCTGGAGGCAGAGGTAGGTGGATCACTGTGAGTTGAGGACAGCCTGGCTGATCTACACAGTGAGTCCAGGACAGCCAAGGCTACACAGAGAAACCCTGTCTCGAAAAACAAAACAAAAAAAGAGACAGGATCCCAGGTTTGCAAGAATCCTACCTCAGTTTTCCCTGTGCTAAGATTATGGACATAAAGCTCTTGGCATGTCTCACCTGGATAAATCTGTTGGTACTACCTCTGCTACCAAGTCCTCTGGGGGACACCTCTTGCTGTGTCACCTCACAGTACCCAACACATCGAGCTACCTAGTGCTGAAGGAGTCCAGCTTCACTCAGTGCTGTCCTCCCAGCTTTGTTATAAGCAAGTCACTGTCACTGCCGCTCCCCAGCACATACCCCCTCCCCCCCCCTGCCCCCCCCCAGCCCAGCGACACGGCTCCCCTCCCCTCATTTGTAAAACAATAAATGCTGGGGAGAGTCAAGTGTTCAAAACTGCTCATCCTTGGTACTACCAGATAATTCATATGTGCTCTGAAGTAGGCACTTGTTCCACTTAGAGATGAGGATGCTGAGGTCTAGACTGTTAAAACGTTGTGCTTGGAGTTTCGAATGTGTGTTACTGATGATTGAACCCAGGGTTTCACAGAAGCTAGGCAAGCACTCTGCTACTAAGCTGTCTTCCCTGCCTCTTTCATTTTTTTTTTTTTTTTTGAGACAGGGTTTCTCTGTGTAGCCCTGCCTGTCCTGGACTACCTTTGTAGACTAGGCTGTCCTTGAACTCAGTGATATGCCTGCCTCTGCCTCCCAAGTGCTGGGATTAAAGACCTGTGCCACCACACCTGGCCTCTTCCATATTAAAAGCAGTTTTTTGAGCCTGGTGTGGCTTGGTATTGCACACCTTTAATCTCTGTAATCCCAGCACCCTGAGAACCAGAGGCAAGGAAATCTCTGTGAGTTCAAGGCCAGCCTGGTCAACAAAGATAGTCCAGGACAGCCAGGGCTCTGTGTAACAGAAACCCTGTCTTGGAAAAAAAAAAAAAAAGTACTTTTTTGTTCATGTGTGTGCAGTTGAACATGAGTGCATGTATTCATGCATGTGGAAGCCAGAGACCAACAGGTATGTTCCTGGTCACTCTCCACCTTTATACAGGGATAGAGACAGTCTCTTTGAAGTTGGAACTCACTAATTTCGGCTATGCTGGTTGGCCAGCAACCTCAGGGTCCTTCTGTCTCAGCCTCCCAAGTACTCAAGTACTGGAATTATAAGTGTGTGCTGCCCCATTTTGAGACAGGGTCTCACTATGTAGCGATGAGTGTTCTGGAAGTCACTATGTAGACCAGGCTGGCCTAAGTGATCCCCTGCCTCTGCCTCCTGAGAGCTGAGATTAAAGGTGTGCACTACTATGTCCAACGTTTTTTTTTTTTAAGTATGGGTATCAAGGGTGCAAACTCAGTTCCTCATGTTTGTGCAGCAAGTACAAGTGTCTTACCTACTGGGCCAGCTTCCAGTCCCTTTTCCCCCACCTAGCCTGGCTTTGAATTTGTCATCCTTCTGCCTCAACCTCCAAAATGCTGGCATATTATAGGTGTATGGCATCACACAGCTTTTTTGTTTTTGTCTTTCTGAGACAGGGTTTCTCTGTGTGATAGTCCTGGCTGTCCTGGACTCATTTTGTAGACCAGGTCGGCCTTGTACTCACAGATATCACCCCCCAACCCCCGACCCCACCCCCCCGCATCCCAGTCTGGCTAAGTTGCCCAGGCTGGTCTCTATAACTTGGGATCTATCTCCCCGTCTCAACCTCTACAATGACTGGGATTCCAGGCACACACTCAGCCCATGTGACACTTTTGTTTGTTTTTTGAGACAGGGTTTCTCTGTGTAGCCTTGGCCATCCTGGACTCACTTTGTAGACCAGGCTGGCCTCGAACTCACAGCGATCTGCCTGCTTCTGCCTCCCAAGTGCTGGGATTAAAGGTGTGCGCCACCACCGCCTGGCTGGTGAGACTTTCTTAACACCATATCCTCCCCAGTTGGATTTAATAAGGTTCTTAAGTCCTGCAGACTTCGGCTCATCGGGTATTCACAAGAGGATCCCCATTCTCACACATTTTGTATATCCGCTCTGTATGAATGCTAGTTGCTGGGAATGGAACAGGAGATGGAGTTTGAGATGCCCTAGAAGAAAATCAGATTTGAGGGTTGAGACCTGTTACAAAGGGACCAGCAGTTAGTAGCCTAGGAGACACAACTAACAGCATGTGGCTGCTTCATTCATAATCCCAGGTTCTCTGTAAGATGAGCCCAGGACTCAAAACAGAGGTTTCATCCTATGCAGACATCCTAGGTGACCAAAGCCTGGCTGGACCAGCTACAAGAATGAAGTTGGAATGGTGACTTCTGCCAAGGACAGATATCTCCAGGACCAACGAACTAAGAGAGGAAAAGGGAAATGAGCTCTGGTATGGGCATGTACCCTGGTGGGCACCTTTTATAAATTAGAGTGGAAAGGCAGAATCTCAGCTCCAGGCTTTTGAAGTTCAAATCCTGCCTCAAGCCACAGCCCCACATGGCTTTTGTGGTGGTGGTGGTGGTGGTGGTGGTGGTGGGTGAAGGCAAGGAAGAAATATTTTGGTTCTGTTTTTTGTTTTGTTTGAGAGAAAGTGTGTGTGTATCCCTGCATGGCCTGGAACTTGCTATGTAGACCAGGCTAGCCTGGAGCTAACAGAAGTCTCCTATTTCCTGCATGCTAGGATTAAAGGCATGGATAATTACGCCAGACTAAAACATTTTAAAAATATTATTTTATACATATGAGTGCTCCGTCTGCATGTATACCTGCTTGCTAGAAGAGGGCATCAGATCCCAGTGTAGATGGCTGTGAGCCACCATGTCGTTGCTGGGAATTGAACTCAGGACCTCAGGAAGAGCAGTCAGTGCTCTTAACTGCAGAGCCACTTCTCCAACCCCAGGCTAAAACATTTTAATAACGATAGCGTGTAACATTGTTCAGGGAACCCTTACAGCTTTAACAATTTCCATCTAGCTTCCAAGGAAGTTCTAGAAAGAATTAGATTTGCAAGGCTGATCCTCCATAAGAGCAGGAGGGAAATGTGGGAGAGAATTGCAGTCATCCTCCTGTTACTTGTAGATCCAGTCCTGAGCACAGCTCTCACAAGCCAGTCTTTTTCAACATGCCACATGTCGTGAGTAATGTCCTGCCAACTTGGATACAAAAATCCTCCCAGATGGTTTCAGGCTTGGAGAGTCCAGAGGGTTGCTTTCCCTGAACACCACCCTTCAGCTCATCTCCGCAACATTCCTCTTCCCAGACTGTGATGCCACTAGCCCTGAGGGCCAGCATCGAATAGATGGTCTCTCGGGTTCAAGAAGGCCTTCAAAGCCTGCATGAGGGCTGGAGAGATGGCTGCTCTTCCAGAGGTCCTGAGTTTAATTCCCAGCATCCACATAGTGGCTCGCAGCCATCTGTTATAGGATCTGATGACCTCTTCTGGTATGCATGAAGACAGAGCGTTCACATACATAAAATAAATAAGTATATTAGGTTTTTCGAGATAGGGTTTCTCTGTATAGCTCTGCTGTCCTTGCTCTGTAGATCAGGCTGGCCTTGAACTCTTCTGCCTTATAAGTACTGAGATTAAAGGCATATGCACTACTGCCCAGCATCTCCCTCCTACACACACACACACACACACACACACACACACACACACACACACACACAGAGGGTTTCTCTGTGTAACATTTGCTTTGTAGACCAGGCTGGCTTTGAACTCACAGAGATCCACCTGCCTCTGCCTCCCTGAACGCTGGGATTACAGGAGTCTGCCACCTTGCCAAACTAAATCTTTTTTTTTAAAAAAGCCTGCATGAATTTTAGACTAAGGGAGACTCCCTTCTGCTCAGAGTGCTTTATGTCTCCCCCAGAAGACCCCTTGGACTCCACTGGGTTTGATGACCACATGCTCATTGTTAGCCATGGTCTTTACAGCAGCTTGGGCTTTGACCAGAACTCTCCAGTTTCTGGTAGTGGTTCATAAAAGCTGGAGAGTACCTAGACACGGTTCCTGTCTCGGTGTCTCAGTGAGATCACCAGAGGATGCAAAGGCCATCTCTAAAAATACTGCACCTTGGAATGGCCCATTCCTAGTACTCAGCCCAGTAATGGCTTTGGCTGGGACACTTGTTCCTTTAGAATGATGGCCACAGAACAATGGGGAGAGGCAGGGTTGTAATGCCTCCTGTCTTCTCAACTGGCTGGTGCCTAAGTTGCCCTGATAACATTCTGTAATACTGAACCAGAGGGACCACAGCTCTAGGGAAGTGACAAAGAGAAGCTGGCTTGTGTCAGGTGACTTGAGTTGTTGGTGGGGAGGGTTGGTTAGGACACTCATGACAAAAGTTGCAGGGACAGCAGCCCAGAGTCTCAAATGGCTCTGACTTGAGTGATAAGGGCTGATGATAAAGATTCGGCAGTTGAGACTAAGATAGCTTGCTAGAGCCTGGGAAATGGTCCTATGACAACAATAACACTGGCTAATGTACTTAGTGGTTACCAAGAGCCAGGCTGTGCCCTAAGCACCGTGTAAAGACCAGCTCATCAGTTTTCTGGGAGAAAGATGAGAATACACCCAGAAGCAGACAGAAAGTAGGAGTAGAACCCAGGACCCTGAGGAGTGAGCTGCTGGATTCAAGAGCACAATAGCTGAGCAGCTGTGTTCATGATGTCTCTGTGGTGAGCCCTCAGGCCACAGATAGCCAGGGCACAGGGCGCTAGATCTTGGTCAGTGACCTCCACTGGTACTTTTTGAACACTGAAGTTCATTTCCCCCTTTTCAGCACCTTTAATTAGTATCTTTTTATTCATTTGTTTTGAACATGATTTTTTTGTTTTTGTTTTTGAGACAGGGTTTCTGTGTAGCCTTGGCCATCCTGGACTTACTTTGTAGACCAGGCTGGCCTCGAACTCACAGCGATCCGCCAGCCTCTGCCTCCCGAGTGCTGGGATTAAAGGCGTGCGCCACCACGCCCGGCTCTGAACATGATTTTTTTTGTTTTTGTTTTTTTCAAGACAGCTGTCATGGAACTTGTTCTGTAGACCTGGCTGGCCTTGCACTCAGAGATCTGCGTACCTCTCCTCCTGAGTGCTGGGACTAAAGGCCTGACCATCACAACCTTGCTAGTTTTGAACATAATCTTGAACTTTTTTTTTTTTTTTTTTTTTTTTTGAGTTTTTGAGACAGAGTTTCTCTGTATATTGGCTGTCCTGGACTCACTCTGTAGACCAGGCTGGCCTCAAACTCACAGCAATCTGCCTGCCTCTGCCTCCCGAGTGCTGGGATTAAAGGCGTGCACCACCATGCCCGGCTTTGTTTTTGTTTTTGTTTTTTTTAATTGTTTTTTCAAGACAAGATTTCTCCATGTAATAGATCTGGCTGTCCTGGACTCACTTAGTAGACCGAGCTGGCCTCTAACTCACAAAGATCTGCCTGCCTTTACCTCCTGAGTGCTGGGATTAAAGGCATGTACTACCATGCCAGGCTAGATTTATATTTTATTTTGTTTTATGTGTATGAGATTTTTGTTAGCATGTATATTTGTACAGTATGTGTGCAGGGGTACCCACAAAGGTCAGAAGAGGACACGTCCTCTGGAATTAGAGTTACAGATGTTAGTGAGCCACCATGTGTGTGCTGGGAATTGAACCTGTACCCTGTGCAAAAACAATAAGTGCTTTGTTTGTTTGTTTGTATTTCCATACAGGGTTTCTCTGTGTAACCCTGGCTGTTCTGGAACTTGCTCTGTAGACCAGGCTGCCCTCAAACTCAGAAGTTTGCCTCTGCCTCCTAAGGTATGCCACCATTGCCTGGCACAAAAAAGTGCTTCTAACCATTGAGCCATCTCTCCAGTCCCGGTCTATGAATACAGGTCTACACCATTACAGCCGGAAAAGGTGTGTGTGTGTGTAAACAGCTTGTGAGTTAGTGCTCCTTCTGTCATGTGGGTTTCAGGAATCAGACTTAGATTATCAAGCTTGGCAGCAGGCACCTTTACCTCTTAAGCTATGTCACCAGCCCTTTTTGTTGTTGTTATTGTTTTTCAAGACAGGGTCTCTCTGTGTAGCCTGGCTGTCCTGGACTCTCTTTGTAGACCAGGCTGGCCTCAAACTCACAGTAATCCACCTGCCTCTGCCTCCTGAGTGCTGGGATTAAAGGCGTGCGCCACCCCCCAGCCTTCACCAGCCCCCTTTTTTTTTTTTTTTTGTTTTTTGAGACAGGGTTTCTCTGTGTAGCCTTGGCTGTCCTGGACTCACTTTGTAGACCAGGCTGACCTCGAACTCACAGCGATCCGCCTGCCTCTGCCTCCCGAGTGCTGGGATTAAAGGCGTGCACCACCACGCCCGGCTTCACCAGCCCTTTTTAAAAGTATTTTTTTCAGCTGGACGTGGTGGTTTGGTGCAGGCCTTCAATCCTAGCACTTGTGAGGCAGAGGCAGGCGGATCTTTGTGTGTTCGAGCCCAGCCTGGTCTACAAAGCAAGTCCAGGACAGCCAGGACTAACACAGAGAAACCCTGTCTTGAAAAACAAAAAAAAAAAAAAAGTTTTTTTTTTTCATCCAGGTGGTGGTGGTGGCACAGCACACACTTTGAATCCCAGCACTTGGGAGGCAGAAGCAGGTGGCTCTTTAACAATTTAGCCACCTTGAAGGTTCAAGAGCTTTCAACCATTGAGCAATCTCTCCAGTCCAGATCTTGATTTCTTGAACACCCATACTGAGTTCCTCCCACCCTCATCCCAGCTAGGGGGGAAAAAAAGTACTATTTAAGGTACATTTAAAGAAAAGGGCTTGTATTGCTCCCATAAAATAAAGCACATTTATTTTTAAAGGGAAGGAAGAAAGAGGCTTCTGTTTTTGACTTCAGTATCTGGGGGAAAAAAATTTTCAGGAGCAATCTAGGGAAGCCTTTTTCAGTAGTAGGCTGTGAGATCTAATTTTGACAGTTAAACAGAAACAGGCAGAGGCAGGGCGAAGGGAGGAGGACGATAACCTGCTTGTGCCTTTTTAACCCACCCAAATCAATAAGTCAAACAAACTGCCTGGGCAGCCTGTCAACTGGGGGTAGGCTGGTACCTCCCTAAGTCAGTTAGCAGTTGATAAGCAGAGACAGTTGCTAAACTCCTTGGTCTCAACTTCAGGTTTTGTTTTTTTGTTGTTGTTGTTGTTGTTGTTGTAGCATTAGCTACAGACAATTGATTCATAGAAACATTTCCCAGGCTACAAGGTTACATAGAAAGTTGATTTAACTCCTGGTGGGATCCTAGGACTCCATAGTAGGTCAGTTTGTGATCCAGGGTGCTGTCATATAAACTATCAACACATAATCCCTCCCCCCACCCCTACCTCTGCCAGGATCCTGGGCCTTCAGAGTGGCTCCCTTAATTGCTCCCTCCCCACCCCCTACTTATCTTCAATTACGCATGTTTGCTCTCTCTCTTTTGCTGGCTGAGGAACTCTTCCCTTAGCTGGTTTCTCTTTTTGTGATTTTTGCTTTACAGTGCCAGCTTTTTTTTTTTTTTTTTTTTTTTTTGGTTTTTTGAGACAGGGTTTCTCTGTGTAGCCTTGGCCATCCTGGACTCACTTTGTAGACCAGGCTGGCCTTGAACTCACAGTGATCCGCCTGCCTCTGCCTCCCGAGTACTGGGATTAAAGGCGTGCGCCAGCACAGTGCCAGCTATTAAACCCAGAGCTACACAGCTACTGGACAAACACGCCGCCCCTCTGCCGCAGCGGTTTCAGCTTCCTCTTCTTCCTTTCCAGGCTCTGTCCTTCTGTCCCACCGATTTCAGACTTCCCGGGCTTGTACCACACTGCTGCCACCACTCCCATGTGTTTGCTCTGCAAATATTTACTGAATGCCAACACCCAAGCAGTAGTACTACATGCAGCCTGTTTGGGGTGGGGGCGGGCCTGAGTGATTTTTTTTTTTTTTTTACTAGTGTCACAACAATCCTGTCAGGTGGGACCTCTTGTTATGACTATCGAGGTGAAGAAAACTACCCAGGGTTATAGGAAGGAGCCAGGCAGCCTGGCTACAACAGCATTTTAAGGCTATGTGGTACTGTAATGTGGGTTTTCATTTAGAGACGTCTCTTGCATTTCCTCCTCCTAACCATCTGGGGTCTTTATCACCTGGTGCCTGGTTGCTGTAATAGGCAGCCACGGATCTGGGTGACCATAAATAGTCCCCCTCAGCCCCAGTCCATTCCCCATGTCATGTGGCTCAACAATCTGCCTAAAACATCCTCTTCACTTTGTCATTCTGTTGCCATCAAAGAATATATAATCTCTTTGGGAAGGAGACATACACATATGGGTCCCCGAGATAGCCCTGTAATGACAGTAAATAAGATGAAGCGGGGAACAAAATGAACTGGAACACAATTCCTGGGACACAATTACATGATTTTTCTCAGCACAAATTATACAGAAGCACAGAGGACAGGCAAGCTGAGCTTTAGCTGAGCAGAGAAATTGAATTAGAAGAAGGTGGGCTTTCTAGTAAGAAAGGGGGGGGGGGCATGAGAGCTGCGCCCCAGGCCGACTTTACTGCACACTTTACACTTTGCTTGTGATAATCCAACTGCCTCAGCTGTACACAGTCCAAACAAGTTGTTTCCCTGGTTTGGCTAGAACGTGACCTCTGCTCCTCCCTTAGTGAACATCTGGACAGTGTCTTTAGTCTCAGCTACCATTAACACTTTCCTGTGAAACTGCAACTGGGGTTGACATCCAGTGGTCTGACCTCAGGGGAGACAGGTTTGAAGTGATGCAGGTCAGACCCAGGGCCTTGTGCATGCAACCCCTGAGCTCTAAGCCCAGTCTCTGCGCCTTTTTGGTTTGTGACTTGAGACAGGCGCTCATGTGGCTCAAACTGCCCTTGAACTTGCCATATAAGCAAGGATGACCTTGAACTTGTCATTCTCCTCCCTCCACCTCCCAAGCACTGGGATTATGGGTGTGTGTCCCCTCACTGGCTTCCCTGTGTCTTTTTTGTTGTTGTTGTTGGTGGTGGTGGTCTTTTTTGTTTGTTTTGGGTTTTTCGAGACAGGGTTTCTCTGTGTAGCCTTGGCTGTCCTTGACTTACTTTGTAGACCAAGCTGGCTTTGAACTCACAGTGATCCACCTGCTTCTGCCTCCCAAGTGCTGGGATTAAAGGCATGCGCCACCGCTCGGCTCCCTGTGTCTTTTTTTAAACATTAATTTTATGTGTATGTGTGTGGGCATGCATGTGCCACAGCACACACAGGGTTGTGACACTTATGGGAGCTGGTTCTGTCTTTCTACCATGTGGGTCCAGGGATCAGACTCAGGTTTTCAGAAATGGCAGTAAGTACCGTTACTCACTGAGATGTCTTGCCAGCCCCCTGAGACAGGGTCTCTCTGTGTAGCCTTGACTGCCTTGGACTCCCTTTGTAGTCCAGGCTGGCCTCGAACTCACAGACATCCACCTGCCTCTGCCTCCCAAGTGCTGGGACTAAAGGTGTGTGCATCACCATGCCTGACCAAAGCGGTCAGTGTCCTGAACCAGAGGTAGTGCCAACTACTTACAATCCCAGTTCTTGAGAGACAGAAGCAAGAGCATGGGGAATGCAGGGTGAGCGTTGGCTGTAGAGTAAGTGAGGGTCAATCTGGGCTGCACAGCTGGGCGTGGTGGCGCACGCCTTTAATCCCAGCACTCGGGAGGCAGAGGCAGGCGGATCGCTGTGAGTTCCAGGCCAGCCTGGTCTACAAAGTGAGTCCAGGATGGCCAAGGCTACACAGAGAAACCCTGTCTCAAAAAACCAAAAAAAAAAAAAAAAAAAAATCTGGGCTGCACAAGACACCCCATACCCAGAGAGAGAGAGAGAGAGAGAGAGAGAGAGAGAGAGAGAGAGAGAGAGAGAGAGAGAGAGAGATAGAGAGAAGCAAACAGGAATGTTTTATTTTTCCATTTCCTTCCTATGGACTGTCAAATCTCTCACAATTCTACAAATTAGGCTCTGTACTTATCCCGTTTTTCAGATGAATTTTTTTGACATAATGAGCTTGTAGACCCTGTTCCAAAGCACACAGCTAGCCTCAGAGGACTGTCTATAGAGCCCAGCCTTTGCTTCCTGTGTCTGAGAAACACAAGAGCAGGTCATTGACACTCCTTTCAGATATGGATTGGGGAACACTGCCCAGGAGAGTTTTTCTTCTATGCCTGTACCAGCTTTCACAGTATTGCGTGGCATGCACCTCCATCTCTGGAGGGCGGGGCGGGCAGCCTGCAAAGCCTGAGCTCTCTGGGGCTGACATTCTGTGATTACTGAGCATTGGTGGAATAGGGGGGGTGGGGGGAGTAGGTCGCTAATTGAGTGAGTTAGTAATTTGGTTGCCAAGGCAACTCTCTTCTGATTGGGAGGAAGGGATCACAGGGTTCAACATAGACTTTGCTGGATAGGAAAGTGTTGTCTGATCTTCATTCCATGTTCCTGCTTCTAAGCTGGGAAAAGAACTAGAAAAAAAGAAAAAAAAAAAAAGCAGGGGGAGGGGGGGGCGGAGATAAAAATTGAATTCAAAGAGCATTTAAGTCAAGTTTAGAATGATCTTAGGGTGGCAGATTTCGGAGTGTTCTATAAGGTGCACCTTTTTTTTTTTTTTTTAAATCCAAAATCACTTATTTGCTAGTTGGCTAATTTTAGTTGTTTCATTCAGTTTGTAGCTTTAGTGTTTTGTCTCACCCGGGCATCTTCTGTTATCAGCTGTCTTCATAGTATGCAGATTATGTTGTAAGAAAATGCTTATTTTGGCCAAAGGAGGTAGTCTTGGCTGTAGATTCTTGCCTAGCATGCAGGAAGCCCTGGGCTCAACCCTCAGGACACAGTAACACCTGTGACCTCAGTACTTGGAGGTTGAAGTGGATGATCCAAAGCTCAAGGCCAGCCGGGAGTGGTGGCACACGCCTGTAATCCCAGTACTTGGGAGGCAGAGGCAGGTGGATCAGTGTGATTTCAAGGCCAGCCTGGTCTAGGACAGCCAAAGCTACACAGGGAAACCCTGTCTCGAAAAACAAACAAACAAACAAAGCTCAAGGCCAGCCTTTGTTACAGAGCGAGTTGAAAGCCAGCCTGAGCTATAGGAGACCCTGTCTCAGAAAATCAAAAGGGTTCCAGCATTCCTGGCATTCCACAGCTCAGTCTGCATGCTTGAGACGTTTTCCAGGATTCTGATGTCAAGGTCAGCAATTTGGACAGCCACAGAGGTACCATTTACACGCAGAAGGACCCAGTAGACAAAGTTGGACCTTTTGTAATGGCTGTAACGGCGCGGGGCACCTGGAAGGCGGCCTGAACTGGGAGCCCCAGGTCTGGCTTCTAGCCTGATAGCTATCAGTCACCAGTGACGTAAGAGAATCACTTTGTCTGGCCCATGTTCCTGGGCTACAGATCATCTATAGAATGGCCTAATATAACCATATACATTAGGGTATATCTTGCCTAATTTTCATGAAACGCTGGGGTTCAACCCACTAACCTTGGTGCACATAGGCATATGTAGTTCTAATAACAAAATCACATATAAATTGACCTATTCCTGCCGGGCGTGGTGGCGCACGCCTTTAATCCCAGCACTCGGGAGGCAGAGGCAGGCGGATCGCTGTGAGTTCGAGGCCAGCCTGGTCTACAAAGTGAGTCCAGGATGGCCAAGGCTACACAGAGAAACCCTGTCTCGAAAAACCAAAAAAAAAAAAAAAAAGAACTGTACTGCATTTAAAGTACCTCATGGATAATGTTTATACACACACACACACACACACACACACACACACACACACGCCTTATAGTAAGAAAGGGCCTTATCAAGCCCAAGCTGGCTCCAATATGTAACCTTGAATTCCTGACTCACCTGCCTGTGCCTTCCCAAGTGCTGGAATTATGAGCACATATCAAGCCTGGTTCCCGTTTCATTTTTCCAGGGAGGAACAGTACTGGGTGTGAGCTCTGGCTGCGTATTAATTTATAGGCATGGTCTCCTCCCGTAGTCTAGGCTGGCCGGGAACTTGCAGAAATCCTTCTGCCTCAGCTTACCAAGTGCTGGAACATAAACATGAACTACCATGCCTCCAAGAATCCAGCTCTTCCAAGAAGCTGGCCTGCATCACAACCAGTTTGGGAAGGGAGAGAAAGCCCTGGATGGCTCAGACCCAGACCTCTGAGAAGTCCCTTCATAACTAAGGACTCTGGCTGGGAACCTCAGCACTGCACTGTCTGCGAGACTCCCACAGACATCCTTTCCTTGCTGGGCAGGTCCTGGGAAATGACCTACTTGAGATGCCCCTCAGAGACTACGTATCTGGCGTCTTTAAGATGTACACTGAGTCAAACAGGAGTTGACAGGAGGACACAAGATAGAGCAATCTCAATGAATGGGTTTCTGTTGAACCAAACATTGAGGACCCCAGTCACCTGGCTATTTGGAGCCAGTTCTGGAAAGGAAGGGCCAGAGACCGTTCTCTCCCATATGCTGGGCAGCCATCACACAGAACTGGGTAGGGCTGTCCCTGCTGCACAGGCAAGGAAATGGAAAAACCAGAGTCCCCATGCTTCTCCAAGGGCCCGTCCCCCACTTCATAAGTGGATGTAAAAACTAGGCACCCTTTCTGCTACCCAACTCAGCTCCTTCCTTGAGGGGACCGATCGAAGCAGTGGTTGTGTCATTGCTGGAACAGAATGGGAGTAAATGCACTAACGGCCAAGAGAGAGGATTCATTTAGTGACATCTCAAACAGTGCTCCTACCATCGGGTTCCCATCTTGAGTAGCGCCTTATCACCAGCTCACTTAATGGCGCCAGAAAGGGGCGGGGAGGAGGGGCAGTAAGCGTCCCAGACTGCAGACCTGGTGATCTGATGTTATCCCACCCCCCCCCCACACACACACCCAAAGGGCTCTGAGGTTTGGTGAATGGGATTGGTCCAAAACCTGACCTCACTTTCATTTAATTTCATGCCAGCCCTGACACACACCCAGCTGCGCAGACCTTGTCTAACTAGTGAGCTGCTCAGACACAAAGGTCTCTAATTACTATCCGAGAGGCAGACTGACAGGGATTTCAAGTGTTTTCATGTTTATGGAGATCAGAGAGATGTCTTCTGTACATCTTTCCCACTGGAGGCAAGTACAAAATAAAAGCAAACAAAAAAAACCCCACACATTTATTCAAAAACAGTTATTTCAGTTAAGTTAAAATCCTATAATCAGGACAAACACAATACCAGTCACTCCGGTGCGAAGTGTAGATACGTCAATAGTCACATCTGGATGCTGAACAAGCCACTGACTCGGTAATACTAAAACGAAGCGGTCGCTCAGAGTGAACAGAATTTCCAAGCACTTCACAGCCACAACAGCAAAAAGCCTGCAGCTTTTCCATTTGGAGGGTCACATTTTCTACTCGGTTTCCTTCACTTACAAAGGCGAGCTGGCACAGCTGGGGGAGGATCCGGAGGAGGAAATCAACTCCGTCTATCCGGGGAACTGCAGCTGTTATTACAAATGGCCCCGAGAGCCCATTATAAGCGGCTGTGTGAGACGGTGTCCCAAGCTGTGTCCCTGGAGTGCCTGTTATGTGGAACCTACCCAGTCCACTAGGATTGTCAGCGCCACCCCGCTTGAGTAGGGCAGCAGAGGCAAGGGGGCCACTGTCTCAAGACAGTTTCTGTGCAAGGCGAGAGGAGCAGCAGCGAGGTGGCCTCAGAGGCGAAGCACAGACGCCCATCCCCCAACCCCCCACCCCGGCTCCAGGAGGTGGCGCGCTTCCTCAGGGGACCCCAGCATTTGCAAAACAGTGTGCTCTTCTCCCAGCAAGTCAACCCGGTTAGTCTCTCTGTGCTGGAACCCCACAATATGGTGTACCCAGAAACAGTGACCTTGAACCCGAGGAGGGACGGGTCGCCTGTAAAAACACACTTTAGGAAGGCAGGAAAGTCCACTACGTGCTTCAGCTTCACCATATCGTATCACGCAACACCGCTCACTGCTGCCCCCCACCCGACACCCGTGGGGTACAACTTTCCCTTATCACTCCAGTAACAGCAATCAGGTGCAAAAAAAGGAACAGGAAAAGTTACTTCTATTCAGCCTGAGGGTCCTTTCGTGGTACCGCATGTTTTACATTGAAACCAGCACCGCAAGATAAGAGATGGTCTTTTAAACTGTCGTAAAATGTTCACGTGTGGCATTTTGGGGTGCTTCCCAAAATTATGTCCTCTTGTCACCCCTCCCACCAAAGTGGATCAGGAACCAGTCCTGAAAAGTACAGTAACTGGATCATCGTTCTTCGTTCTCGGGCTGGCTGATCCGATTTTGAGAGCATGCACCGTGGCCACGTGGTCGCCCGCTTGCCCAGGAGTCTGCGTGGAATTGCAGCAATTAGGTCGGATCATGCCAAAAAAGGAGTCCTGCTGACAGCCCGCGGTGCGCTCTATAAAAATGTGCCTTAAACAAGCCTAAGTCGTGGATTTCAAACAGTTTGGAGCTCTCAACTTTAGTTACCCCATAAAAATATTTGCGATCTTTCGGCTGTCTTCCTTAGCTTATTTTCCTGTTTTCAAATGCTCGAGTCCTCCACTAGCCGGGGCGAGGTGCAGCCCTGGATGAACCCCTTGGTACCCAGCTAGAGGCTGGTGCTGTGGCCACCTTGGTTGTTAGCTGCCAGGGACAAGAAGGTCCTCTCCAGTTCTGAGCCGCGCCCTCCTCGCGCAAGCGCCTGGGTCGCTGCAGGCCGCGCGAGGGCTCCCGGGCGAAGGCGGCTCATGCACCGGGGCTGACAGAGGCCCGAGGAACGAGTGCGAGGGAAGCTTTGCGTGTAGTTGTAGCCGTCGCGAATGAAGCCTCCGAACCGCCTCCTTGATGAGGTTTCCCGAGAGCACGAGCTGCTGCAGGAGCCGGTGCGGATCGTCGTCGCCCGTGCGGGAATCGGGCTGAGATCCGCGTCGCTGTTGCAGGCGGCGGGACGCGGCTGAGCTCCGGAGCCAACCCCGCCGGCACGGGCCGGACAGAGGCTGCGGGATGCTTGACTTGTCGGTCCCTGGGGGCCCCTCAAGGCCGGGTTGCGGGGCCAGAGGACACAGCATACTGGGGCCCGCGGCGAGCTCCGCCACGCAGTAGGGCGCCGCCCGGCCCCGCACGCGCCCGCGCTCTCCCAACACGCAGCGCACGGCTCCCGGGGGCGCCGGGTCCCGGGCCTCCGCAGGCGCTGCCGGCCGTAGCAACCGCCTCGCTGGGGCCCGGGCCGTGTCAGCCGGCAGCGTCGCCAACACCCGCGGGGGCGGGGGCGGGGGGTCCGGGGCAGCACACGGCGAGGCCGGACCCTCGTGCGCCGCGTCTAGCTGCAGCGTCTCGCCGATCTGGGCGATGAGCTGGTCCACGTCCGCCGAGCCGCCCAGAGTCACCGACTGCTGCAGCAGGAGGAAGCTGTCGTCGTCCTCCTCCCCCTCCGCCTCGTCGCCGGCTTCCTCCTCCTCCCGCCCGCACGGCATGGCCCCCCGCCCGGGCCCCCGCGGCTGTGCGGGCGTCGCTGGCGGCTCGAGTGCCCGCGGGTTCGGCGGGCCGTGGCTGGGGTGGAAGCGGGGCGGAGGCCCGGGCCGGGTCGGGCCTGGGACGCGGAAGCCGGGACCACCGGGCAGTCGCACTGCGCGTCTCCGAGCCGCGGGAGCCGGAACGCAGCCGGCTCGGGTTGATTTGTAAACAATGGGTGACGTCGCGCGGCTCCTACCACCGCGCCGGACCGGGGGGTGCTGTGTCCTTGGCAGTGGGGAGCCTGCAGGACCAGGGCACAGAGTGGAGCCTGGTTGCTCCCGAAGCTTATTGGTGTGCCTACTGTGTACGGGGATGCACTGGAAAGCTGATTCTGATTCTCTCGGCTAGGCCTAATTGGCCTTTCAGAAGATGGACACCTTGGAGGACTCGATTGGTTCCTTCCACACACAGTCACTTCCACACACACCTCCACATACTCCCCTCAGCTCGTCAAGTGGTTTGGTTTAGGAGGTGGCGGTTTTTTTTTGTTTGTTTTGTTTTTTGTTTATTTGATTTGTTTTTTTTGTTTTTTTTGTTTTTTGTTTTTTAAGGTTCAGGCGAGGATGGAAAGGAGAGGGAGTGAGGATAGGAATGGATTTGGCGATTAGGGAAAGAACATTGTCAAAGATGGAAAGGAGGATGGAGACCTTGTCTGATGTGGATGGCTGAGTTGAAAGGGCCTCGAAATGCCCACATATTAGTGTTTCTTGACTGGGCCCCCAAGGCGTCTTGGGGCTGCCTCGACTACTGGCCCTTTGTAAGGAACTGTAATATGGAAAGTGTGTGTGTGTGTGTGTGTGTGTGTGTGTGTGTGTGTGTGTGTGTGTGTTATAGGAATTCGCCAGCCAAATGGAGAATAGTCCCCTATAAAGGATAGCGAGGGAGGGAAATGGTGAGCTGTTTATATAAAGGCAGAGCCCAGACCATCTTAATTGTTCCGGATAGTATCGTTGAATTAATGGTTAACCAAGTCTTTTTTTTTAAATATTTATTTATTTTGCGGCAGGGCCTGGCGCGTCCCCTTGGATTGGCTGTGTAGCTGAAGATAACCTTGAAGTCTTGATCCTCTTGCCTCCACCTTACAATGGGGAGCGGACATCTGTGTGGTGACAATGTATCAGTAGGCAGAGGCGGGCGGATCACAAGTTCACAACCATTCCTGGCTAAATAGCAAACGGAAGGCCAACCTGGCCGCATGAACTCTTGTGTCCTAATTTCTGTTTCACCACTGGGGGGCGGAGGAGGAAAGATGAATTGTAAACTTAAAAAACAAAACAAAACAAAACAAAAAAAAAGGAGTGGACTTTGTAATATGTAAATTGTACAATATAAAGTTGCTTTAAAATTAGCCACAAAGCATTTCAGCACTCCGGAGGCAATGGCAGGCCGATCGCTGTGAGTTCGAGGCCAACCTGGTCTACCAAGTGAGTCTAGGACAGCTGAGGCTACACAGAGAAGCCCTGTCTCATAAAACAAAACAAAACAAAATTAGTCACAAAGCATTTGCACACAGGCACACAGGCCAATGAAGTGTGCAGGCAGCTACTTTCTAGTTCTGTGCAGGAGCCAAGCTCAGGGGCCTGGCTTGCCCTTGGTTGGAGAGGCAGAGGTGGGAAGATTGCTCAAACCAGTGAGTTTTAGATTAGTTTGAGACAAAATAGTGAGACTGAGCTCAAAAGTAAGTAAACGACGAGAGAGGTGGCCCATCAGTTAAGAACACTGGCTACTCTTCTGGAGGACCTGTTTGTTCTCAGCATTTCCAGAGGCTCACAACAATCTTCAACTCCAGTTCCAGAGGATATAAGACCTTCTTCTGGCCTCTATATGCACAAGGGACACGTGTGGTGCACTGGCACACGCGCAAGCAAAACACCCATACACGCTGAAGAAGGAGGAGGAGGAAGAAGAAGAAGGAGAATTGGGTGGCTGATGAGATGACTAAGAGAAAAAATGCCTCCCACTGGGACTGAGGACCTGAGTGCAGTGCTCAGGACCCTTGCCGGAAGGAAAGAACGCCTACAAATTGTCCTTCCACTTCAACGCCTTTTTCACATGTTAAATAAATAAATGTAACTTTAAACATTTAAAAAGAGAATTTGGTTCATTTCTGTCAAGTGTAGAGGAAAGAATGTCCGAACAGAGGAAAAACCAGTCTCCCCTACCCTTAGTGTTTGAGACACAGTTTCCTGTAGCCCCATCCAGTCTAGAGTTCACTCTGTAGCTGAAGACGGTCTTGAACTCCTCCTGATCCTCCTGCCTCGACCTCCCAAGTGCTAGGTTCTGGCTCTGCTACAGCTCCTTGCTTATAACAGAGCCAGTTTGGGGAAAGTAATCGAACGTCCAAATCTAGGCAAGCTGCACTTCTACAGAGTTATAAAATTAAAATTAGCTGGGTGTGGTGGCACACGCCTTTAATTCCAGCATGGGTGGAAGGGGGGTGGGCAGAGGCAGGTGGATCGCTGTGAGTTCAAGGCCAGCCTGGTCTACAAATCGAGTCCAGGACAGCCAAAGCTACACAGAAACCCTGTCTCGGAAAAAAAAATTAAAATTAATCATTGACAGATAAATAATCCGCCCCCACCCCCACCCCAGCCCCATTTCTGAGGCAGGATCTCATTGTGTAGTTCAGAGTGTCTTAGAGTTTCTGACAATCCTCCTGTCTTGGCCTCCTATGGGTGGGGATTGCAGGCATTTGGCACTCCGAGCATTTTTTTTTCTTTGTAATTTAGATGCCATTTATTTTATGTCTTCATTTCCCTACTTAGAATCTCTATAAGCAAGATTAGATAGAAGTGATGATAACAGACATGTTCATCTTTATGATTAGGGAAATCATGATCTTTGATGTAGGCTGTGGGTTTTGAACTGATGGCTTTTTTTTGTTGTTGTTTTGTTTTGTTTTGTTTTGTTTTTTGAGACAGGGTTCCTCTATGTGGCCTTGGCTATCCTGGACTCAAACTGATGGCTTTTTTTTTTTTTTTTAAGATTTATTTATTATTTATTATTATGTATACAGAGCTCTTCCTGCATGTACACCTGCAGGCCAGAGAAGGGCATCAGATCATATTATAGATGGTTGTGAGCCACCATGTGGTTGCTGGGAATTGAATTCATGACCTCTGGAAGAGCAGTCAGTGCTCTTAACCGATGAGCCAGCTCTCCAGCCCCAAACTGATGGCTTTTATAAGCTGAGGACATTCCTTTGTATTCCTGCTTTGTTGAAAATTATATTTCATCATAGAAAAGTCTTTTCATTTAGTTTATTTGATAAGTTTCCTCCTCATTTTTATTCATTGTTCATGAACCTATGGTCAAGGTAGCTCTTTATCAGGTGTATTAAGTAAGATAGGGAACCAGGTATGGTGCACATGCCCATAGTCCCAGAACCTGGAAGACAGAGATCAAAGGGTTGGGAGTTCAAGGCCAGTTTCTGCTGCAGAGCAAGTTAGAGATTAGCTTGGGCTATATGAGATCCTGTCTCAGAAAAATAAAAATAAAGATGCTGGAGCAATGGCTCAGCAGTTAGGAACACTGCTGTTCTTCCATAGGACCAAGTTTCAATTCTCAACACCCATATGGAAGCTTACAACTGTAACTCCAGTTCCATAGGATTTCATACCATTACACAGATGTGGATAAATACCAGTGCACATAAAATAAAAGTAAATAATTAAGCGGACCGCTGTGAGTTCGAGGCCAGCCTGGTCTACAAAGCAACTCTAGGACAGCCATGCTACACAGAGAAACCCTGTCTCAAAAAACCAAAAAAGATTAAAAATAAATAAATAAATAAATAAACAAGGAGGCTGAGGCCAAATTAGAAGAAAAATAAATAAATAAATAAAACGAGACAGGGAACCTGAAACAATTTAAATACAGCAGTTTATAATTTATGGGGTTTTTAGCCTAGCATGGTGGCTCATGTCTTTAATCCCAGCACTTGGGGAGGCAGAGGCAGGCAGATCGCTGTGAGTTTGAGGTCAGCCTTGTCTACAAAGTGAGACCGGGACAGTCAAGGCTATACAGAGAAACCCTGTCTCGAAAAAAACCAAAACCAAACCAAACCAAACCAAAACCAAAATAAAAAACAAAACAAATCAACCCCGCCCCCCAAATATATACGTTCACAGGGCTGAATAGATGGCTCAGTGGTTAAGAGCACTTGCTGTACTTCAGAGGACCAGGGTTCATTTCCCAGCACCCACGTTGTGGTTTACCACATCTGTAACTCTTGTACCAGGGGATTTTTTTTTTTTTTCTATTTTTTATTTTTGTTTTTTGAAATGGTTTCACTGTGTAGCCTTGGCTGTCTTGGACTCACTTTGTAGACCAGGCTGGCCTTGAACGTACAACAATTCACCTGCCTCTGCCTCCCAAGTGCTGGGATCACAGGTGTGTACTACCATGCCCAGCATACCAGGGGATCTTATGCCCTCTTCTGACCACCATGGGCACTGAGCATGCATGTGGTATGTGTACATACATGAAGACAAAACACCCACACATGAAATAGAATGAATAAATATAAGAAATGTCTAAGCCTGATACATTATTGTAGGTATGAAAAAAGGAAACACGGTACAACAATTTTGGGGAAAAGTCTGGAGGTTAGATTTTTGTACAACCCAACACAAACACATATAGCTCAGTTCCAATCAATATTTACCCAAGAGAAGCAAGCACACAGACCACATCATGGCCAATCATAGCAGCCTTATTGATCCAAATTGGAACTGCCCAAGTGGTCCTTTGGAGAGAATGAAAAACCAACCTAGGGACATTCATATCATGACGGTAGCTGAATGAAGTTTCCGAACACTATGTTAAGTGAAAGGAACCAGAGAAAAGAGTCCATGACACAGTGAGTGCTGGAACAAAGTAATTTTCTTTTCTTTTTTGAGGCAGGGTTTTACTATGTAGCCTGGCTGTCCTGGAACTCACTATGAGGACCAGGCCTTAGTTAAAGCATCCTTTACGGCCCAGTGTGGTGGCACACGCCTGTAATCCAACCACTCGGGAGGCAGAGGCAGGTGAATCTCCATGAGTCCCAGGTCAGCCTGGTCTACAAAGTGAGTCCAGGACAGCCAAGCCTACACAGAGCAATGCTGTCTCAAAAAAAAAAAAAAAAAAAAAAAAGAAAAGAAAAGAAAAAAAAGAAAGAAAGTATCCTTAATCATCTAATTCAATTGTGTCTTGATAGGAAGCAATATTTACTCACAACTGTTTGTAACGTCAACTTCAGGGGGTCCAATAACCATTTTTGGCTCCTGTGGGCACCACACACACAAGTGCTGGCTATACCTACAGGAAAATATTCATATACAAAAAAAAAAAAAAAAACCCTCAAAAAGAGAAAGTCTTTATATTCTCATTCCTTTTTGTATGCAAATGTAGCCATGTGATTAAGTTCTGGACAGTGAGGTGTAAGTGAAGAGTATCAGGTTGTCTCTTAGGGACATCTTCCTCTGAGGAAAGGGCAAGCTTTTCTCTTTCATCATTTTGCTTGTTGGACTTTATTTTTACATTTAAGACAGTGTCCCAGTAAGTTGCCCAGGCTGGTGTTGATCCATCTCTGAGGTATCTTCCGTTTTGTTGCCTGCGATGAGGATGTCGTAAATGCTCTGGCCGTCACGTTGACCTCTCAGTCTCGGAGATGATGAAAAGGGGATGAATGCAAGGAAGACTCAAAGACACAAATCACGTTTTACTGACTTACGAGTCTCTTCTCTGTGAGAAAGAAGCAACCTATCTCGCTTCAGCCCACCATGACCTTTTAAAAAGAAAATGTATACCATTTCAGGGACCCTACAAGGTGGAATCACGTGTCGAGTGCTGGAGTAGGACACAGACAGTGGCTGTCACTACCAAACATTGATTATTTTTAGTAGATTTCTTAAGATGTAATTTACATGCTAGGACTTTCCCCCATTTAAAGCCTGCAGTTCAGTGGCTGTTAGATGTTTCCAGCTGTGCAGCTTGTACGATGGTCTAATTTTAGGACATTTTCATTTCCCCCAAAGGAAACTTTGTACCCATTTATGTACATTCGGTATTTATTGTTTTCCTGACACTCTGAAGAGTGGTTTAACCGCAATTGTTTCCTTTAGTCTTCCGGTAACCTTTGGATTTGATATTGTTATCTCTTTTTCTTCCTTTTTTTTTTTTTTTTTTTTTTTTTTGTTTTTTGTTTTGTTTTGGTTTTTGGTTTTTTGAGACAAGGTTTCTCTGTGTAGCCTTGGCTGTCCTGGACTCCCTTTGTAGACCAGGCTGGCCTGGAACTCGCAGAGATCTGCCTACCTCTTTTTGTAACCTGCTTAAAACCATAGCTCCTTTGTTAATGCCTGCTTCCTTTTTTAACATAACAGAAGCCATCTTTCTTTTTACATCTCCATTTTGATCCTAAGGTGAAATTAGGTTCAAGTTTTTGGACTGTACCTGCCTGGGAGCTTGAATAGCCTTTTACTTAGAATTCAATACTTGTTGAACATTCTGCTTGAGTTAATGACATATATTCTACTTAAACAAACGCACAATACTCTGATAGTTCCTTTCTCCCAGAACAGTGGGGAACTGGAAAGTCCCTATATCCTAGCCAATCAGCTTACAATGCTTTGCCTAGCTACCTGGACATCGCGCTTGGAACAAAATCAATTCTTCTTGTGTTTAGCTAATAAAATGATATAGCCAGCCTGGTCTACAAAGCAAGTCCAGGACAGCCAAGGCTACACAGAGAAATCCTCTCCCGAAAAACCATACACAAAAAAAGAAAAAATAAAAACATGTAACGCTGCCCTCCCCCTTGCTTCCTACCTGGTTACCTGGTTACTGTTTTTCTTATAAAAAGCCTGCCTTAGAAGCAGACCAACGTCACATTTTGGCTCCCAAGTCCGTGGTGTCCCTGGCCATGGTCAGTCTTGGGTGTTGCATTTAATAAACCATCAATATCTCACTGAGATTGGTGCTCGGAGTGGTTTGTGTGTCAATTCTTGTACGACAACACCTCTGCCTCCCTGAGAGCCGGGATTAATGGAGTGCGCCACTGTGCCCAGCACCGTAAGTGGTTCTTTAATCCCAGCACTCATGAGGTAGAGACAGGCAGATCACCGTGAGTTCGAGGCCAGCCTGGTCTACAAAAGCGAGTCCAGGACAGCCAAGGCTACACAGAGAAACCCTGCCTTGAAACCCGCCCCCCCCCCCCCAAAAAAAGGCATGTGCCACCATGCCCGGCTCCTATACTGGTCTTGAACTCCTATGCTTAAATAATCCTCCTGCCTTAGCCTTCTGAATAGCTGCGACTACAGGTATGGACCAGTGTGTATAGTTTGCTCAACTTTTAATTTTTTTTTTTTTTAATAGAGTCTCACATCATTCAGGCTGGGTTTGAACTATGTGGTTGAAGATGCCCTGATCCTTCTGCCTTCCACTTCCTGAGTGCAGGGATTACAAGTGTGTGCTATCATGCCCAGCTTAAACTCAGTTCATACTTGCACCAAAGACTGGCATTCTCATATTGCTGTAATCTGGGTTAGAATTCACCAAAAAGTTCTCTCTCTCTCTCTCTCAAGCTCTCTCTTTCTCTTTCTTCCTTCCTCATTCTCTCTCTTTCTTTCCCCTCTCTCCTTCTTTCTCTCCCCCTTTTCATGTCTGTTTGTCTGTTTGCCTGTCTGTCTCTCTCTGTCTCTGTCCCTCTCTTTCTTTCTGTCTCTGTGTCTCTGTTTGTCTCTGTCCCCCCTTTGTCTCTGTCTCTGTCCCTCTCTATCTCTG
This sequence comes from Acomys russatus, assembly GCF_903995435.1. Lineage (NCBI taxonomy): Eukaryota > Metazoa > Chordata > Mammalia > Rodentia > Muridae > Acomys > Acomys russatus. The sequence goes on along the minus strand of NC_067141.1, from coordinate 60,646,126 downwards.
TCTTTCTCTGTGTCTCTGTCTTTCTCCCTCCCTCCCTGTAATGGAGATCCAGCCCAGGGTCTCACATACTGGGCTGAGCTCTCTGCTTTGCTTTGGTTCCCCAAGGCCTGACGGTGGTTTCCTCCAGCGCCCTGGCCAGCACTCGTGCCCTATTTCTGTCCCACTGCCTATGCCCTTTTCCTTTCCTTGGCCAGCCTTGTGCCATTTGTGTCCAAGCCCAGACTCTTTCCTTTAATCCACTCCTGACAGATCTGCTCGAGCTGCCCAGGCCTGCTCAGGTTACACACCACTCCTATGCAAGGCAGGTTTAGACTGCTTCCCGGGCTCCCCCTTTCTCCCTTCTCAGGGCACCACATAGCTCTGGGCCTACCTTATCTTCTGCTCCCACACAATCCCTTTGCTGCTGTCATCCGGGGCCCATGCCAGCTCCCCAATGTGCTTGACCTGTGTTCCTGTGCCTCTTTGCATAGCCTTATTCCTTGTGTTGAAAATGCCTTTGCCCAGTCTCCAGAGAATGAAATTCTACCCATTCCAGCTACAAATTCTTCATGAAGCTGGCTCTGCTCTTCTTGCCAATCATTTCTGGGACCTCTGCTGCATTCCCCACCCCCCACCTCTACTTACTTCCCCGAGCTCACTTGGTTTGCCTAGTGACTCGGGCTCACTCGCCTGTAGGATCTTTCAGTTCAGAGGTCGTTTTGTGATTGGTTCAGCTTGAGCCACTTGCTTCATTACTATGAAGAACACATGGATTGAGATCAGAGGAGCAGAGACCCCTAAAAAGATGCTGGGTACAAATAGAACCAGGTCTAGTATGGGGGCTGGGATGTGGCTTTCCCATAAGCAAAGGAGTATTGTTTCACTTTGCTAACTTTTCTCTTTTGTTGTTGGAGAGCCAACAGGAGTCTCATGAATGCTAGGTAAGCGGTCTACTTTGAGCTCCATCCCTAACCCTTATTAAATCCTCTGATTTAATTCACTTGTTCAACCAAAAAAATGGTTGAGTGAGCCGATCACAACTAGGTATTTAACCTTGGGAGATGCTAACGTCAATCAGACGATCATATAAACATATCTAGACACGCAGCAAATGTAAAATGAAAACTTGGCACTGGAGGACGGAGTCTCTAGAAAGGGTTCCCGCTTCCTAGTGTGAGTGACTGTGGAATTACTGTAACTAGGACAAGGATTTTACTTCATAATTAGGATGTTCCTTTAAATCCACGTTAGGACTTAATTTACACTGAGGTGTAACTGAAGGAGTTAGGCCACTCTTCTCACAGCTTTGAAAGAGGATAAATCCCTTGGATATGTAAGCGTGGGGCACCGGAGGGCAATCTCCTTGTGCATGGGGGTAAAGTAGGATGCTCTGTTAGTTCCTCTCCTGTCTCTTCGTTCTAAATGTGTGTGTGTGTTTCCATGCAAAAGCCAGAGCAGTAAGTCAGGTGTCTTCCTGTATGGCTTTCCACCTTGTTTTATTTTATTTTATTATTTATTTATTTATTTATTTTTTTTTGTTTTGTTTTTTTGAGACAGGGTCTCTCTGTGTAGCCTTGGCTGTCCTGGGCCCGCTTTGTAGACCAGGCTGGCCTCGAACTCACAGCGATCCACCTGCCTCTGCCTCCCAAATGCTGAGATTATAGGCATGAGCCACCACGCCCGGTTTTTGTTTTATTTTTTATATTTATTTATTTTGTGGTTTTTCGAGACCGGGTTTCTCTGTGTAGCCTTGACTGTCCTGGACTCGCTTTGTAGACCAGGCCTGCCTCAATCTCACAGCAATCCACCTGCCTCTGCCTCTCGAGTGCTGGGATTAAAGGTGTGCGCCACCACTGCCTGGCTTGTTTTTTATTTTTTATTTTTTTTGAGACAGGGTTTCTTATTGAACATGAAGGCCACCATTACAGCTAGACTGGCTAGCCACTGAGCTCCCAGGATCTGCCTTTCTTTATCTCGAAGCACTGGCCTTAAAGCATCTGTGACCATGCTGGGGATCGCCTTTGGAGGATCAAGCCCACGGCCTTGCACAGGCCAGGCAAAGTTTGAATGAGAATGGCCTTTGTCGGTTCCTATATTTGCATATTTGGTTCCCAGTTGGTAGAAACTGTTTAGGAAGGATCAGGAGGCGTGGCCTTATTGGAGGAGGTGTGTTACTGGGGGATGGGCTTTGAGGTTTCAAAAGTTCTCACCAGGCCCAGTCTCTCTCTGTGTCTGCAATTTATGGATCAGGTGTATGCTCTCAGCTGCTGCTTCTCCAGAGCCATACGAGCCTGCCTGCTGTAGTGTTTCTGCCATGATGACCGTAGATTCCGACCTACTGAAACTGTAAGCAGCCCCCCCCCCAATTAAATGCTTTCTTTTATAAGTTATATAAGTTTTACAAGTCTCTTCACAGCAACAGATCACTAGTAACTAAGACACTCTACCACTGACCTATGGTCCCTCACATTGCATGATAAGACACTGAACAAACGGACTTAATGGTGGAAGGGTTTGATTTTGGCTCTCAGTTCCAACAATCTCAGGCCCTGATGCTTCTGGGCCTGGGGTGGAGCAGGAAGTCATGGCAGGGAGTAGGTGGTAGAGCAGGGTGGTAGGGAGAAAACTGGAAGGGAGGTGGAGGAGGGGGGAGGGAGAGGAAAAAAAAAGTCCAGGGACAAGATCAACCTTTGAAAGGCACCCTTCCTGTGACTTTACCACAGTCCAGTCCATTCTTGAGCCTGGAGTGTGTTGCTACCCTGGAAACCACCAGCAGCAGGGAGGGCCTCCTGACTGCTTTTGATGGGAGAACACAGAGACCCAACCTAAAGGCTCTGGTTTGTTTGCAGGTTTTCACAGCCACTGAAAGGTGCCGGGTGTTCATTATTTTTTTTTTTGTTTTGTTTTGTTTTTGTTTTCTCAGATCCTTAACTGAGAAAGTGTCTCCATCATATCAAGTATGTGGGACATTTTCTTGATCAGTGATTGATGTGGGAGAACACAGGCACGGTGGGTGGTACCACCCCTGGGCAGGTGTTCCTGGGAGGTAAAAGAAAGGTAGCTGAGCCCGGCATGGTGGCACATGCCTTTAATCCCAGCACTCGGGAGGCAGAGGCAGGTGGATCGCTGTGAGTTGGAGGCTAGCCTGGACTACAAAGTGAGTTCAGGACAGTTAAGGCTACACAGAGAAAGCCTGTCTCGAAAAAACAAAAAAACAAAACAACAACAAAACAAAACAAAAAAAAAAAAAAAAAAAAAAAAAAACAAAAAAAAAGAAGAAAAAGAAAGGTAGCTGAACTTGAAGCTGAAAAGCAAGCCACCAAAGTAGCATTTCTCCATGGTTTCTGCTTCAGTTCCTGCCCTGAGTTCTTGCATTAGATTGTTTCAATGGACTATGACCTGGATATGTAAGCCAAATAAACTCTTTCCTCCCCGAGCTTCTTTTGGTCATGGTCTTTATCTAGGGCAGTGCCCATCACCCCATCCTCCCCCAGACCTGGCAACTGTGCCAGGCCTGGCTGCTTGGTAGAGCTTTGGCTCTCAGAATTCTGCTGTGGCAGCCTTAATGGCGTGGTCCCCAGCCTGGGGTCAGTGTGTGAGCTTTGTGGAGCAAGAGGCAGGGCTCTCTTGGCGTCTGGTCTCAACCCTGAGCTCAGTCCTGGGAGGTGCAGAGTGCTTCTGAGCCTTGTCTCTGCTGGCTTTGGCCTATGACCTGGCTGTTCCCAGCTGCGGTAGGAAAATGACCACTGACGTGGCATCCTGGTGCTCCAGCCCTGTTTTGGGTCAGTTTTAGATGTTGAGGATTGGCTCTTTTCCTCTTTCATTTACCATGTCTGATCTTTAAAACACTCAGATGAGTTGGGCATGGTGGCGCACGCCTTTAATCCCAGCACTCTGGAGGCAGAGGCAGAGGCAGAGGCAGAGGCAGGTGGATCTCTTGTGAGTTCCAGGCCAGCCTGGTCTACAAAGTAAGTCCAGGACAGCCAGGGCTGTTACACAGAGAAATCCTGTTGTGAAAAACAAAACAAAACAAAAAGACACACAGATGAGATAATCACAACTCTCTGTAAATGTAAATGTAAAACAGTTTGTTGCTATTTCATTTTTGAGTCATGGTCTCATGTGGCCTAGGTTGGCCTCAAACTCACTATGTAGTAGCTAGAATGACCTTGGAGTCCTGATCCTCCTGCCCCCCACCTCCTAAGTGCTGTGGTTACAAGTATATGTTGTCATGTCTGACTTATGACGTGATTTATTTTTTGAGGACGGGTTTCATATAGCCGTCTACATGTAACCAAAGATGACTTGAAGCGCTTCAGCCTCCTGCCTCTACCTTTCAAGTGGTGGATTACAGGAATGCACCAGATGCCTAGCTTACTTGAATTTGTATTAGTTTATTTCATTTTTGAGATCAGGTGTCATGTAACCATAGGTAGTCTGGAACTTCTCACCCTCCTGTCTCTTGTCTCCCGAATGCTGGAATGCTGGAATTGGGTGCATAGCCAAGGATGTTTTAGCAAGGAACGTGTGTGTGTGTGTGTGTGTGTGTGTGTGTGTGTGTGTGTGTGTAGGATAAAGGACAGCTTCAGGTGGTCTTCCTCAGGTGGTCTTCCTCAGGGCTCATCCATTTTGTTTTTTGAAAGATTTCCCATTGGTTTGGAGTTCACTAATTAGACTAGGCTGGCTGGCCAGCAAACTCCAGGACTCCTTCCATCTCTCCTCCTGAGTGCTGGCATGACAGGCGGTCTGCCGCTTTGTCTGGCGCTTTTGGCTTTTGACTGAAGCCTTCCTATTTGCACTTTACTAGCTGAGCCACCTCTCTCAGCATTGTGTGTGACTTTTGTGTTCATTTTGTCTTCTCATATTGTAAACTCACTGAGGGCTGGGGACAGTGATGGCCTTTTGTTCAGCTCAGATGCCTGTACAAGCTGTCACAAATCACAGCTGGGCAAGCATACATATCACCATCCTGAGTAAAGATGGCCTCATAGCTGACCAGGTACCAGCTGAGTGTGGACCAAAGCACTTAACAGTGATATTTACTTTGAATCAGAAATCATGGTAGTGGAACAGTTGGTTTTGAGGAGAAACTTGCCCTTCTCCAGGGTAACAGGTTCAACTGTGGTTGTGGTGTAACGCATGGTCCTCTCTGCAGGGAGACAGACGTGTTCTCTCAGAAGGCAGGCTAGCATTCTAAATATTCCTGGTGTCATTTCAAACACTGATCTAGTCTCACCATGTGCTAGACACTGTGTTGCTAAGCAGCTTTTCAGGATCATCACGTTTTATCTTGGAAACAGCCCTGTAAAACTCACTATTTTTCTTATTTTAAAGAAGAGGAGATGGGATCAGAAACCTAAGAAATGGCTCAGAGGTTAAGAGCACCGTCTGCTCTTCCAAAGGTCCTGAGTTCAATTCCCAGCAACCACATGGTGGCTCACCGCCATCTGTAAGGAGGTACAGTGCCTTCTTGTGGCCAGCAGATGCACACGCAGGCAGACAGAATACTATATAAATAATAAATAAATCTTAAAAAGAAAGAAAGAAAGAAGCCTAAGAAACATCTCTAGGGCCACAGAGCTGGGAGTGATGGAGATGGCCCTGAACATGAGCTTACTGACTCCAGAGCATTTTTGTTTCTTCCTTAGACAGGGTTTCTACAGAATTACATGGATTAATCAAAACGAGAAACTACATCTCCCGGCAGGCCTCGGGACCTTTTCTTTTGCTCTGCGCTACCAATGACAGTTATATTTTTGAATAGACCAATAGTAGCATGGGATTGTTTTTTTGTAGGCGGGGCTATAGTTTCACCCAATCGTCAGGGGCTTCGGAAAACACCCTAGCCAATCTGAGTGCTCGGGGGCGGAGCCGCGGACCGAGCTGCCGCGGAAGATGGCGGCAGAGGCGCTGAGCAGAGGGGAGGCGCCTTCCAGCGACTCTGGCCGGAGGTGAGCCAAGTTCTCGGTCCCGCTGCCTAGGAGACGGGACTGTGGGCTAGCGATGTCGCCGCCCTGCCCTTGAGTCACCGTAGCCGACAGGGCTGGCCTTTGTTCCTCGCTCCGGAGGTGCCTACGCCGTCGCGCCTGCGGAGGTTGAGGCGCGTAGCTGCGGTCTGTGCTCCGGGGGGCGCTGGTCTCCGTGAGTCCCGCGGCCGTGCGTGGAGCCCGCCGGCCGCTCTGGCTGCAGGCTCAGGGCTGCGCTTGCGGTTCCTGCCCCGGCGCCGAACGCTTTGAATGGAAACTGAAGCCCAGAGCGGTTTAGAGAATCCCTCTAACGCCACAAGAGCTCTGAATGTCCTTCGGGGCAGCCTTCGCGCTTCAGTCAGGGACTTGAGTGACGGTTAAAAGGGGTTTGTCCCCAGGCTGAGTGACCTCTGGCTTCAGCCTGCGTCTCTAAATGAACATAACGATGCTAATTTCGAAACATGGACGGAATGGAGCAATGCATTTAAAGCGCCTAGCTCCCATCCTGGCTAGATTTTGTGTTTCCTTGGTGAATAACTGAAGAGCAAACATCGTGGGTTCTTCTGTCTATGATATTGTGACTTAATTTCTTCTTTCTTAAACAGGGGTACTGTAGTGTCCCTGTCATAAAGCAGAGCCTGTTTTAACTGATTAATAATATCGGGAATTGATACACTCCAATAGAAGGAGGTTATTTAGTGTTTCAGAGTATGGTCAGTGCCATACTTTGGTACCCTTAGTAAGGAACAAAAGATGCAAGAATTTTGGGAAACTGCATTCCAGAGCCTGATTCTTCCTGAGCCCACATGGGCTTGTCTGGGTATATTAATGTTTTATATGAAGGAGTTTTCCACTCTTTGACCTCCCCATAAATGGTTGACTTTTTTTTTTTTTTTTTTTGCCTGAGAACTGTGCCTGTGGGTTGATAAATGTCATTCGCTCACCCCTCGTCCAACTCGAAAAATCCTGAATTGTAACGAACATGAGGACAAATGAGTACTGTTCTACAGAAAGGGGACTTGGAATTCCTCACGAGGCCACTGCCAACTGAATCTAAAATTTGAAACTGTTAGCTACATGATCAACACAACACAGTTTTATCTGAATCTGAAACCGTCTATTGCTGTTACAGAGAGAGGTTCTTGCTGGGCTGGAGTGGAACTTGCAGGCCTGCTTCCCCTTCCCCAGTATGGTCAATTGCATATTGCAGGAGAAAAGCTTGGTGTTCTTGTGAGGCTTACTTATTTATTTACTTAAAAAAACAAAAACAAAAACAAAAAACAAAAAACAACCAAAAAACATAGTCCCATGTCTGTCTCAGCCTCCCAAGTGCCGGGATTACAGGCATGTACACCAAGCCCTGTTTTATGTGGTGCTGGAATCACATGCCTGCACTTCATGTATGCTAGGCAAGCATTCCACTGACTGAGCTACATTCCCAGCCCATATACTTAATGGCCTGTTGTCTATCTTTTGTACCCTTTGGTACCAAAGAATCTGTTGTCTATCTTATGTATGTGTGTGCTCAGGTGCCACAGTACATGCCTAGGGGAAGGAAGTCAACTCACAGGTTCTCTTCTTCCACCGAGTGGGCTTGAGCATCACACTGGTTGTGAGACTTGAGTATGTTCCTTTCTTCACTGTGCCACCTCCCTGGCCCACAGTATGTAGTTAGCATTTACAGATATGTTGCGGAACTGTTTGGTGTCTCAAGTATATCCTGAGGAGACACTCAGGCTGTGAGAAAAGCTCCTATGAGTGTGTTGCTGTGGTGGGTTAGCAGGATTCCTCACGCTGAGCACTCTCTTGAGTTGGGCGTGTGCCCTTCATTTGGATTGCCTTCACTGTCATGATCTGGAGGAGTGGAGCTTTGTGCTTACTGAGCAAACTCATTAAGAACAGATATCACAAATCTAAATCTAAATTCCTCAATCTTTGTTTCTCTCTCTCTCTCTCTCTTTTTAAGATTTATTTATTACATATACAGTTTTCTGCTTGCATGCACACCTGCACACCAGAAGAGGGCACCAGATCTCATTATAGGTGGTTGTGAGTCACCATGTGGTTGCTGGGAATTGAACTCAGGACCTCTGGAAGAGCAGACTGTGCTCTTAACCGCTGAGCCATCTCTCTAGCCCCCCCCCCCCTCCTTTTTTTAAACAGGGCTTCTCTGTGTAACAGCCCTGGTTTTATGTTTAATAATAAGAAATAAGGCAGTAAGACACCAAGAGAAAAAGATGCCAGGCAACAGATATTACATTACATGAGGTTTATTAAATGAGCATGGGGAGAGAGGGAAAGGGGGGAGGAAGGGTCCCTACTTCAGAGAGAGACAGACAGAGGAAGAGAGGAAGAGAGAAGGAAGAGAGGGAAGGGCGAGGTAGGTCTGTCCGTTTATACACTGGGCAGAGCTACGCCCCATGGCGTGTAGGAATGACATCACAGGTAGGCACACTGGAGCAGAATCCTAACACCTGCCTGTCCTGGACTCGCTTTGTAGACCAGGCTGGCCTTGAACTCACAGAGATCTGCCTGCCTCTGCCTCCCAAGTGCTAGGACTAAAGGTGTGCGCCAACATGCCTGGCTTGTTTCTCTTTTTCAAATAGCTATGATTTAACAGAGTGCTTAGTAAATGCTAGTACAAAAATTTGAATTTGTAGTTGGGCACAGTGGTGCACGCTTGCAATCCCAGCACTCAGGGAAGCAGAGGCAGACAGATCACTGTGAGTTCAAGGCCAGCCTGTTTTACAAAGCAAGTCCAGGTCAGTCAAGGCTACATAGAGAAACTATGTCTTTAAAAAAAAAAAAAAAAAAAAACCCAAAACCCCAAAACCCAATAAATAAATAAAAAGAATTTGTAAAGTGCTGTTATTTAAAAACTTCAAAATGTCTATGTATAAAATTATATATATGTCTTAGATTAGGAGAGTTAGAAAAGAGACAAGTCGATCCAGGGGGTTGAATGTTTCTTTACTAACTGAAGCCCCCAATAGGATTTTGCTGATTCCATTCAATTTAGAAGAGACTAGAACTCTTAAAAATCTCATCTTTGGGGTGTAGTTTACTGTTTGATTGGGAGAGGCCATTAAAATAAAATTATTACGTATTTTTTCTTTTTATGGATCCTGATATCTTATTTACATCTGTGAAGTAGTTGATACTGTATATCAAATTTCTAGGCACTATGTGAGCATGCTTCTGGGCTAGTTGCCTTGTCTACTTTATTTCCTGTCTTTAAACTGTTTGGTAGATAAGAACATATGTCGAAGCTAATAGACACAAGCCATTGTAGAGCACGGTAGCATGAAGAGCACTTTGGTCTGGGTGGTGCACGCCTGTAATCCCAGCACTTGGGAGGCAGAGGTAGTGGATCTCTGAGTTTAAGGTTAGCTAGTCTACAGAGTGAGTTCCAGGACAGCCAGGGCTGCACAGAGAAACTATCTCAAAAAAGAAGAAGAAAAAGAGGAGGAGGAGGAAGAGGAAGAAGAGGAGGAGGAGGAGGAGGAAGAGAGCAGCACTTTGAGTCTTTCTTCTTCCCAAGATGTATGTCACCAGTAGCTTGAGCCTATCTCTGTGCTTCTACCATGTGCTTGTTCCTCCCGTGTTTATTGCCCTCTACCTCTGTTCTGTAGTGCGGAGTGGGTGGGGCAGTGTGCAGGAGGGGAAAGGCATCTATTGCTGAGCTATGTCTCCCCATCCACATCATTGTTTACTTGTTTGTTTTAACTTTAAAATCAAAATAGTGTACCTAGGTTGGTGGTGGCACTAGTGAGGTTGACGCTACAGTAGTGAGACTTGTCTCAAAAACAAGAGGCAGTGCAGTGGTGGCACACTCCTGTAATCCCAGCACTTGGGGAGGCACAGGCAGTGGATCCCTGAGTTTAAGGCCAGCCTGGTCTACAGAATGAGTTTCAGGACAGCCAGGGCTGCACAGTGAAATCCTGTCTCAAAAAACCAAACCAAACCAAACCAAACAAGAACAACAACAACAAAAAATAAAAAATAAAAAACCCAAAACAAAGCAAACCAATGGCTCCAAACTAATGGATTTTTAGTAAGATCCTCCAGAGCAAAAGCATTGGCTGGTTCTCTGATAGTATTCATCACTCTGGATTTTGGAGCACACAGATGCAGATGTAGAAGTGCTTCCAGCACTAATGGCCTGGGAGTCTTGCCATCTAAAGTCTAGAGAGAATCATCTCGTGAGACTTTGTACTAATTTGAGGAGTCAAAGATTTGATCAAATGGATAAGAGGGGGGCCCTGTTAGTGAGATGTCCTACAGAGTATTCCACAAATAAAGAATCTTGATGTTACTTTAAAGAAATTATTTTTATTTATGTATGTCTGTGTGTTTACCACATGTGACAGGTGCCCATATAGGCCAGGAGAGGCTGTCAGTCCCCCAGAGCTGGAGTTACAGGTTGTTTTAAGCTGCTTGATGTGGATGATAAGAACTGTACTCTTGGTCTTCTGGAAGATCAGCAAGCACTCCCTAATCCTGTCCTGCTGTCCTGCTGTCCTGCTGTCCTGCCAACCCCTGATGTGACTTTAAAAGAACAACAACACTCCCTACCCCCATTATTGTGTGTGTGTGCATGGCACATGGGTGGAGATCAAAGGATAGCCTCTCGCTTTCACCATGTAGGTCCAAGGATCACAGATGGCCAGGCTTGTCAGAAAGCGCCTTTATGCCTTTATACACTACGCCATTTCCCCAGCCCATTGGTGTTACTTCCTAATGCAATTAGCTTTCTTCTCTTTGTATATTTTCTGGGGAAGGAAATCATGGGAGGAGTTAACCACAAGAGTAATGGCCAATTTTTTTGACACTCAGAAGGAGAAACATTATTAGTAAGCCAACAAAGTGATGCCTTGGACACCAGGAAGCTTAACTCAGTGTCTTGATTGAGGACATTAAGTTGTCATTCCATAGAACCCCGTGCCAGTCTATTAGACTGCAGTGTTTGGGTAAGAAGGTAAGCCTAGCCTAGACTTCTCTCACCTCTGGTTTGTTAGTTCATGTCAAGTTGTTCTTGTGTCTTCAAATTAGTTTAGGTTGAGAGCGAATACAGGGGCTAAACACATTTTGCAGATGGTTGGTATCTAGGAGATAAGGTCGCATTACAGAACCTTCGCAAGACAGTGCCTCTTACAGCAGACTTTAAGGTTTAAATGTAAGGAAGTAGATTCTGTGCTGTGAAACCGTGTGGGGCTGCTTACTGCTCTGGCTTGTTTCTTGTGGCCGCAAAGCCTGTAAGTTGGGCACATGGCCCGTTTTGTCTTCTCTACGTGCTGCTCTCATGATCCAACTTAAACTTGCTATGTGAAATGTAGACTGTAGGAAGAGGGAGAATATCTGAGTTTTGTTTGATACTTTATTCCTTTTCCGATAGGTCCCCAATAAAGAGACGTACTTAGCACCATATTTCATAGCCTCTTAGGGCTGAAAATGCAGCTTCTCACAGGTGGTAGGTAGGTCAGGCTCAGACAGCCTTAAATATAGCCTGTATTTTGAGAAATGCTGCCAAACTTGTGGTTCTTAAGAGAACAAATCAAGTTAAGTAACTCACCAGGGAGGAAACATTTAGTTTTGTGGGTTTATAGTTTGGATAGAAGTCAGCCAAAAGATCCATTTGCAGGATGCTGGCTTCTTGTTCCTCGGAGCTGTGTGGGTTCCTGGCTTCAGTGACCTCAGAACCACTTACATTTCTTTTTTTCTTTAATTGATTTTTCTAAGGTGGATCCTGTTTCCAGCATTCTGCAAGCCTATCACTTCCCATGCAGAGTACCATCTAGTGGTAAGGGAAGTCACTGCAGAGTGCCTTTACAACTAGGTTGTAAAATGACGCTGGGCTTTGCTGATCTCTGAGATAGCTGCTTATCTGTTTGCTTACACCCCTAATCACCCATTTTCTTACTTCCTGCTTCTGACCATAGCTGTGCTGCTTTTTTTTTTTTTTTTTTAAATAGAGGGACCAGACCTAGGCCTAGAGTTCCAAGTGTACCAGGCAAGCACTCTACCACTATGTCAATTCCAAATCCTAATTTTTTTTTTCAAGACAAGGTTTTTCTGTGTAGCCTTGGTTGGTCTGGACTCCAGGTGTTGGAGCTGAATTGGTGAGTTCCTCGTTCAGTGAGAACTTGTTTTAAAAAATAAAGTGAAAGCTGGGTGTGGTGCCTTTAATCCCAGCGCTTGGGGAGGCAGAGGCAGGCAGATTGCTGTGAGTTGGAGGCTAAGGCTACACAGAGAAACTCTGTCTCAAAAACAAAAAATAAAAAAAGTGAAGAGAAAAGATACCAGAAGTCAACTCTGGCTTCCACATGTACATCATGGGGTGCACCTATGCACACATATATGCATGTACCACATACAATATTGAAAAAAAATAATGTAATTATTTTACATGGTTGGAATCCCTGCACTTAAGTTGTGGAAGCAGGAAGATCTTGCGTTCAAAGTCAACCTTGGCCTATACAAGGAGACCCTGACTCACAAGAACACCCCCACCCACCAACAAACCAGAACAATCCCTTAAAAAAACTGAAGGAGTGTAAGCGTGGGTTAGTAGAATGCTTCTCTAGAGTGTGTGGGCCCTGGGCTTGAGTGCCGTGTCTTGACAGGAGTGAAGACTGTGGGGGTCTGAGTGGGAAGAACCCCAGTACACGCGTGTGTTTGCATTTCTAGTCTCTAGCTGGTGGATTGTTTAGAGGAGGACTAGGAGTGTGGCCTCATTCAAGAGCATTGCTGGAGGAGGTGTTGTCACTGGCGTGAGGTTTCGGAAGCCCATGCCAGGCCCAGTGTCTCTTTCTCTCAGCTGCTGCCTGGGAATCAGGGTGTAAAACTCAGCTAGTGCTTTAGTCCTTGCCTGTCCGCTTCCTGCCATGAGGATAACGGACTCACTCTCTCCAACTGTAAGCAACCCCCCACCAAATGCTTTCTTTAATAGGAATTGCCTTCATCGTGGTGTCTCTTCACAGCAGAAGGGTAGTGACTAAGACAAAGACCTTCTTCTACCTTTAGCTGCCAGACTACCGAGACAAAAATGGACTGCATGAAATTGGGATGTTTAGCCGGGCGTGTTGGCGCACGCCTTTAATCCCAGCACTCGGGAGGCAGAGGCAGGCGGATCGCTGTGAGTTCAAAGCCAGCCTGGTCTACAAAGTGAGTCCAGGATGGCCAAGGCTACACAGAGAAACCCTGTCTCGAAAAACCAAAAAAAAAAAAAAAAAAAAAAAAAAAGAAATTGGGATGTTTCCCAGGAATCTCATGTTGGAGAGAAGGAGAGTGCTGGGCCCATGTTGCCAGCCAGATGGGGAGCTTGTTTCCTGGAAAGAGATTTCATAAAGTGTGTCAGACCACCTTGTCGGGGAGCCTGGAGCTTGGACAGTGGCGATGGGTGGGACCACATCTTGTCTTGGACTGCTTATTGTGCCTACCACTTGCCTACTATTTAAACCTAACTGTGCCGGGTGGTGGTTCACACGCCTTTAACCCAGCACTTGGGAGGCAGAGGCAGGTGGATCTCTGAGTTTGAGGCCAGCCTGGTCTACAGAGTAAGTTCCAGAACAGCTGGGCTGGAGAGATGGCTCAGAGGTTAAGAGCACTGACTGCTCTTCCAGAGGTCCTGAGTTCAATTCCCAGCAACCACATGGTGCCTCACAATCATCTATAATGTGATCTGATGCCCTCTTCTGGAATGCAGGTGTACATGCAGGCAGAGCACTGTGTACATAATAAATAAATAAATCTTTAAAAAAAAAAAAAAAAAAAAAAAAAAGTTCCAGAACAGCCAGGGCTACACAGAGAAACCCCGTGTCAAAAACAAAAACCCCCCAAATCAAAAAACAAAAACCTATAAAACTTAATGTCAGGACCCAGAAGATGAACTGGGGTGTCTGTGTGTCAAGGTGCTCCTTTTCCTCTTTCTCTTGGCCACGCTGAATAAGTCTCTATTCTTTGTTTTCTACTGCTTGTCTGTTTAGTTGGCCTGTTGAAGACAGAGTTGCCAGGGCCCAGGCTATGATTCTAAGAACTGAGGTAACACCAGCATTTCAAAACGACAAGCAGCTTTCTGATAGAACCTGACAAGGGAAAAGTCTTTGCATTCTTGTGTAGACATTGTGATTTCATTGTGGTCACTTTTATAATTTCCAAGGATCGAATTCAGGTTGTCTGGCTTGACAGCAGGAGCCTTTACCCAACGGCCTCTCATTTGCATGAAGTATTAGATAATGTCCACTTTTGATTTCTTCCTTGGCCCCCCCCCCCCCAATCACTGCTGGGCCTTGGTGGTTTCTTTACCTTGGCTGATTTCCTCTTAAATACTGTTTTCAGGACTGGGGATATAGCTTAGTGGCAGAGTGCTCTCTTAGCGTGCATGAAGCCCTGGGTTCTATTCTTAGCATGGTGAAACACAGACCGAAAGAAACAATAATAAGCATCCCCCCCACGGAAAATTCCTCCCCAAATGAAACACTTGGTTTCTAAAGTTTTTTTGTTTTTGTTTTTTAAACAATATTTGTTGTTTCACGTTTAGGTCTATATTGTCTTGAATTAAAAAAAATTCTTTTTGACCACTTCATGCATTTATATAGTGTATTTTGATCATCTCTATCTTCATTACCCTCTTTTATCTTATTCCTCCTGAACCTCTTCTTTTCCCCTCAAAGCCCCCTCACATTCTTCCTCCTCCTCACTTTTCTCTCTGTGACCCACTGAGTTTCATCGGGGGCTTAGCATGAGCACAGGCACCTTACAGCTGCACCACTGAGGACCAAGCTTGAGAGCAGCACAATCTACAGGAATAAACATAAGCATTTAGGAGGCAGTTTAGCAACATGTTCATTTAACAAAACAGCAGCGGGTTCCTCCTAGGACCTGTGACTTCCCTATGTGGACTGTGGTTCAAATCCAGCCAGAAGGCAGTTGTTGACCCCCTGTAAAATCATGTTACCATTTTCCCAGTGGCATGTCTTTCTTGCCATGTTAGTATTGTCGCATGCAGGGGTCACAGTTAAGACAGTGATTTTCTTTCCCATTAGTCTGCATAGCACCTTCTAGGCAGTATGAAATCTAACTGCAGGGAGGATGTTCTAGGTCAGTTCCAGCCTGATTTTTCTAAGTCCTTCAGCCAATTGTGTAGTGTCTACCAATATGATCTATTAGCAATAGCTTATATTGTCTTGGGGCCTCTGGGGTCTCCCTGACCAGTGGGAACTATCCCATGTCTGGCACTGGGATTTTCATTTAATAACCTGTGCTGAACTAGAAAGATGGTTCAACAGTTAAGAATGCCTACCCTACTGCTTCTGCAGAGGACCCAGGTTTGGTTCCCAGTACCCACGTCAGGTGGCTCACAATCGCCTAGAACTCCAGTTTCATGGGATCCTATTACCTCTGGCCCCTGTGTGTACCTGTGTGCACATGGAGTACAAACTCACACAGGAATATACACAAATTTAAAAAAATCTAAGAAAAAATGGCTTCTGGAAGCTGGAATTTATTTTTTATGTATGATATAAAGTAGAGATCATCCCTCCCCCATATTATAAAACTCTCTGTCCTGTGTGCTTATATTATATGAGATTTCATTTTCTACAACCTGCAGTGTGGAAGTGGTGAAGGGAGTGTGCCGTTGAATTTCACTCAGAGCCCGGCACGTATAATTAGCTAGTTTTTTACTTCTGTTTTGTTCCTCCTTGCAGAACAGTACTCAGAGGCTTAGTAAGTACTGCCTTTCAGGCCCCATAATATGTCCTTGTGCCTCCTACATGCCTGGAATGTGTGTAGGCTGCACAGGGGCCCAGAAAGGAGAGTCCTTTGTCACAGCAGGAGGAAGCCTTGTCCTGTCTCTTGCACTTAGCAATGCCTCATCAGAAGCTTTCGGCGTTTATGTAAGGACTTTAATTTTTCTTGAACTTGATCGAACTTAGCTTTAAACTCTTGTAGAATAGGATGTTGTTTCTCTTAGTCCTAGAATTGTCTTAGTTAGACACAGTCGTTGATATGCTAGCTTTGCGTTGTGAAAGTGTCTGCTCTTTGGGAAGGTATTAGTGGGCTTTGCAATACGGGGGGCTTCTAAAAGAAAGCCTCTTATAACTGTCTTCCATCTCTTATCTTCCACTTTAAATCATTTCTGTCTTGCCAAGTCCTCATACCAGGTGCTGCACTCAGAAAAAGTGAGGAAGAGGTTAAAAATAATTTATGTAAAGAAAAAGTGTGAGTGGTACGTGAATGAACATGGGCAGGGTTGGGTGGGGACACAGAGGGGAAAGTCGATGAGACGGGTTATGTCTTACATTAGGACTTCCATTGTTTTGTTTTGTTTTTTCGAGACAGGGTTTCTCTGTGTAGCCTTGGCTGTCCTAGACTTGCTTTTGTAGCCTAGGCTGGCCTCGAACTCACAGTGATCCTCCTGCCTCTGCCTCCCGAATGCTGGGCTTAAAGGCATGCACCACTACGCCCGGCTATCTTTTTTTTTCTTAGGGTAGCCTTGAACCGGCTCAAGGCTGTTTAGGAGGAAGCATTTTTTAGGATGATGGCTGGTAGGAGGGAAGGCTTTGTGTTTCTTGTTCCTTTTCAAGTATGTGCATTTGATCCAGGTTAGGGCTGGAAGGGTCAGCTATGGCAAAGATCTCAGTCTTAACCAGTCCTTTTCTGGATGTTAAAATAACGAAAGTCTGTAGGCTTTTATATGTGTGCATGTTTCTACTTCAGGAATAGGATATATGCACTTTATGTACATTAATTTGATCTGAAACTAGTTATTCAGATTTGAAAACAATGTGAATTACATTAATGATCAGACAACCTCATGGTTGTTGTTGTTGTTATTATTATTATTATTGTGCTATGCATTTCCTGGATTTTGTTGTTGTAGTCACTTCTCACTTGCAGTGATTATAGGAAATAGTTCCATAGTGACTCTCATTTCTTTCTTGCAATTACTGACACTGAAAAAAGAGGCTCTTGTCAAAGGGTAAAGCTTCTGTTGGTAACTGGTATATAATCACCACGGATGCGCCTGAGTTTATGTAGGAAAGCAGTGTGAGCGCGTGTGGACAGCTGAGGGGATAAGCTTCTATGTGCTCCAGTCAGTGATGTCTGGCTGAAGAGCACACACCCAGAGCTATAGATTCTGATGTGATTTCTGTTTTAAAAAATAAATTTTCTGGGCATGGTGGCGCACAGCTTTAATCTCAGCACTCGGGAGGCAGAGGCAGGCGGATTGCTGTGATTTCGAGGCCAGCCTGGTCTACAAAGCGAGTCCAGGACAGCCAGGGCTACACAGAGAAGCCCTGTCTCGAAAAAAAAAATTAAAAAAAAAATTTTTTTGTGTGTGTGTACATGTGTATACATGTGTATACGTGTGTGAGTGTGTGTAGGTCAGAGGACAGTTTGCAGGAATTGAGTCTTTCCTTTCATGTGGCTCCTAGGGATTAAGCTCAGGCTGTTGGGCTTGGTGGCAAGCACTTTTACTGGCTGAGCCATATTGCTGGCCCTAAATTCTTTGTGATTTCTTACAGTAAAAGGCGTGTAGTAGCCACAGACTGAAGATTGGGGCTGTTAAAATTATGCAATTGCTTTTTTCAAGTACAGCTGAACTTTGAAGTTTACTTATCTGTGTCTTGTTGTCATTATAGTGTTGTTAAAAGTTATCAGTGGAGCTGTGATGTGGCTCGGTGGTAACAGTTGTCCTGCGTGCACTGGGTTTAACCCTCAGTACCACAAGCAAACCGTATTAACTGGGTGTGGTAGTTTACACTTGGAATCCCAGCTTTAGGGCTACAAAGAGTGAGACCCTGTCTCAAAAACCAAACCAAACCAACCAGCCAGCCAGCCAGCCAGCTAACTGAGGTTGGGGATGTTGCTGGGAAGAGCACTTGCCTAGCATGCAAAAAGCCCAGCCCTGGGACCGAAGGTCATGTCATGTTAGCAAGATGTGCTGTTGATTAGAGCTGTTTAATATTTAGAGGCATTACTTTTCCTGGAATAGTACTTGATAGCCTGGGTGCAGTGGATGTTGTATTGTGAAAGTATCTGTATGAGTCAGGTGAATTTAATTTTGATTTACTGATATATGATAAGTAGTCCTTTGTGATGAGTTATAGTTATTCATCTGCTATATAATTGATGATTATATGTGTATGATAGAGATTGGAATCAACTGTTAGGGATAATTGATGGTAGCTAAAAACAATGATATGTGTGCTATAGGAGGTGGAGTAATACACTTCTTATTTTTATTAAATTAAATTTAATAATAACTATTATTATTATTATTTTTTAGAGGTTTTATAAAAAAAATTTTCAGGTCCCCTGGAGCTGTAGTTGCCAGCAGTTGTGAGGTACCTGACATAGGTGCTGGTGACCAGACTCAGGTCTTTGGAAGAGCAGCAAGTATCTTAACTGCTGAGCCATCTCTTTAGCAACTTAAGTGCTTTTTGAGTCAGGGTCTCATTGTATAGGATTGTATAGGGCTCTTCAGCTCCTAGTCTCTGTGCCTCAGCCTCATGGAGAATGCCCATTTTTTAAAAAAGATTTATTTATTTATTATGTATACAGTATTTCGCCTGCATGTATACCAGAAGAGAGCACCAGATCTCATTATAGATGGTTGTGAGCCACCATGTGGTTGCTGGGAATTGAACTCAGGACCTTTGGGAGAGCAGGTGGTGCTCTTAACCTCTGAGCCATCTCTCCAGCCCGAGAATGCCCATTTTACACTTAAACCTTTTTTTTTTTTTTTTTGTTTCTTTGAGACAGGGTTTCTCTGTGTAGCCTTGGCTGTCCAGGACTCACTTTGTAGACCAGGCTGGCTTCGAACTCACAGTGACCTGCCTGCCTATGCCTCCCAAGTGCTGGGATCAAAGGTGTGTACCACCATGTCCACCTTGCACACTTCCTTATTTTTCAGAGCTGAGGACCGAACCCAGGGCCTTGCACCTGCTAGACAAGCGCTCTACCATGACCTAAATCCTGAATCCCTTAAAAGCATTTTGACACTCATTTATTTTGTGTGTTGTGAGTGTGTGCACCACAGCATGTATGTGGGGATCAGATGACAGCTAGTGGGAGTCAGTTCTCTCTTCTTATCATGTGGGAGTCAGGTATCAAATTCAGGCTTGGCAGTCTTATTGGCTCAATGATTGAGTTCTTAAATGTGAAGACCAGGGCCTTGTAGAGAAAACCATTCGGAGCAAGACTTAGATTTCAATAACTTGTGAGTCATAGGCATACAGAAAGAAGGATTTAAGAGTGAAAGTAGGTCTGAGATGCAGTAGTACAAGGGCAGAGAGCTCTGGGCTAGCACGTACAAAGAGCCAGTAACTAGATGAATAAACAAGTAAAAGCTGTCAGTGGGCCTAGGCAAAGCTGATTAGCGTGCATCTCTATGCAGCTGTCAGCTTCTTCTGTCCTGTGCATGCTTCTTGGCTATGAAGAGCAGATCCAAGATCAGCTGCTTCTATAGAGGAAGCTGCCTCTTAGGAGCCCTCTGCTGTGTGTAGACTCAGAACTGCA
Source organism: Acomys russatus (assembly GCF_903995435.1). Classification (NCBI taxonomy): domain Eukaryota; kingdom Metazoa; phylum Chordata; class Mammalia; order Rodentia; family Muridae; genus Acomys; species Acomys russatus. Next base: position 60,626,657 of record NC_067141.1, on the reverse strand, counting down.
GAACTCTCAGGGTAGGATGTAAGAAATACAAAACGGTTTCTCCAAAGAGTCTTCTGTTGGATTTTTTTTTTTTCCAGTGATGCCATCTGCAATTTTGTCATTTGCAATGATTCTCCCCTACGAGGTCAGCCTGTTATCTTCAATCCTGACTTTTTTGTGGAGAAACTCCGACATGAGAAACCAGAGGTGTTCACCGAGTTGGTGGTCAGCAATATCACAAGACTTATTGATTTGCCTGGAACTGAGCTGGCTCAGCTGATGGGGGAAGTGGACCTTAAGTTGCCTGGTGGGGCTGGCCCAGCGGCAGGATTCTTCAGGTCTCTAATGACACTCAAGCGGAAGGGTATGTCCTGCGTCTGTGGAGGGCAGTGGGTCTCAGCTACTGGTTGGTCTTTATTCTCTTTTGAAAAAAAATTATGTATTTTAAATTTATGTTATATGTTTGTGCCTGCTTGTTTGTATGTGCAGCAGGTATATGTAGGTACCCATGGAAGCCAGAAGGGGGCATCAGACCTCACGGAACTGCAGTTAGAGGCAGGATGAGCTGCTGCACCAGGTCCTCTGCAAGAGCAAGTGCTCTTACCTGCTGCTGAGCCACCCTTCCAGCACTGGCCTTTATCCTCTTAATGTTTGCACCCTCACTGAGAACTTAGAATTATGCTAAAGCATATTTTGGGCTTTCCCCCTCATTTTTATTACTAGAAGTTTAATCAGTAGTAATAAAAATATTAAACTGTCTAGATGAAGAAATACTTAAGCCTGGTGTGGTAATGCAAATCTCGGCAGTTATGCAGCTGAGGCAAGAGCATCTGAGTTTGACGGCAGGTTGGTCGGAGAGAGGTGGGGGGAGAAGAAAAAGAGGAGGGGGAAGTAAAGAAAAGGGAGAAGATAGAAAATATAGTCAGTGCCTGAGAGATGATATGATTAGTTTAGGCGGTTATCAAGGGCACTTTGTTCTCATGCCCTATGAGTATCATACTAAAATAATGTTTTTCAGGCATCGTTCTTTCCCTTTCTCTCTCCTTCCCTTTCTTTCTTTCTTTTTTTGGTTTTTCGAGACAGAGTTTCTCTGTGTAGCCTTCTCTGCTCTGGGCTCCCTCTGTAGACCAGGCTGGGCTGGAACTCACTGAGATCCACCTGCGTCTGCCTCCTGAGTGCTGAGATTAAAGGCATCCTTCCTTTCTTTTTGAGTTGGTATCTTTTTTTTTTTTTTTTAAAGATTTATTTATTATGTATACAGTCCTCTGCCTCTATGTACATCTGCAGGCCAGAAGAGGGCACCAGATCACATTGTAGATGGTTGCTGGGGATTGAATTTAGGACCTCCGGAAGAACAGACAGTGCTCTTAACCTCTGAGCCATCTCCTCAGCCCCTTGAGTTGGTATCTTACTCTGTTGTCTAGGCTTATTTCAAACTCCTAAGCTCAAGTAATTGTCTTACCTCAGCCTTTAGAATAGCTGGGACAGCCGGGCGTGGTGGCGCACGCCTTTAATCCCAGCACTTGGGAGGCAGAGGCAGGTGGATCGCTGTGAGTTCGAGGCCAGCCTGGTCTACAAAGTGAGTTCAGGATGGCCAAGGCTACACAGAGAAACCCTGTCTTGAAAAACCAAAAAAACAAAAACAAAAAACAAAATAGAATAGCTGGGACTACAGGAAAGCATTAAAATGCCAAGATGACAGTTCAGCTAAAATGGACAGTAGACTAAATACAGTTACAGTGCACACATTTAATCCCAGCACTCAGGAGGAAAAGGCAGGCAGATCTCTGTGAGTCTGAGGCTATCCTGGTTTACAGAGCAAGTTCCAGGACAGCCAGGGCTACACAGAGAAACCCTGTCTAGAAAAGCCAAAACAAACAAACACAAAAAACAAAAACCCCAAACCTAGAAAAACAAAACCACAATAAAAAACCCCAACCCACAGAGTCTAATGTGTGCGGTCTGTCTGCATGCACAGGGGTGTGGGGCGTGGGAGCATAAGGAATTTACCAGTGGCTACACCTCCAAAGAAAAGTGGTTCTTCCTCCCCCAGCAGCCACAGCTCCTCAGCTAGGGATGGGGCCTCTGGAGCCCCGAAGAAAGCACTCCACAGCATTCCTCCCCATGCTCTGCCTCCTACATTTTTTCTGCCCCCTTTGCTCCATGTTCCTTGAGCCTTCTGGCCAGAATGTTGCTGTATCTGTTGATGCTGATATGGGTTGAGTACTCACAATCAGCTATTCAGCACTGCGATGCCCGTCTTGAACAGAGCTCTCTGGCTGAGGTTGACGGGGGCTCACATCTATAGCATAAATATTTAGAAGACAGTTTGACAGCTTGACAGTTCAGCAAAGCAATAGTAGGTGCTCCTGAAGGCCTGTGGGCTTCTGACCAGGCTTACAGTATCTTGTGTGAATCTCTCCTGAGGAGCAGGCTTTAGAGCTGGTCAGGAAGTGTGCAGCACTACTTTTGATAAGATAACCCTGCTTTATTTTATTCATTGTAAGGAAATCATTAGGCAAGATGAAATATTTAAACATTATAAGATCATGTTCTTGGGCTGGAGAGATGGCTCAGAGATTAAGAGCACTGGCTGCTCTTCCAGAGGTCCTGAGTTCAATTCCCAACAACCACATGGTGGCTCACAACCATCTATAATGTGACCTGTTACCCTCTCTTCTGGTCTGCAGGTGTACATGGCAGGGCACTGCATGCATAATAAATAAATAAATATTTTTTAAAAAGATCATGTTCTCACACACACACACCACCACATGTAGGTGCCCACATACCTACACATATATACATGCAAATAAATAAACAAATGTAAAAAAGTTAAAAAAATATTACATCCTGTACCAACTCTAGTGAATAATTGTCAGGACTTAACAATCACATTCAGGTTCTTATTTTGTTTGTTTAAAGTTGGATGTCAGTGTGCTGGGTGTTGTTTCTTAAATAAGGAAAAGTCTTTGCTTCCAGGAATTCATGCTCTGATAGTGAATTTGGAGAGAATTGACTAGATAATTGTTCTGACCGAATTTTTTTTCTAGTTTTTAGTCTTAATTTTAAGAAAAAGTTTGTGTACCAATCTTGTGAAAAATCAATGACAATAGGATGCTTAGATGACTAGAATCACGGTGTTTGGGCTGGTGAGATGGCTCAGCAGGGAAAGGCATCCAGTGCCAGCCTGAGGAGCTGAGTCTGAGCCGAGGACCCACATGGTGGAGGGAGGAAAGAACCATCTTCCACAAGTTGTCCTCTGACCACCTTGTGTGTATCATGCCCCTGCCCCTGCATAAAGAAATGCACATACAAATAATCATCACATGGATGGCCTTGTGCTCCTTATGTGATACAGCCCTGTCCTATGCTATGCCTTTTTCAGAAAAAGGAGTGGTATTTGGATCTCCACTGACGGAGGAAGGCATTGCCCAGATATACCAGCTGATTGAATATCTGCACAAAAGTAAGAAAGCTTCAGTGTTCTGTGTTTAATGAAGAATTGTTCGTTTTCCTTTGAGAGAATGAGGATTGGTAGGAGGCAGCTACCCATTAACAAGGAAGTGAGCAAATGATGACTTCAGATGGTAGATGTTTAAAAAATATTTCCTTTTGAACTTCATGTCAATTACTGATTTGTCTTGCTTTCAAAGATGTAGATAAATTAGATAATGTCTATGAAATCATAATTACTTCTTAATTCAGACAATTCTGGAACAATTCCTTGTTGCTAAAGAATTGACATTTATTCAAGAAAGCCTCATACTCCACCTTCAGAATTCTGTGACTAACATACATTCTTCAGGTTTTAGTAGTGCTGTGGGCTGTGTTGTTGTGAGAGCTCAGCACAGCTGAGTACATGAGAAGTGTGGAGCCTTCTGTGTGACCTGATACATTTAAGATATGAACCCCACATCTTTATGACTTACTGGATGTGAGGCACTGTAGGAGGAGCTACACCACAGGGTGCAGACTCACATCTTAAGACGGTTTGAGGCAGGGGTGGGAGAGAGATGGCTCAGCAGTTAAGAGCACTGGCTGCTCTTCTAGAGGAACCAGGTTCAAGTCCCAGCATCCACATAGCGGTTCAAAAATGTTTGTACCTCAGGTTCCTGGGGGACCTGGCACCCTCACGTAGACATATATCTAGGCAAAATACCAATGTACATAAAATAAAAATAAATAAATTGTTTAAAAGGGGGGGTTTGAGGCATCTGATGTGTGGGGATTTTTGTTGTTGCAAAAAGATTAAAACCATCACCAGCCATCATGGTTTTAAGATAGGGAGGCTGCAGGTTTTCAGCCTGTTTGAATGATGAGACTATCTGGCACTGGCAGCCCAGCTGCCAGCTGCTGTGTGGGTGTGGTCTGCTGGAGCACAGGGCTGTGTGGGTGTGGTCTACTGGAGCATGGGGCTGTGTGGGTGTGGCCTGCTGGAGCACAGGGCTGTGTGGGTGTGGTCAGCTGGAGCACAGGGCTGTGTGGGTGTGGTCTGCTGGAGCACAGGGCTGTGTAGGTGTTTGTTGTGTGTCCCACTCATTCCTTTGCTATCACCTGCCTGGGTCCTTTGGCCATGGAACTCAGACCCAATCTCCATACATGAGCTTAGGACCTAATTGCATGGGAGCAGTTTATTTGGAATGACCCTAAGCTTTTGGGAGTCTCTTAGCTGCAGGGTGATATATTAGAATTCTCTGAATTTATTATTGGTTGAAGAAAACAGTTTACAGAAGCCATAGACTTTCATAGGTGAACTCAGCTCCTTGAGAGTCTGTGAGCAACACAAATAAAGGGTTTTCTTTCACCTTAATTTTCAAGCTTATTTTTTCTTTCTTTTTTTGCTCAAATTCAGTATCCAGTAGTACCTCAAAAGGATGAATAACCCTTGCAGGACCACCTTTCAGTCTGAGTCTTAGGGGCCCAAAAAGATCTCAAACTTTCCTAGAAATATTGGTAAAACCTCCTTTGGAAAGGGTGCTGTGCAAGGTTTTTAGGTTGTTCTTTGTTTTTTCAAGACAGGGTTTCTTTGCAGCTCTGGCTATCCAGGACTCACTTTGTAGACCAGGCTGGCCTCCAACTCACAGAAATCTACCTGCCTCTGCCTCCCACATACTGGGATTAAAGGCATGTGCTACCATGCCTGCCCCACTGTAAAAGGTCTTTAAAGGCAAAACTGTGTTTATACTGTACACATTAATCATGGCTCTCTCTTGTTTCTTTTGGTCTGTCCATGCTGAGCAGACTTGCGAGTAGAGGGCTTGTTCAGGGTACCCGGCAACAGCGTCCGGCAGCAGCTTTTGAGAGATGCTCTCAATAATGGAACTGATATTGACTTGGATTCGGGAGAGTTTCACTCAAATGATGTTGCCACCCTGCTGAAGATGTTTCTAGGAGAGTTACCAGAGCCCCTGCTGACCCATAAACATTTCCATGTACACCTCAAAATTGCTGGTGAGTATGAGAAGAAGGAGATCAAAGTATTTTTTTCAGTTTAGTAAAGTCCTTTGTGATTTCCTGTTGCTTGTTACTCTGTAGTGCTCTGATGTTGGCTCAGGCTTCATGATCCTCCTGGCCTCCACTGGGTACTTACAAATCTTGGCTAGTTAAGTTTGATTTGATCAATTGTTATTTTTTTCCTCTTTATCCTTCTCCTTTTTAAACTTTTTTTTTCCTCCCAAGACAGGGTTTCTGTGTAGCCCTGGTTGTCCTGGACTCACTTTGTAGACCAGGCTGGCCTTGAACTTAAAGAGATCCGCCTGCCTCTGCCTCCCGAGTGCTGGGATTAAAGGAATGTGCCACCATGCTCAGCCCTTTTAAACAATTTTTAAAATTACATTTATTTTGTATGTTCATGTGTGTTTGGGTACAGAGGAAGCTGCACAAACCACTCAGACACCACTCTCAGATATGGATGGCTTATTGAACATATACCCCAAGACTGATGATGATCAAGGACACAGAGTAGACTTGGGAGCCAAACTATGACAACCAACATTCTCTAGAGACAGCTTATGAAGGCAAACCCCACAATTAGCTTATACAGGGAGCAGGGTTGTCAACTCTGATTGACTCAGACCAGACAAAGCAGTTCTAGCTGACCTTGAATTTGATTGGTCCCAAATGGAGCTTATGGTTAGGGCCAGCTGCACTTAAGGTTGTGGAATTCCTTAGGAGTAGCAAAGCCACAGAGTATGCCAAACATAAACATAGTTTTTGGTCAACCAGACCTTGCACAGAGAGCTTTGCCTAATATCAGCAAGAAGCTGAGATGATGTGGCAGGTAGGTATGAGGTAAAAATGGCTACCCAAAAGGAGCAGGCCTCAACACTGCACATGGCATAGCATGCATGTGGAGGTCAGAGGATAATTTGTGGGAGTCAGTTGTCTCCTTCTACTGTGTGGTCCTGATGACTGCTCTCAGGTCATCAAGCTTGGCAGCAAGCACCTTTAACTTCTGAGCCATCCCACTGACTTTAAATGTTTTGCTTTTAAAAATAAATATTTTTCAAAAGATCTATTTATTTTTATTTTACATGTATGGGTATTTGGCCTGTACGTGTTTGTGCACCACATGGATACAGTGTCCTTGGAGGCCAGGAAAGGGGGTTGGAGCCCTTGGAGCTGCTTGTTAGCTTGAGTGCTGGGAACTGAGTGCAGGTGGTCTGCAAGAGCAGCAAGTGCTCTTAACCTCTGAGTCATCTTTCTGTCTCCTTAAGTGTAGCTCAGCGTAATGCTGGAACACTTCAGTCACTGGATAAAGGTGTGCCTTCCCTTAGGGTTGGATGGTGTTGCTGGGTCTATATCTCTCAGATGGTTGCTGGCTCTGTGCTTTTGCCTTGGTTTGGAGTTTTTGCTAGGCATTTCCGTGCCTAAGTTGAGGTCATCTCTGCCTTTGCAAGTCGCTTCTTTTAAAAGCATTATTATTTGCTTATTGAGTAGGCAGTCTGTCCACATGGTCAAGATGGAAAAGCTTCTCTCAAACCCCGTTCCCTGGCATCACTTCTTCCCAGAGGTAACCAGTGCTGTGATGTCTCATGTAGTCTTTAAGAGGGGTCCCTCTGTTTATGTAAAGGCAGAATATTATACATATTGTTCTAGGTTTGCTTTTTCGCTTATTGTATCTTGGAGAATGTTCTATTCTTAGTGGATAGTTTCCTCATTCTTTGTTTCTATGTGGTAGGGAATTTATTCTTAAATTGCACAGTAGGCTCTTAGTGTACATAGTGTCAAAATCCATGCTTAGTTTTCCACCCACGGCATTTCTTCTTTCTCCCTCACTTTCCCTCTGCCCTTCACCTTCTCTGCCTCCCTCCCTCTCCACCCCTCTCTGAGACAAATGCTCTTAACCTCTGAGCCATCTCTCTAGCCCTTCAGCCGAGATATTTTTCTTTTATTATAATTTATTCATATTACATCCTGATTGTTATCCCCTTGCTTGTATCTTCCCATTCCCATCCATTTGTACCCTCTTTCCCTCTTCCGCCCTATTCCCCTCCCCTAGACCTCCTTGGCAACCATCTGACCACAGCCTATCAGATCTCATCCGGATAGCCTGCATCCCCTTCCTCTGTGTGCCTGCATGGTCTCCCTGCCAAGGGGAGGTAATCAAATTGGGAGCACCAGAGTTCATGTCAGAGGCAGTCTCCGTCCCCATGCCCCACCCCCCAACCGTGGGGAATGAGCTGTCCATTGGCTAGATCTGAACAGCGGGTCTAGGTTCTCTGCATGCATTGTCCTTGGTTGGTGTAACAGCTTGTGCAGGCCCCCCTGGGTACAGATCCACCAACTCTTTTTTTTTTTTTTCGAGACAGGGTTTCTCTGTGTAGCCTTGGCCGTCCTGGACTCACTTTGTAGACCAGGCTGGCCTCGAACTCACAGCAATCCACCTGCCTCTGCCTCCCGAGTGCTGGGATTAAAGGCGTGCGCTACCACGCCCGGCTCGATCCACCAACTCTTGATAGTCTCCTTGTAGGGTTCCTGATCCTTTGGGTCCTTCCATCCCCCTATTCTTCCATACCATTCTCAGTGCTCCACCCAGAGTCCAGGTGAGATTTTTAAAGTCACATTCACTGGCGATTTTGATGGTACACATGAGGACTCATTACTAATATGTATGGAATTAAAAATAACTTATTTAATTTTATTTTTGTGTGTGTTGGTGTGAGGGTATCAGATCCATTGGAACTGGAGTCACAGACAGTTGTGAGCTGCCATGTGGGTGCTGGGAATTGAACCTGGGTCCTTGGGAAGAGCAGACAGTGCTTTTAACCATTGAGCCACCTCTCCAGCCCCATATGCATGGAATTTTACAGTTACGTTTCAGAGATATAGTTTTGTTTTGTTTTGGTTTTGGTTTTTGAAACAGGGTTTCTCTGTGTAGCCTTGGCTGTTGTGGATGTGCTTTTGTAGACTTGGCTGGCCTTGAACTCATAGTGATCCACCTGCCTCTGCTTCCCGAGTGCTGAGATCACAGGCCTGCACCACCTCCACTGGCCTGATTCTTTTATTCCTTTTCTTTCTTTGATGGGATGAGGGAGGAAATAACATTAACTTCTTTTTTGCTGCCTTATTCCTTCTTTTTCAATAATTTTGTTTTGTTTTCAAGATTTGATGCAGTTTGATGATAAAGGAAATAAGACCAACGTACCAGACAAGGAGCGGCAGATTGAGGCCCTGCAGCTGCTCTTCCTCATCCTCCCTCCTGCCAACCGTAACTTGCTGAAGTTACTGCTTGACCTCCTGTATCAAACCGCGAAGAAGCAAGACAAGAATAAGATGTCTGCCCACAACCTTGCCCTTATGTTTGCACCTCATGTCCTGTGGCCCAAAAATGTTAGTATTGACGGGAAGGTGTTTAGATTTTCTCGGGCTGGGCTCTTCCTGTGGATACATTGGTGAGGTTATCAAGGGTCCAAGGTCCAGCTTTCATGTTGATGAGGTCAGGGGTCATCAAAGCTGAGGGGTCTGGTTCCTGTAACTCACTGATAAGCCAGTCTCCAGTGCTCCTGCATGGACGCCTCCTGAACGTCGTCACTGTAGCTGCTAAAGAAGCCTCGGGAGGCAGAGGCAGGCAGGTCGATGCAAGTTTCAGGCCAGCCTGCTCTACAAAGTTACTCCAGGACAGCCAAGGCTACACAGAGAGACCCTGTCTTGGGGAAAAAAAAAGCTAGAATATTTGTTTTGGCTAGATAGTGTGAACCCATCTTAATAGGAATGCTTCTTGGCAAATCAAATGGCTTTCTAATGAATGAAGGAATAAAATAAATTAATTTCTAAAGGTTTAGAATAGAGTAGTGTGGTTGTGTGGGATAATATTTTAAGCCAACAGAGCAATCCAACATGTCCTAACCATTTTACTCACATATACTTAGTTCTTTTTCATAAAACTAAACGTGCTTCTTACTGGGGCCATGGCCTCATTAGTGGCTCACATTTAAAAAGAGCCTGGTAGACAAGTGTTTGACCTGGACACACAAAGCTTAGCTTCCTGCCCATTCACAGCACAGGCTTTGATGTGAGACGAGACTGTGAGCAGCTTCTCTGGGTTGGGAACTGCAGTCCAGATTTGGTACCTGATTCCTCATACTTTCTGTAGCGTGCGCGTGGAGTCGTTGTGACCAGTGACCTCATGCGTTGCTGGAAAAACAACAGAAATAGATTGTTCTGGTGGTGAGCACCTCCCAGTTCTTAATGTCCTTTGCTTTGTCTCTTTCCACTGGCTAGGTCACTGCAAATGACCTTCAGGAAAATATCACAAAGTTAAACACTGGCATGGCTTTTATGATCAAACATTCCCAGAAACTTTTTAAGGTAGGTAGGGGTGGCATTTGGTTGGTGATAGGACGGGGGAGATGGGGGCAGAGTAGGATCCTAGAGGAGAGCTGCTGTTGGGGTTGTAAAGCAGAATGGGAGGTAGGGAGGGCTAAGACTAGGGGCCAGGGCTGTCTCTGTCCTCTGGCTGACTGGACCCACCCTCAGCCATCTGCTTTTCTAATGGAAGGAAGCCGGAGCTGGTGGCTGCCTAATTTTATTTTGCGTACCTGCCCAAGTTTTGCGAGTTTGGCAGCCCTCTTTCATTTCTATTGGTCTTTTCAGCCTAAGCAGGCAGTGTTTCTGGGGGATACATTTCTTAAGAAGTTTGTAGGTCTTCTATAGATTTCAGTCCATTAAACAGAAGACACATATACTAATCTCTGAAAGTGAAATCTCCTACCTTGGTCTCCTGCTGAGCAGCTGAGTGCAATGTCTAAGTTTCCTAAAGGCTTTCGGCTTCAGATGAGAATCCCAGATGCAAAGTGGCCTCTTGAAAGGAAGCTTTTTAGACCGCACGCCATTGTCCTGCAGCTTCTAAATGTTTATGAACGACTTAGCCATCAGAATACATCTCTTCCATAGGGCTCTTCTGTCATCTAAGAGCACCACCACTTCTGGGTCTCTCCCTCCTTCCCTTCCTTCCTTCCTTCTTTCTTCTTTTCCTTTCCTTATCTTTTTCTTTCCTTTTTAGACAGGGTTTCTCTGTGTAGCCCTGGCTGTTCTGGAACTTGCTCTGTAGACCAGGCTGACCCCAAATTTAAAGATCTGCCTGCCTCTGCCTCTTGAGTGCTGGAATTAAAGGCATGAGTCAGCCACTGCCTGGTTCTTCCTTTTCTTTTTAAAAAATAAACTTTATTATCAAAAATAAAAACCAAAACCAAAAATAAGACCTTATTGGTGAATAAAAATGTCACATGTCAAAATTAACCCAAAGTCTCTATAACTTAAAGACATACAGTGTGAGGAAGTTGGAGCCCATGATTCTAGAGCAAAGGCAAGGCAGCAGGGATAGCTGGGAGCTCAGGAGGCAGAGACAGGGAGGGAGTGCCACACAGCAGCCACAGTGGGGCCTCCCATCACATCTGTGGAAACAGCAGCCACAGTGGGGACTTCCTAGACTTCCCATCAGATTTGTGGGGGTGTCTATTTGGTCCAATATGGTATTTTGGAAATTGTTCGGCTTTTCAGAGTCATCTACCATTAGACACTATCATGATTCTCTTTCTGTGGCCTGAAGGAATTTTAGGTCCTATTAACCAATGAGTCCTGGTTTTCTTTTATGTCTGCCCAGGCTCCTGCTTATATTCGGGAATGTGCCAGATTGTACTATTTGGGCTCCAGAACTCAAGTATCAAAGGTAAGAACAGGACACTGGTCTTCAAATAAGGGAAGAGTTAAGATTAGTGACATTTTAGAACAAAGTGTAACATCATCTTTAAGCCGTGTTTTTAATGTTACAGCCCAAATTTATCTAATCACTTGTTTTAGCAAGGACAAAGACTAAGACACAAAGTGGTTGTAATAAAAATGCCCCTATGTGCAATATGCTCACTTGCTTTCAGAGGTCCTCCCTGGTGGATGATATCCTCTACATATCTATCATCACACAGATCATATGTTAAAGTTTTACATAAACCTATACGTATTTTTATAGCCTATGATCTAAGTAACCTGTAAATACCAAGTATATAATAGTAACCAAAGTTCAGTATTATGTAATTCATTATTTATTTTTTTATTTTTTTTTTGGTTTTTCGAGACAGGGTTTCTCTGTGTAGCCTTGACTGTCCTGGACTCACTTTGTAGTCCAGGCTGGCCTTGAATTTACAGCGACCCGCCTGCCTCTGCCTCCCAAGTGCTGGGATTAAAGGCATGCGCCACCACGCCCGGCTATGTAATTCATTATTTAAAAAATTTTAAATTTAATTAAAATATGTGTATGTGCGTATGGCTGAGTATGTATAAGTTTGCCATTTGTGTGCAGCAGCCCATGAAATCAGAAGGTGGTGTTGAATCCTCTGGAACTGGGGTTACGAGTGGCTATGAGCCACCCATGTGTGTGTCCTTGGGAAGAGCAGCCAGTGCTTTTAACTGCCAAGCCATCTCTCCAGCCCCAGTTTCACGTTGTTCAGTATGTGTGTTTGTGTGTGTTTTGATGGTAGTGGCAGTGGGGCTTGGTTTGCGCCAGGGCTTCTTTATGTAGCTCTGTCTATCTTGGAACTGGCTGTATAGAATAGGTTGGCCTTGAATTCTCAGAGATCTGCCTGACTCTGCTTCCCAAATGCTGAGATTAAAGGCATGCAACACCATGTTTAGGCTGGGCAGTGGTGGCACACACCTTTAATGCCAGCATCTGAGAGGCAAAGGTAGGCAGATCTTTGCAACTTTGAGGCCAGCCTAGTCTACAGAATAAGTTCTAGGACAGCCAGGGCTACACTGAGAAACTGTGCCTTGAACCCTGCGCCCCTGCCCCCTCCCCCCTTCCCTCCTCACCCCCGTGTTTATTTTTACTTATGTGTGTATCTCTGTGTATGGCATGTGGCATGTGCATGTGAGCACAGGGGCCAACAGAGGCCAGCTATCCATCTTATATCCAGTCCCACACAATTAATTCTTAAAATCTCATTTTATTTATTTTATTTTATTTTATTATTTTATTTATTTATTTATTTATTATTACTATACAGTGTTCTGCCTCCATGTACACCTGCACATTAGAAGAGGACATCAGATCACATTATAGATGGTTGTGAGCCACCATGTGGTTGCTGGGAATTGAACTCAGGACCTTTGGAGGAGCAGGCGCCACTCCTAACATCTGAGCCATCTCTCCAGCCCTACACAATTAATTCTTATTCAAATTCATTGGTATGGTTAAACTGTCAATAGTTAAAAGATTTGAGCTCATGGGTTGGAGAGGTGGCTCAGTTGTTAAGAGCACTTGCTGTTTTCCTAGAGGACTGAAGTTTGGTCCCTAGTGTCCATTTTGTGGGGCTTGCTCAGCTCTAGGGAACCTGACATCCTCTTCTGGCCTTCATGGACACCTGTATACACACATGTGTGAGCTCTCAGTAAAAGTTTAAAAAAAAAATTGTATTCTAGCTTACTTTTTGTTGCTGTGATAAGCACTATGACCAAAAGCAACTTAGGGTAGAAAAAGGTTTCTTTCTCTTACACTTACAGGCCACAGTTCATCACTGAGGGAAGTTAGGGCAGTAACTTAAACAGGAACCTAAAGTGGAAACCATGGACGAATGCTGTGTCCTGGCTTGCTCACTAGCTTGTGCTTAGCTAGCTTTCTTATATAGTCTAGGCTCACCTGCCTAGAGATGGTGCCACCCACAGTGGGTAAGGCCCTCCCACATCAGTTATCAGTCAGGACACACTCTCCAGCAGATATGGCCACAGTCCAATCTGATCAGAACAATTCCTCAGTGGAGGTTTCCTCTTCCCAGGTGACTGTTGGTTGTGTCAAGTTGACAATAAGAGTTAACCAGCACCATTTGAAAGCAAATGAACTTAGATAGAAAAATATATAATAAAAAATCTGTGAGTATCCTAGCAGTGGGAAGCTGTGAAAGGCCTGCCAGCACCTGGCTGACTTGTATTTAGCCTGAGTTAGACTTGGAGACTGCCATCTTATCTTATGTTGTGGCTACTAGTCCTGTTTGTTTCTTTCTCTCACTCAGCAAGTATTATGTGTGACTGAGTAAGAAACAACATTTTAAACTAGTCTGATGAGGGTTTGGTTTTCCTGGAGAGCTGTTACATTTTTCCTTTCCTACTGCCATGTAGTTTATATGGAAAAGAGTTTCAGCTGAGGCCTAGCAGCCATGGGCTTTCCATTTATCTGGTAGATTTATCACTTCAGTATCTGGGCGAAGTTAAATCTCACCTCAGGTTTTGTTTCATGGCTTTTGTTGTTATTGTTCTGTCTGCTGAGAAAGCTTTAGAGAGCTTATCTTATTGTAAAGCAACAAGGATTACTTGAGATTAAAGTGTTTTGAAAATCACTGGGACTAGTTCTGTAGACCAGGCTGGCCTCAGACTCACAGAGCTCACAGAGGAATCTGCCTCTGATTCCTGAGTGCATCCCTCCCACTTGGCTTGGCAAGATTCTAAATGCATGTTGATTTTCTGGGCAGATCATAAAAGTGGACCAAGCAGAACTCTTTATTAGTAGGTTTCCCTTTGTCTGGTAGCTGTGCTATAATTTTCCTTCTTCCTGGATATAGTAGTATGTCATGTTTCCATTCCCCCTTCTTTTGATCAGAGTTATTGTGGGAACCCAAAGCAAAGCCAATAGGACATATTAATTTACTTTTTTTAATACCTTTTTCTTTAGGATGATCTTGATCTGACAACCTCGTGTCATGCCATGTCCTTCAAGCTGGCAAGATCTCAGAAACGGAACAGGGTAGATCCTTGCTCCCAACAGGAGGAGACCCAGCAACACACAGAAGAGGCCCTGAGGGAGCTCTTCCAGCACGTGCATAACATGCCAGACTCAGCGAAGAAGAAACAACTTATCAGACAGGTGCCCGGGTTAGGGAGACAGCACGGGCCCAGGGTGTAAGGAGACAGCACGGGCCCAGGGTGTAGGGAGACAGCACGGGCCCAGGGTGTAGGGAGACAGCACGGGCCCAGGGTGTAGGGAGATAGCATGGGCTCAGGGTCACCAGAGCACAGTAGTAAGAGTCACATTTAGGTTCACTCGCACTTGAAACAAACTTGGCCTCAGCCAAAAAAATGAAGCCTGTCTGTGGAATTGCAATGTATTCCTGTCCATCTGGAGAGAGGTGTAGAAGTGCTTGGCTCTCTGTAGTTAGCTGTGCTTAGAATATTTGTAATTTTGGTCATGTACCAAGTTTGCTTGGAGAGAACCAGCAGATCCAATGTATTGTTCCAGAATTTAAATGCTATATATTTTCTAGGCAAATAGTTTAGGTTTGTGAAACAGTGATAGTAACATGCATGTGTATTGTGGTTAATTTATAAGTATAGCTTAATAAATGTTTATTGTTAGGCTATAATTATTACGATGGCATTTTCTAACCCTCTAGCAATCAATGAAGACACAGATACCGGTTATATATATATATATATATATATATATATATATATTTTTTTTTTTTTTTGGTTTTTCGAGACAGGGTTTCTCTGTGTAGCCTTGGCCATCCTGGACTCACTTTGTAGACCAGGCTGGCCTCGAACTCACAGCGATCCGCCTGCCTCTGCCTCCCGAGTGCTGGGATTAAAGGCGTGCGCCACCACACCTGGCTTGATACCGGTTATATTTTAAAACAGCCTTGGTTCACCTGGGACAGGGCAGATATTAATCCCCTAAACTACTTCCCATATTGGGGCAGGTCCCATATCCATGCCGCCTGCTTCTAATAATTTCTGTCGAGCTACCTCCTATCCATAATCCCAAGTACTTGTTAATGTTCTTCATCTGGGCAGAATCCTCCATCCACGCCAGCCACGTGCTTCTCCTCCACCTAACCCATGGCTACCTTTTTCCTTCTCCTCTTCTGTCTCTTTTTCAAGTATTTTTCTGGTCTCTAACTGCTTCTTTTCAGAACCTCTCTGTGGCACACACTCCAGAACCATAGCCACGCCTATCCCATTTGTCCTGCCCTGGTGTGTTGGTTTTTTATTGATCAAACAGGAATAAGTTCTTAGGCAAGGCTACAAACATTTTGGGGTACTTGAGTCTGCTCATTTGGGCAGCAACCAGACCAACCCCTAACACATGTCACATTTGTAGAGATGGTGAGGATGGGCAGAGTAGCTGGCAGAGCAGAAGAGGGAGCAGAAAGCACCCTAAAGCAGGCTCCTAGAGTGTTAAACAGGAATTCTGTGCCTGAGTTTGCTCATTTTGGGGCTTTGGAAGTAAAATTGCCTTTAATCCCAGCTCTTGGGAGGCAGAGGCAAGCTGATCTCTGAGTTCGAGGCCTACAGAGAGAGAGAGAGTTCCAAGACAGCCAAGGCTATACAGAGAAACCCTAACCCTATCTTGAAAAACTAAATCAACTAACCATAACCAACCAACCAAAAGTATAGTCTGAGTGAATCTTTACTAGTGGGGAGTTTCTCAGGAAATTTGTCAAACAAGATCAGTTCATTGCTCACTTTCCCTTCCTGTACAAACTCCTGGAATAATCAACATGTGAAAGGCAGTTTTTGTCCATGACTGAGTGGCTCTGTTGCTGCTATTGGGCCTGTGGGAGGCCTGACATCATGGCATCACATGAGCAGGCCAAAGCAGTGTACCTCATGGCCAGGTGCCATAGTACCCTAGAGCGCATCCTGCCCAGTGGACCAAGACCTCCCAATAGGCCCTTCCACTTCCCAGTAGTGCTGTAGGATAGACTCCCAACTCTAGCCCTAGTTTTGGAGGACATTGTAGATCCGATAGCAGTCAGCTTTTCTTGTTCAGTTAGTACCTTTTCCAGGAGAGTGCCTTTATTTTTCTTGGGGGCATCTCTGGCATAGGGCAAGATAGAAAAGTCTAATATAGTATTGGGAACTGAGCTGTTCTCAACAACAGATGAAGTCCATTACAAGTGCTTTGTCACGGCCATAGAGATGAGTTAGGACCACATAATGCAAGTGTGATGTCATACGTCTGTGATCCCTGCAGTAGGGAGGGAGAGACAGGCAGATCTCTGTGATGAGTTCCAGGACAGCCAGACACAGTGAAAGCCTGTCACAAAACCAAATAAACACACAGATACACACACACACACACACACACACACACACACACACACAAAACAACAAATGAGAGCGCTGGCTAAAGACTATATAGTACCTTCTTTTTTTTTTTAAACTGGAGTCGCTTCTACACAAAGAGCTGACAGCATTAAGGCCTGCATTGACTCTCTTTCCCTTCATAGCAGTGCTGGCCGACAATTGTGAACTGTAGTTAGAGAGCTTTAATACCTTAGGAGCATTCTGGCTAAGGGCTGGGGATGTGGCTCAGTTGGTAGAGTGCTTGTCCTACATTCCCGAGCACTGGTCTGGATCCCTGACACCTCATAAACTGGTATGACATCGACCATCTAGGTTTATAATGTCACAACTTGGAAGATGGAGGCAGGAAGATTAGGAGTTAAAGGTCATCCTTGCCCATATACAGAGTTGAGGCCAGCCTATGCTACATGAGACTCTGTCTTAAAAATAAATCTTGGCATATAGTTTGTTAAACTGAGGACTATCATGGCTTGTACTAGTAACTTTCTATTCCAGGGTGTGTAATGCAAAGGTAATTCTGGTTTACTAGCATATCTTTTTTTTTTCCTTATTCTTATTCTATGTGCATTGGTGTTTTGCCTGTAGCTATGTCTCTGTGAGGGTATCAGATTCCCTGAAACTGGAATTATAGACAATTGTGAGCTACTATGTGGGTGTTGGGAACTGAACCCAGGTCCTTTGGAAGAGCAGTCAGTGCTCTTAACCTCTGAGCCATCTCTCCAGCCTATTACTAGTAGATCTTAGACAAGTTCACAAGCGCTCTGGATCTTGGTTTCCTATCTGTAAAACAGGATAGTGATTCCTTATGCAGAGAATCTGAGTTGTAGGACTTCTCTGAGTAATTGAGTATATCTTGTTTTTTGTTTTTGTTTTTGAATGTCACTCTGCTTTTGTGATTGCCTGTCAACCCACTCCATACATCTATACAGAGTCTTTGATTTTCTGAGTATCTACACTCAGCTGTTGATTGCCTTAGACTGTTATTTCTTTTTTTTTTTTTTGGTTTTTCGAGACAGGGTTTCTCTGTGTAGCCTTGGCCATCCTGGACTCACTTTGTAGACCAGGCTGGCCTCGAACTCACAGCGATCCGCCTGCCTCTGCCTCCCGAGTGCTGGGATTAAAGGGGTGCGCCACCACGCCCCGCTTAGACTGTTATTTCTTGATGGCACAATATTAATGAAAATTTCCCTGTATTTCCTTGTAGTTCCATAAGCAGCCTTTAACTCAAACTCCAGGGCAAGAACCTTCTACTCCCAGAGTCCAGAAGAGAGCCCGCTCACGCTCCTTCAGTGGGCTGATCAAGGTGAGCCTGCTGTGCTACTGCTGCCTGTGTTGACTCTCAGGAACTTTGCATCATGTTTTCTTGTGCATAAACAGCTCATTTCTGTTCTTGGAGTCCTAGAAAGGATTAACTGGTGAGGAGACAGAATTTGGAAAAGGCTTATTTTCTAAAGCATTTTACTCTAAAAAAAGGAACTCTGTAGTGTGTAGGAGCACTGGCCTCCTTTTCTTCCCGTGTCTGGGACAGGCGTCTCCTGCTTCCCACTTCACTGTCCATACTGCTTTCTGTGCTTTGCTACATCTGTGGGGAGGTAAGCAAGTGGAGGACTAGGGACGCTGTTGGACAAATGGATTTTCTAATGGCCCAATGAAGTTTGATATCTTTTATTTTTGGTGAACTTAATATTTTCATTGTTGTTTTAGTCTCTTTCTATGTATCAGAATTATTAGAAATCTTGCTTTTAGAACAAATAGCAGTTTATTTGTGTGTTGCTGCTGTCACTGTGTGTGCAGATTGCTGAGGATTAGTGCAGTTAGTGAGAGCTGCCGTCTGGAGACAGCAGGTTATAGGGTTCAAATTCCTTCTTTGTATTTTTCTCTCATAGTTACATCCCTACCTCAGTTTCCCCTCCCTCTGCTTCTCCTAGTCCCTCCATGCCCACCCCCTACCCATTCCTCCCCTGTTTCCCTTCAGAAAAGAGCAGGCCTCTAGGGGTCTGCACTGAACACAACACAAGTTACCAAGGCTGGACAAGGCAACCCAGTTGGAGAAGGGCCCCAAGAACAGGCAGCAGAGTTAGAGACACCCCCACTCCCACTGTTAGTCCCACAAGAACATCCAGCTACACAGCCGCCATGTATGCAGAGTACCTCTCTCAGACCCATACAGGATCCGTGTTTGCTGCTTCAGCTCTGTGGCCCCATGAGCCCTGCTTAGTTGATTCTGTGGGCCATGTTCTTGTGGTGTTCTCAACCCCTCTGGCTCCTGCAGTCCTTCAATTCCTTGTGGGGAGTTTTCTGACTCTGTTTGTTGTTTGGCATTTACTCTAATCAGTTGCTGGATGAGGCGCTCCCGCTGCCCCCCCCCCCCCATGAGTATAGCAGAATATCGTTAGCAATCATTTCATTGCCTTTTTTGTTGTTGTTGGGTCTCTGGGCTGTCCTGCTTCTGGTCCCTGGTCATCCAGGCAGTCTCAGGCATGGGCTCCCTCTTGTGGTGTGAGTCTCAAGTTCATTTCATTGCCTAAACCAAGGCTGCCTATCTCAGAAATCTGCCTGCCTCTGCCTCCCAGAGTTCTGGGAGTAAAGACATGTGTCACCACTGCCCTGCAGTTTGATCCTTTTTTTGATAATTTGTAGCGGTCTAGAATTCATTCTCCTTCCTTATGGATGGGGCTGGTGGCCTCTAGAACATGACACTTGCTGGAGTGTTTCCTTTGCGCTCCACATTGGATGAAAAGGTAACCAGTGGAGCAGGAGAGAATATCTGTAAGTCATGTATCTGGATAGGAGACAAAGTCTGGAATATAGAAGGACCTTGTATGGCTTAATATTGCTATCCTGTGTGAGGAAGGGCAGAGAAGCAGAACTCTAGAGTAGGCCCCGTCTGTGTCCCTTAATGGGGAGGGGAAGGAATCCCTAGCAGCTGCCAGAAAGAACACACCCATACTTCCAAAGAAGCCCAACCCTCGAGGGTGACCGGGATCCTTCGTGCTTACAGATGTACTGCGCTAGCTTATGTTAGGTAGTTTGAATCACCCAGAGAAACAGGAGTAATGGAGTTTGCTGCATGCCTTCCCTCCCTTGTCCAACATGGCTGTGTCTGTGCAGAGGCTATCAGAGTGCTGCTGAGGTTTCTGTAACCAAAGAAGTTGTAGTTTTGAAGGCCAGACAACTGCAAAATAGTAAATGCTTATGAACAAAATATCTTCTGTCCTGAAATCAGCGCAAAGTCCTGGGCAATCAGATGACGTCAGAAAAGAGAAACAGCCCCCCTACTCCAGAGACTGTGGCCATGGGAGAACTGAAGAGAGCCAGCAAAGAGAATATGAGCTTGGTAAGACCGCAGACTTCCCTGTCTCTCCCTGGGAGGGGGGCTGACAGACAGGCGCCTGCTCTCCCATGACAACATATTTTGAGTTCAAGAAGGATGAAGCTGTGTATTAGTTTCTTTCTGTTGCTGTGACCAACACTGACCAAAACTCAGGAAGGAAAGGGTGTATTTGCTTTATAGCTTACAGTCCACCATAGAGGGAAGTCAGGGTAGGGACTCCAGGCAGGAACTCATCAAGGGCCATGGAGGAACACGGCTTACTTGATTGCTCCCATGGCTCATTAAGCTTGTTTTATTTATTTATGTATTTTTAAAGATTTATTTATTATTGTGTATACAGTGTTCTGTCTGCATGCACCCCTGCAGGCTAGAAGAGGGAATCACATCACATTACAGATGATCATGAACCACCAATGTGGTTGCTGGGAATTGAACTCAGGACCTTTGGAAGAGCAGTTGGCGCTCTTAACCACTGAGCCATCTCTCCAGCCCCTATATTATTTTCTATAGAACCCAAGACCATCTGCACAGGGTGGCACCCTTACAGTGCCTGTGCCCACCTAGATCAATCATTAATCAAGAAAATGCCCTACATGCTTGCCCTCAAGCCAGTCTGATGGGGGCATTCTATCAGTTCAGGGTCCCTTTCCCCAGAAGACTCTAACTTGTCTCAAGTTGACAAAAAACTAACCAGCACAGCTAGTTACAAGTATAGATGGCCAATACAGCACAATAACTCTGTAAACAAGTGCTGAAGGGTCAGTTAATTCTTGCCAGAAATGCCACAGGGCAGGTTAGCTCTGCGTTACCCTGGCAGTCCTTCAAGGTATCCTAGGTTGCTTCATTAAGCCGACACTAGCCAGTCAAGATCAGAGAGGTAGAGCTTATGTCTCTGTACTGACAGTTGATCACTGAGCCACTGTGCCATTTTCTCATTGCAGTTCTTCTCTGGCTCCCCAACTGTCACAATGACACCAACAAGACTGAAGTGGTCTGAGGGGAAGAAAGAGGGAAAGAGAGGTACTCACTGGAACCTTCCTCTGTTCTTACTGTCTGTGTCTTCTCAGTCAGCAGTGTTTCTTGTTCAGAATGTCCAAGGTGGTATAATTGTAGCCAGAAGGAATTTACATGCTTATTCTTAGCTCTGCCCTCAGGTACTGAGGGACAGAGTTTCAAAAGCAGACCCACTGACGCCTGCTGTGGACACATAGGCTCCACACATCAAGTGTCTTAAGAAGGACACAGGGTCAAATGGCATTGTGAGGCTGAGGATGGCCATGCCAAGAGCACACTCATGAAAGTCATTTCCTCTTCTCGCAGACTTTAGACCTTGGAAATCATGTCAGCATATTTATTTATTTTTCCTAGACAGGGTTTCTCTGTGTAGCCTTGGCTGTCCTGGACTTGCTTTGTAGACCAGACTGGTCTCAAACTTACAGAGATTTGCCTCTTGAGTGTTGGGATTAAAGGTGTGCCACCACCACCACTACCACCACCTGGCTTTTTTGGGAGGAGGGGCATAATTTTGAAGCCATCTAGTTCAGAGAGTGCTGTTTAATGCCAGGATCGCGGACTGTTCTGAGCGCTTCTGTTAAAAAGCTGCTGTGGGCAGGCATGGTCCTGCACAATGAAACCCCGGCACTGAGGAGGAACCGCAGGACTTCTGGAAGTTCAGTTACGACTTGATATATATCAGCAGTGGAAAGAACACAAGTGTGTTGGCGTTGTAGCTCAGTGGTAGAGCACACTTGTGAGGCCTTGGCTCCCATTTTTATCACAGCTCAGTCAATTGTGAGGAATATTTTTTAAAAGATTTATTAAATATAGTGTTTTGCTTGCATGCACTCCTGTAGGCCAGAAGAGGGCACCAGATCTCATTATAGATGGTTGTGAGCCACCATGTGGTTGCTGGGAATTGAACTCAGGACCAGTGCTCTTAACCTCTGAACCATCTCTCCAGGCTGGAATCTTTATTCTTTTCTAGAATATTTGTTTTTAGTATGGTGTGCTTACTTTTACTTTGATGAATGATTATGCCCACTTCTCTTTCCCCCGTTCTTTTGTACAGAATTGTGCTACAGCAGCAAATTCAGTATCCAAATACTTCTTTTGAAAAATTTTTTAACATTTAAAATTTTTTTCTTTTTTTTTGTTTTGTTTCTATTTTTCTTTCTTTCTTTTTTTTTTTTTTTGAGACAGGGTCTCTCTGTGTGTAGCTTTGGCTGTCCTGCAACTCATTCTGTAGACCAGACTGGCCTAGAACTCACAGAGCCCAGGACATTCAAGACTACACAGAGAAGCCCTGTCTTGAAAAACCAAAACCAAACCAAAACCTTTCCTTTTTTCCCTTTCCCTCTCTCTTTCCTTCTTCCTTCCCTCCCTCCTTCCCTCCCTTCTTTCTTTCTTTGAGACATGATGTCTCTTAGTTTTCGGGTTGGCCTTAAGCTTTCCATCGTCTTACTTCTGCCTTCTGAGCAGCATGACGGAGACTCTTGTTTAGCACAGGGCTTCTTAGCCTGGCCACTCTTGGCACTTTGGGTCATAATTCTTTGTGTGGAGCTGTCCAATGCGCTGCGTGATATCCAGCAGCTTTGATGCAGCAGATGCCACTAGCATCTGAAAGTTCCTGCAGACATCATTACCAGTGTCCCTTGAGCATATAAGGAGAAAATCACCCCAGATGAGAACACATGGGGTACCCACTCATCAAGGGGCATTATATTCAGTCAAATCCCGTATAGGTAGTTATGAGGATAAATGAGATAATATACACAAGGAATTGGGGCAAGAGCCATCACCATTAGTGCTCACTGTTACTGTCATTAAGAGAGTTAAACTGGGGCTGGGGAGATGGCTCAGTGGTTAAAAGCACTGGCTGCTCTTCCAGAGGTCATGAGTTCAATTCCCAGCAACCATGTGATGGCTCACAATATGATGCCCTCCTCTGGCCTGCAGATGTACATGCAGGCAGAGCACGTATACATAATAAATGAAATAAATGGCCGGGCGTGGTGGCACATGCCTTTAATCCCAGCACTCAGGAGGCAGAGGCAGGTGGATTGCTGTGAATTCAAGGCTAGCCTGGTCTACAAAGTGAGTCCAGGACAGCCAAGGCTACACAGAGAAGCCCTGTCTCGAAAAACCAAAAAATAAAAAATAAAAATTAAAAAAATAAAAATAAAAATAAAAATAAGAGAGTTAAACTGGGATTATACTAAGAAGACTAGATGATGTTTACTTGATCTTACAGGGTCATACTCTCAAATTATTTAATCATGAATTTAGAGAAAATACTAATGTAGGTTCTGTATCTTTTAGGTGGGGTATTTAATTAATTTGTTTATTTGTATTTATGTATTTACTTTTTTGGTTTTTTGAGACCGTTTCTCTGTGTAACAGCCCTCGCTATCCTGTAACTCTCTCTCTCTCTCTCTCTCTCTCTCTCTCTCTCTCTCTCTCTCTCTTTTTTTTTTCGAGACAGGGTTTCTCTGTGTAGCCTTGGCTGTCTTGGACTCACTTTGTAGCCCAGGCTGGCCTCGGACTTTCAGAGATCTGCTTGCCTCTGCCTCTGCCTCTTGAGTGCTGTGATTAAAGGCATGCACCACCATACCCTGGTTTAGGTGGGATATTGTAAAACAAATATTTTAAAGCATGACTGATTGTCTTGTTTGTTTTTTAACCTAGGATTCTTCTGAAGGATCTGCTACTTCTCCTGTCATCCACGATGAAGTTTCTCTGTAGTGGGATAGGTGTTATTTCTGTTCTCAGCGAAGTTTGGTTGCTGCATTTTGAATTGTGAAAGCCAACTCCAACCACTCACTGGATGTCTCTGATCTCTGAAGCTGTGCCTCTGAGGGAGGGCTACGCTCTCCTCTCTGTGTTTGTTTTTAATGTCAGGAAGCTGCTGCCTGCCTGACAGCTTACCCTATGCAGCAGGTAGGCAGGGCCAGCCCTGTGTAGTTAGCGTGCTCAGGTCAGCTCTGTTTCTTCACAGTAGGAAATGTTATGTTTAATTGCTAGTAATATGTTTTAAAGTACTGTGAGTCTTAGTGATTGTTATTATTTTAACTGGTATTTGGGCTTTCCTCTGTGTTGTTAGTATTGAGTAACTAGTTGTTTACTGTTTTAAAAGCCATTATTTAGATTCACAATCTAAATGGATTCTGTTAAATGTCTTTGACCCCTTTTCATTTTGAGCTTGAGAAATCTCTTTATCTTATTTACGTTCAAAGAATTTACAACTTTCCTAGACATTCTTTATTATTTCTTATGTCTGATTTAGAGGATTTGACCTGGCAATGCAAAAGAATTCTGTACAGTATATTTTAGCATCTCAGTTATTAAGCTGCACCCCGCGCCTCATTGTCTTCCCTGTAGTGATGGGCGAATAGTTGTGTGATTGTTAATTTGCTTCCTTCATTTAGTGTCCTCTCACCGGAAACATTGCTGGTGCCACTGTTAACACTCTATGCTAATTACTATGACTTGAGAAATGTCAGGATCAGCTACATAGACCTTGCTGCAGGCTGCATGTTTTGGGAACTCTGATGTAGGTCCAGGAGGAGCTGGTTGACTTTGGTGGGATCCTGCCCCATGTTCCTAGGGATCAAATTTGCTGCTTCACTGTCTCCCAAGAGCCCCTTGGACTCAGGAAAGGCATGCATAGCAGCCTCTGCAGGGCTCATATGATTTAATAACAGAGTTCCCACGGGAAGCAGTTGTGTGCCCCTGTGTTCTACAGTAGTTGCTTACTGCCCCTCTCCTTATGAGGATGAGCACAGGCAGAGCTACCTCCCAGTGAGCAGCAGGTGGCGATTGAGGATGCTGAGGTGTGGGCCTGTCTCTATTGAACTGTGTAACCATCCTCACCACACTGTGGGGAACCAGGTATCCAGCAAAATACGGTTTGACAACCTAGTTATAGACACTTGAAAAGTTGTGTCATTGTTGAGTTGAAGGCTAACCTTGTGTCTGCCTGTTGGCCCTCTCGTCCACAGTATACTGTGTATTTTGTTGCTCTAACAGCAATGGTGAAGGAAAATGTGGTATTTGGCCTCTAGTTGCAGAGTTTGGGAGCAGTGGAGGTGTGAGAACCTGCAATGGATTTTTAAGTTCCTTTCTTTAAAGCAGTTTTAGGTCATTCTTAAAGATCTTTATTAGAAAATTCTGTTTCTGTTTGATTCTTTATGTTGTTGTTACTAAGAAAATTTTCTTTCTTCTTTAAAAAAATTTCTTGTGCCAGGTATATAAGAAGGGCAATCAGAAAACCCTTTTGTGTTAGCAAATCAGAGACGGTCTCCTCAGCATGGGGCTTGTTTTCAAGGCGTGCCACCATGCTGGAATGTAGCACTGTGTCTAGAGAGTCGAGCAGTGCCTTGATGCATCCTCTGTTAGTGAGAAAGAGAGAGCAGGACTGAGGAGACAAGTGTGGGTGACTGAACTAGTGACAAGGGTATCTGTCTGGGTGAGGGTGGTGAGAGAGAGGGGTACCCCGTGCACGTGCTGCTCTGTAGCTGGCCTCTTGGGCAGTTAGCATGTGTACTTGGGAATGTGTATCTTATTTATTTATTCGATAGTCATTCTCTTGCTTTAAGGGTATTGTAGGTCATTTTTTTTTCCTCATAGAAGCTGTGATCCAGTGCAGAATAAATAGCATAACCTTCTGTGTCTTACATAACCTGTGGGATCTTCTGGGAAACTCTGACAAAAGCCCCATCGTTGTCCTAGAAGGTTGCTGTTTCCCTTCTTGCAGGGTGTACAGTTGCTGTTTTTGAGCCATTTATTTAACTAATGTGTTTAACCTATATATTTGTGTGTGTGTGTGCGTGGAGAGAGGGGAGTGGTTTGAGACCCGGTTTCTCTGTGTAGTCCTGGCTGACCTAAAACTCATTCGGTAGACAAGGCTGGCCTCGAACTCAGAGTTTTCCTGCCTTTGCTTCCTGAGTGCTAGGACTAAAGGCGTGTGTGAGTACTGCCTGGCTAACCTATGTCTTAAAGGATGTTTGTTGTGTTTATTTTTCATGTTGGAGCAATCTCTTTGGAAGTACCTTTCCTTTTTCTCTGGGGTTAATTGCCATAGGCTTCCATGTTGTGTCAGCTTAGGGTAGTATATTTTTGCCAGAGCAACTGAGTGTGAAGAGACCGATCATATCTGATTTGGATCTGTACTAGGTAAATGAGTGGAGGCCGTGGGCCCTCTTTGTAACCTTTCACAGAGATGGGTCACAGAGATCAGCCATCAGGTTTGAGCCCCACCCTAACACACAGGCGCGCGCACACACACACTGTAGGGAACAATAGTTAGGAGACAGCATTGGTCGTGTCTGAGTGACAGAACATTTTAGAGGCACAGCTGATGAACCCTGAAGGAACCCACAGTTGGCCCTCCACATAGAATGTGCTGTATTCTGATTGCTGAAGAAACACCCTTGGGAGATGAGGGATGCTGACCAGTAGCTGTCTGAACTCTGGAGGTCACTATTTTGTTGGCCTGTGTGGGAGTGAGCTCATCTCAGAGCAGAGCTGTTCTTTCCTCCTGAGTAGTGTTTCTGTCTGGCTTCCCTTGGAGGAGTCTGTATCTGTGTATGGTTTAAAATACTGCCTTCTAGGGGACCTGGCAGTCATGCCATGTGACCATGCATAGGCAGGAGGCCATATTTGAGGACAGCTGTCTCTAGACTGCCTGCTTGCTTCATGAAGGAGCTCACTATGACTGTCATTTAAGTCCTGTGCTGTGTCTTTTCTCTGTGGCATCCTTTCCCACTGGAGATAACATCACCCCTGCTCTCCTACTCGAAAGTCAAGATCTAAGCCAATAGGACTATGCTAGAATTTTGAGAGAATCTGGCTTCCTAAGATGAAGCTTTTGAGTAACCCCAGTGCCTCTTAGCCCAATGGCATACTCCCTGTCAAAAGCTTGCTTTACTAGACAGCTAACGCTAAGAGCCGTGTGGAGTTGATGGAGGTGGGCTGGTGAGGAGATGGGAGAATAAATAGCCTGAGTGCTTGTGTCACCATGGAAACTGGAGCTTGTGAGTCCACAGCCCATTCTGAAGAGCCTTTGAGTATGCCCCTGAAATGTTTGGACCAGTGGGCTATAGTGAAGGTGTCCTCTCACTCAAGGCCTTTCATCAAGGTTTCTCAGTGCACACTCTATGCACTTATTCACTTGATCCCCAAAAGGTTTCTTAAGAAAAGGTTGCACCTATTTGTTATTTTTAATTATTTTGCATATATATATGTAATTGTAAAGAAACAATCATATATTGTTTTTTATATTCATGTAATATCTGAAATTAAATTCTTCTGTTTCATATCTGTGGGTTCTGACTGGTCTCTTGGCTCGTGTTGCTTTGAAGAGAGGTGGCTTCTTGTCCTAAGGAACATGATGCCTCTACAAAGTGTTCTTTGGTTTGTTTTCCAGTGGGGGGAGGGTATGTAGGTGGGTTCAGGAGGAGTAGGGCTTTGGCTGATAAGGTGTAGCTAGATGAGGTCGCACACACCTCTAATCCCAGTACTTGGGAGGCAGAGGGAGAGGTTGTGAGTTGAATCCAGCCTAGACTACATAAATAAGATCCTTTCAAAACAGAACAAGGCTGAGGCTGAGGCTGGGCATTTTAGTCCTAGCATTTGGGAAGCAGAGGCAGGTGGATCTATGTGAGTTCGAGGACAGCCTGGTGTACATAGTGATTCGGGACAGCCAGGGATATATATATCTTGTCTTAGAAACCAAACCACCAAAGAGCCCTGGGCAGATGGCCCACTCTTTGAGAACATGTTATCTCAGTTACTGCCTCGCCCTGAGTTATCCCTTGGTGTGGGACAGTAACTTTTGGGGCATATGCCCCAACAGACTCCATTTTACAAAGTACACACAGCTCCCTTTTAAAATGTCTAGAAATAGGTTGTTTTTATTCTTTGTGGATTGGTATTAAGGAATGACTAATTCAGTCAAACTAAGTCTGTGGACAAAAGAGAAAGAAGGGAAGCCATCATGGGTCAGAGGAGTGAAGAGTCCATACGGCTGCAGCCAGAGTGCTGAAAAAGACCAGGAAGATTTCCCCTGTCCACATGGACACAGCTGGGGCACTCTGGACATGTAATGACCATGGTAGTTGCAGACTTAAGTCTGTACTTGAGACAGTTGCAGTGATCGTGTTTATGTTCAGTGCCTCAGAGGGGCTAGACATAGTCTGAAATAAGAGTAGAATATGAAATAGGCCTGCATTGTTTATTGACAAGAATGCATTAGAGCCCGGTGGTGGTAACACACACCTTTAATCCCAGGACCTGGGGAGGCAGAGGCAGGCCAGTCTCTGAGTTTCAGGCCTGTAGAGGAGTTTTAATCCAGCAACATGTCTGTTCTGGCAAGAGATCATATCTAAAGACCTAGGTCTGTGTGATTTGGCTGGCATGCAGACATGCCCTTAGCACACACCTTTCTCTGGCTGGAATATCAACACAACACACCTTTAATTTCAAACAAGGATGAGTCAGAGAAAGATCTGACCGAATGAGTCAGAGATAGAATATGCCAACTCTCATGAGAGAGAGGGGCTACTTAAGAGTAGCACACAGTGTTCATGGAGACAGTACAGTAGATGTTGGGAGTACAATACAGTTTGGTGACGTTCAGTTGAGTGCACTTGAATTCATGTAGTTCATGGAGTGCAGAGGCAGTTTTTCCAAGAAGAGCAATTCAGTGAGAAGTGGAGAGAATCCAGTTTGAGTCAGGCAGCTTGGGGAGAGTTTTGAGCCAAAACAGCTGAGTTAAACTAGCAAGCCAGAGTCCAGAAAGAACTAGAAAGGATGAGCCTATTCAGCAGCAAGTGTCAGCCTGGGTTAGACTGTGTGGGTGCTGGAAGCTGAAGCCTTCAAGGTCTCAGCCTGCAGAAGATTACATTGTTTGGAGGCTAGACGCTTTCAGGCCTAGGGATATTTAGATAGAAATGCTCGTGGCTCTGTCCAAGCCATGTATTCGTAAAGCTTGGGTATGGCGTTCATCTCTGTGGGTCCGTAATGGCCCAGGATTATGGAGGAAGAGTTGAGAGAGCTTCAACCCCAGATACCTCCCTCCTCCCAACATGGTGCCGTAAAGCCAACTCCCCCACCATCAACCCTAATAAGAATTTACTCTCCTCACAGTTGTCAGGCTCTGTGGGTCATTGTTGGGCCAAGGTCCCAAGTATACTCCTCTCTGGAAAAAGCGGTTTATCTGTGAGGGGGAAAAGGGAAGTGACTCCCTCCTGTTCTCAGTGGAGCCACAAAGCCCATTTGGTGAAAAGTGTCACAGGCCTGGAAACTTCAAAGCTGCCTGTGATTAACGAGGGGTGTTCCTGTTCCAGGGATGGGCCCTCAGGATTTTTACTGTAAACAGAAGCGATATCCTGGAATTGCTCCTTCTCTTTTACAACCTGGGACTTAAAACCCCAGGCTCTGGAGTGGGGGTGGCCTTTTGGTAGCCTTTGCTGGTCCTTTCTCTCTGGCCGCTCTTTCACCCCTTCCCTCTGGAGATTTGGGTCCCATGTCCTCCCTTCTCTTGCTCTGTCTTTGTTCTCCTTTATTTTTGGCGTTTGACTCCCCCACTGCACAGAATGCATGAGACGCAGAATAAAGCTTAGTGTTTTGTTTTGCCTGTCTCTTTCTGCTCTTGATTTTGGCTCTTTGCACTTCCGCAAGCTGAGGCTTCCGTCCCTTGAGAGACACGGCTGAGGCACCTTCCTGCAGAGAGTCTTGAGAACCGGGATTTACTCTGAGAGTGCGTGAATTTTCCTGCTCTCTCTTGCTCTGGGGGTGTGGGGTGGGGATCACTCTCTCTCTAGAGGGGTGACTGCTCCACCTAGTCACAGTGGCTTGGCTTAAAGCATACTTAACAGAGTCCCTGTCAGAGCAGCTCCCGCCCAGAGCTCAGAGAAGCAAGCTTCACTCCTTGTTTGATCTTATAAGGTTCCCCCCACTCCTCCCACAGCCCCTAAGTATGCAGATGAAGCATCTTCTAACACCCCTGCCCTGGTCAGTGGTATATGGCCACACAAACCTTGCCCCAGAGACCCTGGCTACCTCCCCAGGCCCATAAACTCCACCTCCCCTACCCCCCAGTAAATGGAATCAGTTCTCTGAAGCTGTCCCTGGATGTGTTCTTCGTGGGCACACTCACTGCCAACCGACCAAGATCCTGCATTGTGCTCACCCCTTGCCTGGTTAAGCTTCCCTCCTTCCGGTCCAGTTCGGTGCCAGACTACCTCAAGAGGGAAGTGGACATAGAGTGGAAGCTGGTGCCCAGTGTGCATGTAACAGGATCTCCAGGACGGTGGGTGATAGGTGAGTGCCCCGGCCTTCTGGCATTAGTGCAAAGGCCCTAAGCCTCACCATACTTAGAGCTGGCAGTCTGTCTTTTCCTTCTTCGTTTTTTGATTTGTGCCATCATATTGGGTTTAGTCATGTTGAAAGGGCAACTGATACCTTCTGGCCAGGGCTATTCCTTGGTGTTGGTAGAAGTCCCCCAAATCTCAGTCTGAACCCCAATAGTCTGTATGGGTGTTGGCAATTACCCCCGTCTTTTATCTCCAAATTATATATGTACATATATACATACACAATACACACACACACGTGTGTGTGTGTGTGTGTGTGTGTGTGTGTGTGTGTGTATACCACCAGTAAACACCACCAGGTGGTTACTGGAACTCTTAAAACTGCAGCCAGGCTTGTGTTTGGAACTTTGAAGAATCCAGAAACTTTCTTCTCTGGTCCTGGCATTTCCTTTCATTTTTCTACCATGGGAAAACTTTATCACATCAAAGGAAATCTAAGGCTAGGAAAATATGGCCCCTCTTAAAATCCCGTGGAATAAAGGACCCAGGAGGTGGAGGCGCCACCACTGGCAGAACATGATCCTGGAAGAACATTTATGACCTGGTGCCGCCCCAGCCGTGAGCCCTCCACAGGCTTCCCTTTCCTCTAATCTTTTGCATGATTTTGTTATTCTTCATCCTAACTCTGTGACCGCCCAGTCTCTTCCTAACCCTCCCAACACCCACGACTGGAAATCTTTTGCTAGGGAGACTTATAACAGACACAACAAAAATCATAGGAGGCCAGGACTGCCCACTTGAAGGATGCTGGACCAAGATTGAGATTCCTCTATACCCCAATTAATTCCATCTCCACTATCCCCAGCCTTTCCCTCTGTTTTTCTTGCCACAACACAGGTGACATCAGGTGGCCTCCATATGTGAAAGTTGGAGATATTGGGAATACCGGATCAAATCCGCCAGTCATGGTGGCACCATGCTTGCCAACCCTAAAACTCATTTTCAGCCTTGCACCAGCGAGCCCTGGGATGAATGACGGCAGCAGGGAGTTATGGGTAAGCTCTGTGTCAAATACCCCATAGCCAACCTGCACATCTCCTGCCAGCTTGTCCCTGCCTCCACGTCAGTCTTTACCCACACTAACATTCTTCAGCATTCTCCTGGCTACAATATATCCAATATACAGCTGGCCTTCTTCCCCTCACCGCTCACCCTAACTCCTCTCAATACTTTTTCCGAGCTTCCCTCTCCTGGGCACTGTTGGCAGCTGTTCCCATGAACATACTTTGTTCCATGAACCCTGTGGGCCCTAACCCACACAAAAGTTACAAAGCATACCTCTTTTTGCTCTATCCTTCCCCCTTCCGCCTCACAGGACCCTTTTCAAGGTCCCTTCGTACATGTTCCTGTGACATCACTTTCACCAAGCCAATATGTTTTAACCCTCACTCCACTCTTCTCTGGTGCAATAACATTACCAGTTCCTGCATTTCTATATCCCCATAATGATTGCTCCCCAGGTTTAACTTTTTTTTTTTTCCTTCAAGACGAGGTTTCTTTATGTAGCCCTGGCTGTCTTGGAACTCACTTTGTAGATGAGGCTAGCCTCAAACTCAGAGATCTGCCTGCCTCTGCCTCCTGAGTGCTGGCATTAAGGGGTGCGCCACCACCACACAGTTTCCCCAGGCTTATCGTTATGAGCATGAAGAACTTGCTCTACAGCTGGGAGGGGGCCAGCAGAAATGGGAGGTCTTCATTCTGCGGGATGGGTCTGGGTCTCACTTTGTTGCTAGGCAACAGGATCCACTGGAACAGCCCTCGTCCAAACGTACCATCTGGTTGGCAACTTCCAGGATAAGCTTGACCAGGCTGTGGCTTCCACCACAGACAGTCTTGAGTCCCTCCAGCAACAGGCCACCTCCCTATCAGGGCTTATTCTACAGAACCAGAGAGCTCTGGACTTACTGACTGCTGAACAGGGAGGGACTTGCTTTGTGTTGGGGGAGAATGTGGCTTCTATGTCAATGAATCTGGACCCAAAATTTGGAACAAAACATAGAAATGCTCGGACTGGAGAGATGGCTCAGTGGTTAAGAGCACTACCTGCTCTTCCAAAGGACCCGGGTTCAATTCCCAGCACCCACATGGCAGCTCACAACTGTCTGTAACTCCAAGATCTGACACCCTCACACCAATGTACATTAATTAAAATTAAATAAAATATTAAAAAAACATACAAATGCTCAAAGTTCTCTGGCAAGATCTCTGGGCATGCTGTATCCTTAGCACCCTTACACCATGGTACCCAACCCTGCTGATGGCTTGGCTCCTCCCTTCCTTGGTCCTGACTTTGTTCCTGGGACCCTCCTCCTTCTGGCACCCTTCCTCATCCAATATCTAAAGCGACAGACAAGTAGCAGTGCAAAAATCACTGCCAATCAGGTTCAGTACCAAACCATTGTGAACACAGATATTGACTACGAGGATACTGATCCTTTACAAAACAAAAGGGGGCCTGGGCGAGGTGGCGCAAGCCTTTAATCCCAGCACTTTGGAGGCAGGTAGTTATCTGTGAGTTCGAAGCTAGCCTGGTCTATAAAGCGAGTCCAAGACAGCCAAGACTGCAAGAGGAACCCTGTCTTGAAAAACCAAACCAAACAAAAAAAGAGGGAGATCTGTGGGACCATAGCAGCCCAGGGTTATAGAGGAAGGCTCAAGAGAGCTTCAAACCCAATACCTCAAACATGAGGACGGCAGGAGTTGGCTGCCTCCTCACTTCCAACCTGGCACCAAAGAGCCAGTTTCCCCACCATCAACCTAGTAAGAATTCACTACCCTGACAGGTATCAGCCTTTTCTCCTTGTTTGACCTAATAAGGCCCCTTTCCTGAACCTTCAGCCCCTGAGTGTGCCGATGAAGCATCTGCCACCACCCCTGCCTTACCCCAGAGATCCTGGCCACCTCTCTAGGGCCACAAATACCCTCTTTTCCTCCCTCTCATCCCCCCACTCTCAATAAACAGAACCAGTGCTCTGAAGCTGTTGCCAGAGCTGTTCGTTTCCCTGTGCACTCCCCGCTGACAGAGATCCTGCCTTGCTTTCACCCTCACCAGGCTTAACTTCCTTCCCTCTGGTCCAGTTCAGTGTGCTAAGGACCAGGCTACCACAAGGGGGAAGCAGACACCGGATGGCGCATAAGTTTGCAGAGGCCACACTGGTCTGCAGAGGGAGTTCCAGGACAGCCATGGCTACACAGAGAAACCGTGTCTCAACAAACCAAAACCAAAGCATTAAAAAAAAAAAAAGTACACTGAGAGGTGCGTCATTACACAATATTGCCTAGGGTGAACGTACACATGCGGCCTCAGGAGAGACAGTCACCAGGATGTAAGAGGGCTCCTGCTCCTGGCATAGTGTGCCATGCTTTTTTACAGAAACTTTTCTGTTTTGCTTTGTTTTTGTTTTTGTTTTTGTTTTTTTTTTTTTTTTAGCAGAGGAGTTCTCCCTTAAATAGTGATAAAAAGGATCACGTGATGAGCAGTAAGCCAGTACGTGGCTGTTTATGATCAGTGCTCAGTGCGCACTGTTCATGACTGTGTGGGTTACGTTTTTATATTACTGGTGGCAAAGCAGGTTGTTTTCCACCAGTGCCATCAGAAATATGTGAGTAACATAGCACTCTGGGTGACAGCTACGACTCCACTAGGCCCTGGGAGTTTCAGCTCCATGGCACTATTAAGGAACCACTGTTGTCCACAGTCTCCTGTTCACAAAACACCCATGGCATGGGACTGCATATATCACAAGCATTACATCTAATATTAAGAAGTGAGTCACAGATGCAAGTAGCTTAAATGGAAGATTAGAAGAGCAGACGGAAGCTGGGAAGACGGCTCAGGGGGTGGGAGCGCTTGCTGTGCAGGCATGGGCGGCTGAGTTCAGATCACCTGCACCCGGGTATAAGCCAGTGTAGACCTGGGCACCTGTCATCACAGTTCTGAGGCAGGCTGGGCAGACAGGTGGATCTTGCTGGAAAAAACGGTGTGCTCTAGGCTCAGTGAAGGGCCCTGCCTCGAGGGGATAGAGTGGAGCTTGTGAGAGCAGGATGCCGATGTCTAGCCTCGGCACGCACAGTAAGCCAGAGAAATTCTGATGGGCTTTCAGAGTGCTTCCCTTCTGTGGATGCTGTGTGTGTTGTGTGTGGATGCTGTGTGTGTGTGGATGCTGTGTGTGTCGTGTGTGGATGCTGTGTGTGTCGTGTGTGGATGCTGTGTGTGTCGTGTGTGGATGCTGTGTGTGTCGTGTGTGGATGCTGTGTGTGTCATGCGACCTGATCCTTTGGTGGGACTATACAACTCTGCTGTAGAAAAAGTGTGTGTATGTGTGTGTTTTTTTCCAGATCTATCCAGTTTGGTCCTTACATGGTTGTGCTGTGCCCATGCGCAGTTGCTGCTGTGAGGGAATGTCAATCTGAAAATAAATGGCACTGCTCTATAAGGGAGGTTCCTTTGTCTATTGCCCAGCTTCAATTTAAGAGGCTGTGTAGGAATTCTGTGCTGGCCACTTTCTGCTCTATATGCTCATAATGGAAGTAAGAAATTAGGGGTCTCAGCTGCCCCCAGCCCCAACTCGATCTGTACACCAGGCTGGCTTTGACTCCTCAGAGATCCACCTGCCTCTGGCTCCTGAGTACTGAGATTAAAGGCGTGCGCCACCACCATGCCTGGCCACCAGTTGCTTACATCCTAGAAAAGAGGTTTGCTGAATTCGTACAATGTATAGGGGAAGACATGGCTGTATAGTATGTTTGAATTTATGGGCTTCTTAGGACCAGAATAAACTCTGCCCTGATGGCTGTGCACAGTGGTGGCTCAG
Organism: Acomys russatus; assembly: GCF_903995435.1. Lineage (NCBI taxonomy): Eukaryota > Metazoa > Chordata > Mammalia > Rodentia > Muridae > Acomys > Acomys russatus. Next base: position 60,591,582 of record NC_067141.1, on the reverse strand, counting down.
TTCCCAGCACCCACATGGCGCCTCACAGCTGTAACTCCAGTTCTAGGTGATCTGGAGCATGGCTCTGGCTCCCACGGAGGATGCTCTCCTCTATACGTGAATGTAGGGGGGACAGCGTGTGGGTGTCTTTGTGTTCAGTGGAGGCAGCTTAAAGGCTGTCTGAGGCAGAGAAGTCTCACTGAGAGGAAGTGGAGGAAGCATGGGTAGGGTGCATGTGGGCAGCCAAGGAAGTTCAGCTGCAATCTGCTCCCTTGCGCGGTTGGCAGAGTTGGTACAGAGTGGCCGTGAGCAGCAGGCCTGAACTGAGCTGGCCTTCCAGTACCAGGGATTCTGATCAGCTGGGCCTTCGGGCTAAAGGAGGAAAGAGAAGTAAACAGATACAGTAGACCATGCTAGCCCTCAGTGCTGGGGGGAGGGGCACCCACTACACCTCAGGGGTGAGGGTGCTACTCTGGGAGAGGGAGAGGGAGAGCTTCTCACCTAGGCTGACCTCTGGTGCAGTCTCCCCTGGGCTGAGCAGTCTTATGGCCCCTGCTACTTCCTCCACCTCGAATTGTAACTGTTAGATGTTTTAACTCCACCCCCGGCACTAAATCTTCAAGATCTAGCATAATTGCACAGACATTATATCTCCATTCAGAAAACCCTCATTTAGTTTCCAGTATTCACTCAGCAAACTTTTTGTTTCCCATAAAGTTGTCCTGTATGTATGTAATCATCATTTTGGTCACTAGATGGCGGAAGGGACCTTTCACGCAGTGCATGAGGCAGTGAGCCTAAAGGGTGGAGAAATCCCTTAAATCTTCCTGTCTTTGGTTTAGTTTAGACAGAAGTGAAGTGAATTAGAAAGATTCCAAACGACTAAAAATGTAGTTTAGAGCAGATGAACTGTCATAACAGGACCTACATGTTGGACGAAGTGAACTAAATCTTACAAGCTGTCCTCTGATTGCCACATGGGTGTTGTGATGCACACACACACACACACACACACACAAATAGATAACACAAAAACAAAAGCAAAAACAAAACCCCTCAAAAACTCCTTAGTCTGGAATAAAACCCCCATTTCCTACTGTCCAACAGGCTAATACCCACACAGAAGACACTTTATTAAAAGGCAAAAAATTAAACGTGCAAACTTAAAGCTTACACATGAAGATGTACTAGTAGAAAACAGAAGGGGGGTTGTTTTAGGAAACAAAGAGACCAGCTGAGGTTACCGGTGGGGAGGGCAGTGAGGGAGGGCGAGTGCAGCAAACTACAACGACATGTATGTGTGTAAATGCCACAATAAACCCGATGTCCTGTACACATACAATATACATAGTCACTAGAAAATTTCAAATTACATTTATTTACATGTGTGTGTGTTTGTGTGTATGTGTGTGTTTGTGTATATGTGTGTGTGAGTGCATGAGTGTGTATGTGTGTATGTGTGTGTGTGTGAGAGAGTGTGTGTGTGTATATATGTGTGTGTGAGAGAGTGTGTGTGTGTATATATGTGTGTGTGTGTGAGAGAGTGTGTGTATATGTGTGTGTGAGTGCATGTGTGTGTGAGAGTGTGTGTATATGTGTGTGTGAGTGCATGTGTGTGTGTGTGAGTGCATGTGTGTGTGTGAGTGCATGTGTGTGTGTGAGAGTGTGTGTATATGTGTGTGTGAGTGTGTGTGAGTGCATGTGTGTGTGTGAGTGTGTGTATGTGTGTGAGTGCATGTGTGTGTGTGAGAGTGTGTGTATATGTGTGTGAGTGCATGTGTGTGTGAGTGCATGTGTGTGTGTGTGAGTGCATGGGTGTGTGTGTGAGAGAGTGTGTGTATATGTGTGTGTGTGAGTGCATGTGTGTGTGAGAGTGTGTGTATATGTGTGTGTGTGAGTGCATGTGTGTGTGTGAGTGCATGTGTATGTGTGTGAGAGAGTGTGTGTATATGTGTGTGTGAGTGTGTGTGAGTGCATGTGTGTGTGTGAGTGTGTGTATGTGTGTGAGTGCATGTGTGTGTGAGAGTGTGTGTGAGTGTGTATGTGTGTGTGTGTATGTGTGTAAGTGGATGTCAAGAGGACAACTTGGTGGCGTCAGTTCTCTCCTTTCCCCACATGGATAGGATTGAGCATAGGTCGCCAGGACGATAACAACTTTTTAGAACTTAGCAAGTCAAAGACATTTCTTGTCAGGAACATTTTATTAAGTTTTTTATTTTATTTTTTTATTTTTAGAACTAACAGCCTGTGATACTAGGAAGGAGACTCAGCTATTAGCTGAAAATTTAAGAAAGTCTGTCTTGTTACATAACCACACTGAAGGGGAACCAGGCAGTAAGTCCTTCCTGTGAACCATCCTTCCTGTGAACTGTTCCTGGCCTCTGCTACCCCTGTGTTTCCATCTGTATTAAGGATGAAGAAACATTCTAGAGAGGCAAGCTTCTTTCCTGTCCCAGGAATGCTGGCCGTCGACCTAACAGTGGAGGCTGGTAGCCCAGCCTTGGTGCCCAGCACTCTTTTTCCACTTTGTCTCTTGAGAGGTGACAGCACTTATGGCCAGCTTAGTGTGTAGACACAACCCTGAGCACCTGGGCTCCTGCTGTGCCAGTTCTAGATTGAAGACTTATCTATTGCTGCTGGGCCCGGTCAAGGGTCTCAGAAAAAGGGCTACGCGAACGGGAGAGGGAGGACAATGTTTTGCAGGTGGTTCAGAAGCTCACCATTTTGGGGAGAGGAACCAGCCTGCCAGCCATCTGCTGGCTGATTGGTCACACTGGGCCCCTTCCCTCACGGAGGGAGCAGGATTTGTCCTAGTGAGAGAGGTGCTTATTTGCCATGCCTTCTTGAAATACTTCTGCCAGGCCATCTGCATGTTCACGGAGCGCCTCAGTCACCAGCGCGCTGTTCCACGCAACACGTTTCTGACCAGGCCTCTCATGTGAGAGTCATCCACATTCAGCAACAGATCGGTGCTTATGCAAATTTACTAGCTTGACCACATGTGCCTATCCGAGAAGCAGCCCGTGGGTGCCATCGGACTGCCAGCTGAAGACTCAGTGGTGGCACCAGCTGGCCTGGGAAATCAGAGATCTGTTTCACAGGGTGCACACTATGTGCTAGGAGCCTCACTGTTCCAACACAGAAATCAAAGGGTGGATTCAGCGGGGCGCTCCCCTCCCCCCCCCCGCCCTTCCTGCCCGCTCGTGCCTTTGATTGCTTGTACCTGAGCAGCTTGCCGCTCTGCTGCCTTGTGGAGAAAGGTGTTGGGGACCCACACATTTCTGTTGGAACTGAGCCAAGGGTAGACCGCCCTGCACAGTCAGAAGAGAGCTTAGCAACGGTGGAACTCTCCTTAGCATTCTGATAGCAGTGCCAGAAAGTAACCAGACACCAGCTGGCCAGAGTGGAGCCTAGGATGAGATCTTTCAGCATGGAAGGTTGCCCTGCCAGGTAAAGGGCCCTCCTCCTTGGCTGCTCTCCGGGAAGAAACAGTATCCCTGTGCCAGAGAGAGCCGCTGCCGGCCCTGGTGGGGACGGAGTGTTCCCACAGAGGCCTGGCTCCACAGAGGCCCTTCCAGAGGCAGTCTCCAGAAAGTGGTAATGCACTCTGGCCACCTGGATGGGGTGCGCGGGGGCGGGGGGGGGCCGAGCTGGTACCTGGTCTCTAGGTTTAGGAATCTTTAGCCAAGGAGAAGGGAGCTTGGCAAAGACAAGCAAAGTACAGAAAATTATTTGCCACTGAATAATTCCCAACTCTGTGTGTGTGTTTTTTTGAGACAGGGTTTCTCTGTGTAGCCCTGACTGTCCTGGAACTCTCTCTGTAGACCAGGCTAGCCTCAAACTCATAGATCAGCCAGCCTCTGCCTCCCACCACACCCCAGCACACAACTTTCTTTCTTTTAGGGCTTGACTCTGAGACAGGGAAGGTTCTGGGCCGACGTGGGCTCTGTAATGGGCTAGATATCTGTTGTCTCAAGGTTCATCACAGTCCCCACCCCCACCTCTCCCCCGACCCCACCCTCTGGGATAGACCATCCAGAACGTTGATGCCGATATGGTACAGAGCCCAGTTAGGCTTTTTAAATATTTCTCATTGTAACCACTTTCCTCTCTTCCTCTCCGCTCGACATCATACTTTTCCTTCACAACACTTACTGTGGCTTTAAATATCTTTTTTTTTTTTCCTTTAGAGAAAGTCTCACTATGTAGCTCAGGCTAGCCCTGAACTCTTGGATCCTCCTGGAGTATTGGGACTCACAGGTGTAAGCTACTGTGACTAGTTTATTCTCTCTCTTTCATGCTTGTTTGTGGAATGTCTGTCTATCTTGTTAGAGCCAGACTGAGCAACTCCAAAGGTCAGGAACTGGGCCTTTTGCTCTGTTCCGTAACTCTGATGCCCGGCACATCGCCCTGTGCATAGTTAAGTATGCACCAAGTAGTATCTGAGTGAACGAATGATCTCAAGGAACCAGTGAAGTAGAACTATAGCTTTTAGTTTTGGCAACAAGTTTTTGTTTGTTTGTTTGTTTTTGTTTTTACCCTCTGAACCACATCACTAGCCTTCAGGTTCCTCCTGTCTTCAGCTCTGTGGCTCTCAGAATGTCCTTCATTTTCTCAGGGTCATCAGAGGACTGCCCGAGATCCAGGCTTCATTATGTGGCATGGTGTGAGCCTGAGGAAGAGTATTTGTCCCTGTGTCCCACAGTAAGAGTGGGGAAAGCTTGCCCAATAGTCTCCAGCAGACATGGAAACCTGGCTCACTGTCTAGAACTCCTTCCTAAAATGGAGCATCATGGGAGACTAAAGCCCCACAGCTGGCTCAGAGCAATCAAGAAAGGGCATCAGGGGCTGGAGAGAGGGCTCAGCAGCCATGAGCGTTCTTCTTACAGAGGACCCAGGTTCAATTCCCAGCACCCCCACGATGACTCACAACTGTCCATTATCCCAGTTCCAGAGAATCCATAGCCCTCTTCTGACCTCTGAGCACACCTTCCTGGTCATTTCTCACAACTTACCTCCCTTATCTCAGCCTCTTACAATCTTTCTGCCCCTCTTGACTACTTTAAATATCATTATAACTGGAATCGTTTGCTATTTGCCTTTGTTGCTGTTGTTGCTTATTCAAGACTATGTCACCGTGGCTGGATTGAAACTCGGTACAGAGACCAGGCTGATCTTGAACTCACAGAGAGCCACCTCCTGAATGCTAGCATTGAAGGTGTGAGCCGCCATACTCTTCTCTACTTGCTTTTGTGTGACTGATTTTTTTTTCCCCTTTGGCACAATGTCTTTAAGAGTCCATCCACGCTATACCATGTGTTAGAATTCCCCTCTTTCATGGAGGTTAAATGATGTTAAGCTGCATGTGCGTCCAGAACATCATTTATCCAGTCACCGGCTCCTGGACCTGGGCTTCCTCTCTGGACTCTTGTGAAGAATGCTGCTATAAATGTGGCCATGCATTTACATATGTTAAGCTCCCCCCTCTTTTGTTTTTGTTTTTGTTTTTTTTAGAGACAGGGTTTCTCTCTGTAGCCTTGGCTGTCCTGGAACTCACTCTGTAGACCAGGCTGGCCTTAAACTCAGAGATCCACCTGCCTCTGTCTCCTGAGCGCTGGGATTAAAGGTGTGTACCTACCGCTGCCCGGCTACATCTCTCTTATAATGTATTTTGGAGAACCCTGGAGCTTTCAGCTGGTAGCTGTTCCTGATCCTGGATTTTACTAATGTCGAGTTCAGCATGTGCTCTGCCTGCCTGTATTTTTAGAGGCTTCATCAGAATCAGGTTTTTATTTTTTTTATTTTTTATTTTTGTAACTTGCGGTGGTAATGTTCCCTTTCATCAAGAGGGACATAATGTCTTAGCCCTGTGCACGTGGAGGAGGGATGCTACAGTTGTTGGTCCTCGGTGCCTACATCCATTAATTAACTAGCAGGTTCAAAATGGTTTGTTCTAAATTGATTATTCCGTTTTGTTAATTAGCTGCAAAAGAGCTCTGACAGTTGGCCATCGGAGAGAAGCCATGTTGCTAGCAATGCACCCCAGCTCATGTGTGTGTAGGTATGTGCCTGTGTACTCACATGTGTCCCTCCACGTGCATGTGGAGGGTGCTGGGATGTCCTCTTTAGCCACTTCACTCGGTCATTCCCTTGCGCCAAAGTCTCTTACTCAACCTGAAGCTTGTCACTGCACCCAGATTGGCAGGCAGAGAGCTCCTGGTATACTTTTGTTTCTTGTGTTGGGATTTCAAATGTATGCCTCTGTACCCACATCTTTTTGTGGGTGGTAAGGATTTGAACTTGGATCTTTAAGCTTGTGCAACAGACACTTTTATCCACTGAGCCATCTCACTGCCCTGGATCCCAAATTTTGTACATATACATACACATACACACATGCACATACACACACATGCACATATACACACATGCACATACACACACATGCACATATATGTACATGTGTATGTATTCTAATTTGGGACTTATGTAGTCCACACTGGCTTCGAACTTGTCACTTTTTCTGCCTCAGCCTCCTAGTGCTGTTATCTCAGCTGTGGCTACCGTGACTAGCTGTGGTTTTGATATTGTTGTTTTGTTTGTTTGTTTGTTTTTGGTTTTTCAAGACAAGATTTCTCCGTGTAGCCCTGGCTATCCTAGAACTTGCTTTGTAGACCAGGCTGGACTAGAATTCACAGAGATCTATCTGTTTGGCCTCTGGAGTGTTGGGATTAAAGCTGTGAGCCACCATTGGCTGGTGCCTATCTGTGTTTCATGTATATGGGGGAGATGGTATTACTTAAAACAGCCATTGCTCATAAGCATGTATCGAAGAGACCAGACCTTATAGATGATATGATAGCTGATTGAATTAATCTGCCTTTACTCTCTTGAAACCCTAGTAAATGACAATAAAATGATTTTTTCTTTTGATAGACAGGGTCTCTCTATAGCATCCTGGTTGTCCTAGAGCTTGCTGGGTAGACCAGGTGGTCTTGAATTCACAGAAATCTGCCTGCCTCTGCCTCCCGAGTGCTGGGATAAAAGGTGTGCACCACCATACCTGGCCAACAAAAATGATTTACCGAGGCAAAGGACCTGCAAAGATTGGCAAACAGCAGAGAGCCTACAGGGATGGTTTTCAGTAAGTCACAAAGGACTAGGCACCCACTGAGAGCTTTTTAAGAAAGATCCAGAATCTGCCCTTCAGTGTCTGGGAGTGTCTACTGTACCCTTCTATGTGATTGACAGGTTGTCAGGGTGTAGACTTCTGAGTTGGGAGGAGCATGGCTTTTGGGGTCAGGTGGGATTGTGTTTGAACCCTCAACCTCCCTTGACCCTAAGATGCTCAGGAATTGCTTGCATCTCCAGTCTTCAGTTTTCTGATGTTTTTTTAAAAAGATGATTATTATGTTTATTTTACTCAAGTGTATTATTTTCCATGCTCACACACTTAATAATTTTCACAGAAACCATGCATTTAAGAAATATAACAATACAATATAAAATATATTAAACGGCTTCACTTGCAAATGTTCATTGCAATGAGTCATTGGTCTGGTTCGAGGCCTCTGGCTTCTGCTACACGATGGATACTGCATCTTCATCAGGACTCCTCTTGGATACCCTGTTGTTGTCCTGTGTCATGGAGATCCTGCAGCTTTGGTTCTACAGGACCAGTTCCTTCACAGGATCCAGCCACTCATAGATGAGGCAGATGTTGGGGTGGCCAACTCAAAGCCCTGGATCTGGGCCTGGGTGGGTGGTAGCTGTGTTGTTCGGCCCACCAGCTCTCCTGCACCTGCACCACCAGGGCCAGCTCTTCCACTTTTCTCAGGTTGGGGTGGGGTGAGGTCACTTTTCTTCTTAAATAGGGACAAGCTAAGGGTGTAGCTCAGCTGGTAGAGTGTTGTCTAGCATGCATGAGACCTTGGGTGCTGCCACCAACGTGGCATAAACAGTGTGGTGGTGCTTGCTTGTAACCTCAGCACCCAGGAGGTACAGGCAAAAGATTCAAGCTCAATCTCAGTTACATGGACTGTCACTAAAAAGAAATAAATAGAAACAAATAAACAAACAATGAGGGTGGAGACCGCCTGCCTTGCTCTGACCCTGCTGTCGCAAGGCTGTGAATGTGGAAGTGCTTGCGAGCTGTGAAGGGTTAGCTGAAGGAAGTGTAGCCAGCCCTGAGAAAACTTCAGAAGCTGGTGGCTGCTGCTCACAGCTGCGCTGGGGCCACCAGCAGACCTTGGGGACAAGTCACAGAGTCTCATTCCCTGCACCGGTGTGTTTCTGCTTCTCTTCCTCCTCCGCTCCTCGTCAGGGGAGAAAACCTGCTTTGTTCATGGTGAATTTGGCCCCGTCTAACTGTGCCCTGCTCTGTACTCATGGCTCCTTGCGGGCTGAGTTATCTCCTGCCCCTCTACCAACAGTTCTTCTCAGCCAAGCGTCCCTAAAGCTGTCACTCTATCACTTCTCAGTCTGCACTTGAGAGGCCATGTCCTTCTGGACCCTGAATCTGGGCTTCAGGGAAGCTTCTGAGAGCCAAGGAGTGGACTCCTAGCTTCCTCAAAGTGCAGCGGAATGAACAAGACCAATAGTGCACCCCTATTAGCCCCCTTGATAAAGGAAGGCACAGGCGTGTCTTGCTTAAGGACGACACACATTTAGAGAAATGCACTGACAAGCGATTGTGTTGTGTGACGTGAGAGTGCGCAAACTGGGATGGCTATGGTGTCACTGCCTGGTGTGATCTGGCACCATTGCTGTGCGTGCAGTCCATCCATTGGAGCACCATTCTGCAGTACACACACTGTGTGTGCGGGAGGGAAAGCCAGCCGTTTCTGTACCAAAGCATGGCCATGGCGAGGGCTCGTTGAGTTGTGAGCGCCACAGCGGATGTGGGGTGATTCGTTAGTGACGCTGTAGACAGGGGCGTGGTACTTTGCTCTTTGTGTTTGTCATCACAGACAGAAATACTTCTTACAACCTCACAAAGTACATTAACTTAAATGTATAAGTTGAGGGCTGGAGAGATGGCTCAGTGGTTAAGAGCACTGTCTGCTCTTCCATAGGACCTGGGTTCAATTCCCAGCACCCACATGGCAGCTCACTACTGTCTGTGACTCCAGTTCCAAGCCTATGAGCATAAAATAAAACTAAATAAAGATTGAAAAAACATATAAGTTGATATACACTTCCACACACACGTGTGTGTATGTATACATGTATGCATCTACACTCATAATCCTGACCATTTTTGAGATGCTTGCTTGTACACCCCCCCCCAGTCATGCTATCTCAGAGACAATCTTTATTTCTGTAGCCCAGGCTTTCCTCTTTGTGCCTAAGCCTCTCCAGTCCTGGGATTACAGGTGTGAGATTCCTTTCTCTTGACATTTATATTATTATAGATTTCTTTTCATCATGTTTTACTTCATGTAAGTGGAGTGGAGCAACAATGTACACTGATTTCTGGCTTCTCATTCTGCATTAATGCAATTATCTCATGTTGCAGGGGGTGGTGGGGGTTGGTTTTGCCCATTGTTCCAGTGTATGGCTGAAACACAGCTTACCGACACACCATCCTGGATCATGAGGGTTGTTCCCAAGCTTGAGCAATAGTGAGTGAAGCTGCTATCACCCCTACCCATGCGCTGCAGGAGAGGAGCCTGCTGAGACCAAAGGTGGGTGAAGTTGGCTGGTGGGTACGTGAACTTTGCTCATCCAACCCTGAGTTACATCAAATTGAACAGTCTCTGACATACGCCAGTCCTTATGCTGGGCTCCAGGCAGACACAGGGCTGTCCAAGAGGACTCTGCTCCTGAGACAGATATTAAAACACTTAATGTGCCCTCGCACCTCGCTGTCTTGCATTCCTTCCTCCTCCTCCTTTTTCCTTCTTCCCTTCCTCCCCCTCCCTCTCTTACTCTGTTCTGCTGCTGAGGATTGAACCGAGGGCCTCGCAGACAGATACACCTCAGATCTATGCCCCCAGCCTGAATCTTTTCCTCTTTACAGTGACTTCATTAAACACTAGTTTTTTTTAGAGTTGAATAACTCTTTAATCCCCTAATTCGTTCTTGACTTCTCTGGGGTTTGCCCAGGCTTATTCTCCAGGCTTCTTTGGCTGTTTCTGTAGCTGTCCTAGAACTAACTGATCTTGTTTGTCCTGAATAGAAAAGGCTTGGGCCACCTCCTGGCCCACTGACCAGTTCTTTGTGCCTAGAAAGTCCAGAAGGGTAGTAATGTTCCTAAAAAGTGATCTCCTTTGACTTGGACTTTCAGAAATAATAGCTACTTTATTCATGGCTCATATGGACCTCCTGTGTTTGCTCACCACATTTGGGACTCCTGACTTGTAAACTCGCCTTTGATTTTTAACAAGGTTCACACTTCTCCTTTCAGGAGAACACAGGGCTTGTTCACGGCGGCGGCACAGTAAATATTTATCTAATGGACTTAATACAAATAATTTAAGAAAATGTTACACCGACTGTAACTAGAGACTGTGGACTGTTCTAGTCTTTAAGTTTTTTTTTTTTGTTGTTGTTTGTTTCATTTCATTTTGTTTTGTTTTACTTTTCTTTTTTTCTTTTTTTCACTTTTAAGACAAGGTCTCATGCAGCCCAGTCTGGTGTTAAACTCATTAACTACGTAGCCAAGGGCAACTGATCCTCCTGCCTTCACCTTATGAGACTCAGTTATTATTTTACAAATACCTAGGCCGTATAGCTAGACTATGCTCTGACTAGCTCATGGTTTAAAATAACCGTTCTGTTAATTGACATTTTGCCACATGGCTGGTTACCTGACCTCAGGCACCATGCGTCCTGTCTTCACAACCTGCTGTCTGAATCCCACGTGCCTGCCTCTATCCCAGAATCTCTTCTGCCTACCAGATGTCCCACCTATTTCCTGCCTCAGCTATAGGCCATAGGTATTTATTATTTATTTATGACAGGATTTCTCTGTGTGTAGCCTTGGCTGTCCTGGAACTTACTCTGTAGACCAGGCAGACCTTGAACTCACAGAGATCTGCCTGCCTCTGCCTTCCGAGTGCTGGGATTAAAGGCGTGTGCCACCACTGGTGGCCATAGGTTTTTTAATTGACATGTATTGCATCCATACAACACACAAGAGATTCCTTCTACAAGTGTGTATCACCTGCTGTGGATTGCACCCTGGACTTCTTGCATGCTAGGCAAGATCTCTACTATCTGGGATACATCCTAGTCCTTGCCCCTCAGATCAAACACTGTAGGTTTTTATTTAATTTTTAAGAGAGAGATAGAGATAGATATAGATAGATAGATAGAGAGAGAGAGAGAGAGAGAGAGAGAGAGAGAGAGAGAAAGAGGAGTGTGTGTGTGTGTGTGTGTGTGTATGTGTGTGTGCCTGGGAATATGCATGTGTGTGCAGGTGCCTGTGGAGGCCAGAAAAAGGTGTCAGATACCCTGGAGTAGGAATCACAGTGCTGGAACTGGACTTGGGTCTTCTGCAAGAAGAGTTCGGGCTCTTAACCATGGACCAACTTTCTAGGCCTAGTACTGGGACTTCAAAGCGAGGCCTTTGGGATCTCCCTATCCTGAGCCTTGGGAGAAAGGGAGAGCGGGTGGGTGGAGAAGAGGATGGCCATGCAGCTCCCTGGGCAGGGCCTGAGTTGGGTCAGCTTGTCCAGTCTTTTCTGGCCCGCCCTCCCTCTGCTATGCCTCTTCCCTTCCTTCTGTTCTTCCTTTTTAGAGTGCTGGGGAATATTGCCTAGGTTTCTGGAGCCTGAAATTCCTCAAAGATTGAGGACCTAGTTTTCCGTCTCCATCCCGCTTTATTTCAGCTCCATACACGTATTGAGCCCTTATTAGCTGGGTGAGGCGGAGCATGGGCGCACACCTGTAGACGGCAGGCAGACACAGGAAGATGAAGTTCATAAGGCGCGTGGAGCAGGGACTCTGCCCTGCGCCATCACCTCTGTGCGTTTCCCTTATCTATAGAGTGACACTTGTGGACACTTCTCTCATGTTCCATGAAGCATTCTGCTGTGCTGGCATGATGTGTATTCACCCATCCCTGACAAGGGAAACAGAGGATGGGGTGGCTGGAAAACTGGATATGGGTTATAGAGCTGGTCCAGGGAAGAGAGGCAGGTCCATGTTTACCCCTTCGCAGATGGTGCCAGAGCTCTCCCCAGGGCCTTCACACCCCCATTTCCTTTGTCCCTAGGCAGTACTCTGATCAACCCCTTTGTGATGAGCCCCTCGCAACAAAAACCCCCACGTACGGGAGGGTCCAGATGGTCTGTCCCACCAGCCCAGTTCAAATAATCTGTCCTCACCCTTCTCGCTCTGCAGGGAAAGCCCCTAAGCAGTGTCTGTCCTCTTTGGAGTCTTATGGGGGCAACAGGTACCCGCCCTGGGTTCCCTGCCTGTCACTCTTAGCCCTGGTTACCTGGGGAAAGCTCCTTCATCAGAGAGGATGAAGCTTCCAAATGTTCCAGAGCCCAGGGAGCTGTCTGTCTGTCAAAAAACAAAACCAACCAACCAACCAACCAACCAACCACTTCTCAGGAACATTCCATTTCTAGTCAAGATGATATAATTGGCCAAATTTACTCCTGTGCCTTAAATGTTGAAAAAGCAGGGGATGTGATACTTAGGTGATGTCAAACAAGGTTTGTAACCTGGAGAGAGTTCCCAGGCCAAAGGACAAGTCCAAGAGGAGCCAGCATCGACCTGCACAGAGGAGAGGAGCTGAGTGCAGAAGCACCTGCCCCACCCCCCTGTCATCCTCAGGGAAGGTGAGAGATGGAGTTGCAGTGTAGAGAGCGGCAGCAGCGAACTGTTTGCAGACACCTCTTTGGTTCTGCTGAGGAGCATTGGCACAGCTGTGAGAGTTACCTGATGCCACAATTCCACCTAAATGAGTCAGGCAATGGCACCTTTGCAGCTCCAACAGCAACAGCTGCCATCTCACCAGCCAGAAAAGTAGGCTCTGCCTTCGCGGGACACCCAGGAAGCCTATGGAAGCTATGCTTCAGGGGTTAAGTCAGTCCTACAGGGATGGCCCTTCTGCTCGTCTTATGAAAGCTTAAAGCATGCTCTAAAAGGATTGGACTCTTTCCAAGTGAGCCGACTTTATTCCAGGAAAAAAAGAAAAACTCAAAAATATCCTTCAATATTATCAGAACAAGTTGGGCACAGTGGTCCACGCCTATAGTCCTGTAAGGGTTTTAATCTGCAGTGTCGCCCACTGGCTCATGTGTTTGAACCCTTGTCCCCCAGATAGTGGTGTTGCTTTGGGGCCTGGCTGGGAGAGGTAGGCCTTTGAGGGTTGTAGCCTGCCTCAGCTCTGGTCTATTTCTGTTACCCGATCTGCTAAGCTATGCACAAGTTATGGCCTAGGCTTCAGTTAGGACAGAATATGGCCACAAAATTGAACCCAAATAAATCTCTTGCTTTAAGAAGTTCCTTCTGCAGAGAGTCACAGCGACAAGAAACATAGCTAATATAAGACCCATCTACTCTGCATGGTGAGAGAGGAGGTTGCTGCATCCAGAAGTTTATGATAATCTTTGGCAACACAAAGGCAAACAACAAAGGCAAAACAAACAACAACAAAACAAAACAGCAACAACAAAGCAAAGACAGTAAATCACACACACACACACACACACACACACACACACATCCCGCACATCACACCACACATACCACATACACCAAATACACACACACAGCTCACACACACACTACACCACACACATACCACACCCCACCCACACCACATACCACCTCCCCACATGCCTACCACACACACTACACCACACCCCCACCCCCCAGCCCCCACCACACACCACACACACACGCATACACAAACTGCCTCATACCAATTAACAACTACTCGGATTGAAAATAATAGGAAAATTGGCCCGTAATGAAGAGAAAAATCAATTCTCAAAGCTGGCCTGGAGATAAACACAGATGACAAAAATCAATAGATTAGAACTACATTCCATGTATACAAGAAGTAGAGGGAAGCAAGCATATTGAGACGCATGGGGGCAGGGCTGGAGAAATGGCTCAGTGGTTAAGAGTGCCTCCCGCTCTTGCAGAGAAATCCCCAGAATCCACATGGCACCTCGCAACCATCTGTAACTCCATGTCCAAGGGATCTGATGTCCTCTTCTGGTCTTGTCAGGCATATGTAGTATATTAACATACATGCAGGCAAAATACCCACACATATTAAAAAAAAAAAAAAGATTTGTGGAGTGGGAGCTGGGGGTGCAGGCGTGTACTCCCAGCTGCTCAGGAGGCTGAGGCAGGAAGATTCCAAGTTCAGTGCCTACCTGAGCTACAGGAGGAGTTCTAGGCCAGCTTGGGAAAGTTGACCATGTCTCAAAAGCAAGCAAAGAGGACTGAAGACAAAGTTCAGCGGTGGGGTGCTTGCCTAGGCTTGTGTAAGGCCCTAGGTTCAGCCCCATGTATTGTGAGTAGAGATAAAAACTGTAATGCTTGGGATATTGTACTGGATGGGCTTAACAATGGCTCAGACACTGACAGAGAAAGGACAGGGAAGTGTTAGAGCACAGTAAGAGAAACTTATCAAAACAAAACACAGGAACAAGGCAAAAAAAAAAAAAAAAAAAAAAAAAAAAAAAAAAAAAAAGAGCCGAGCATTAGTGAGCTGTGAGACAACTTCAAGAGGCCTGACTTTTGTGGCTGTGGGGTTTCATATGGAGGACACACACACACACACACACACACACACACACACACACACACACACACACAAAAGCGAAGAAAGAGTGGGGAAAACTTTTTCAGACTTGCAGAGAAGTATGTTCGAGGTATGTGAGGCCTGGTGAGAGCCACACAGAAGCCCCTGCACACTCATGGCACTGGGCTCCTTGTTGGTACACACTCAGCCTCTGGGTAGCCACTGTGTGGGGGGCTTGGTGCCCGGGTGTCTCCACTCTCTCCTCTGGCTGCTCTCTCTTGCTTCACGGTTGTCCTGACCACGCGGGGGTGCCTCTGATTGGAAGGCTCTTCGTCTTAGGGTTAGGGAAACTGCCTGTTGCTTTAGCCTTTGTTATTGTGTCGGTCATGGTCATGGGTTTCAGCCTTTTGGGAGCCTGAGCAGGTCTGGGCCTTTAGAGATTTAAGTTAAATACGGATGGTGATGTCGTGCCTTAATCCCAGCACTCAGGAAACAGAGGCGGCGGATTTCTGAGTTCCAGGGCAACCACAACCACACAGAGAAACCCTGTCTAAAACAAACAAACAAACAAACAAACAAACAAACAAACAAACCTAAGTTTGGCTGGTACTGGCCTCCCAGGACTCCCGCCGTGTTTTCCCGAAGCTGTGTGACCCAACACAGCCAGATCCAGCATCGTTCCCAGCTAAGCCCTGCAACTCCTTTGACACCGGAGGTCAGCCAGTTTCTTCTCACCGCTGAGCCACTAATTGTACCGTGATGATTGATCTGATACATTTTGTGTTTTACATTTATGGGTTCATTTTGTGAGTGCTGGGACGAGAGCAACGCCCAGCACTGGTGCTTTGACCCAGTGGAGCCATCTTGCCAACCCAAGACTTAGTACATTTTAAATTTCCCCTCCGGCTCTTACGTCAGTTTCAGGACCTGTTCTGGCCTTTTTCTTCTGACATGCCTCATTCTTGCTAATGGAAAGGAGAAGGTGAGCAGGCCTCAGGCCCTCTGTCAGGGCCAGGCTACTTCCTTTAGTGGCTTCCTGGAGTTTTAGGAACCTATTAGGGTTTATAGTGCTGTGCAGAGGCATCATGACTGCGGCGGTGTTATAAAGGAAAACATTTCACTGGCGCTGGTGAGAAGCACGGCGGCATACAGGCAGACATGGTGCTGGAGAAGGAGCTGAGAGTTCTCCATCTTAATCTGAAGGAAGCAGGAGACTGTGTCTCATATTGCCCTGTAACTTGAGCATAAGAGACCTTCAAAGCCCTCCTCCACAGTGTCCTCCAAAAAGGCCACACCTCCTCTCATAGGCCACACTCACTCTCACGAGGCCACGCCCACCCTCCCGGAGGCCACGCCCACTCTCACAAGGCCACACCTCCTAATAGTACCATTCCCTATGGGCCAAGCAGTCAGATACACGAGTCTATGGAGGCCATGCCTATTCAAACCAAAACATTGTTCAAACTACTTTCTCAGCACATCAGACCTTGACTCTCAGACTACAGTCACTGGACATCCACACAGCAGAACTAACTGTACTGCCTTTCTCTGTTCCAACTCAAGGTTCTGAGTGGGAAGGCCTGGGGTGGGACCCAGGAATCAGCATGGGTAATATGCACCCCAAGTGATTTTTCAAAAAGTACCTGCGAGATGATAGTTAGAGCACACTATATGGGGGGGGGGGGTAAACTCTCCAAAGACTGCTGCATGCCTAAGCTCATACATGAGAACAGACCGGGTGACACAGAACTGCACAGAACCAGAGAACACCTGCCCCTGGGCCTGTGGGGTGTGATTCATCTCTTCAGGGTCCTTGCAATGTCAGTCACATCAACCTGGCAGGACTTAGAAGACTCACTTTGAAGACAAACCTCTGCACATGTCTGTGGAGATGTTTCCGGAGAGGTTTGCCTGAGAAGGGAGGATTCCCCCTGAATACGGTCAGCACCAGTTCCGTGGGCTGTGGTCCCAGACTGAATAAAAAGAAGAAAGCAAACAGAACGCCAGCATCTCTCTCTCTCTCTCTCTCTCTCTCTCTCTCTCTCTCTCCTTCTTCATTGCAGACAGAATGGGATCAGTTCCTCGTGCTCCTCCCACTGTGCCTGACCTATGACAGCCTGTCTGTTCCCTCAATCTTTCCTTTTCCTTTTTGACAGGGTCTCACTGCGTAAGCCCTGGATGACCCGGAACTTGTTATGGAGCTCAGGCCTGAACTCATAGATTTGCCAGCCTTTGATTCTGGAGTGCCTGATTAGAAACAGACACCACCATGCCCTGCCTGCTTCCTTCCTTAAGTTGCCCTTGTCAGGTGTTTCCTTACAGCGAGAAGAAATGCAGCCGCTGTACACCGCCGTTAAGGAGCCATCCCTCTGTGGATGGCCTGGCTTCTGCAGCTCTGTTTGCCGTGAGGCCAATCCCACTGTATTGCTGTCCAACCAGTGTCTCCTTGTTCTCTGAGATCTTCTGAAGTGCCTCACCCTGTAGGGAAGCCTTGAGCCCCTTTGCCTACCCCTCCAGTCCTTAGCAGCCTTCGGTTCCCACCTCCAGGCTTACCACACTCAGACTCTCTTGCTCCTTTGCTCCTTTCTGACGGTGGCTCTTAGAGGACCTGGTTTGTTCTATTCTCTGATGAATGATCCAGTTCCAGGGCTGTCTTGAGTCATCAATATTCAGCAAGTGGTGACGACAGAAGCCTGGGCAGCAGACGTGCTGTCATGTTTTTTTGCACTTTGGTTTCTCCCCTCTGGTGGCTGGGGAGGGGGGGGACCCTTGTACAAAAGCTGCAGGGGAAGGTGCTTTCTGGAAAGTTGTCTGGAAGGCAATGACCCTCAACAGCCAAACATGTGGCTGGGGGTGGGGTGGCATGGCTTAGTACATGCATGGCTCATCCCACTAGGATGAGGAGATGTGACCCTATGTTTTCCTATGGGGGTTGCCTGAGAGTGGACGGCAGGCAGAGCTGGCTTGGTGGAGCACGCCTGCCAGAAGCAATGTGCCAGGCCAGCTCCTCCCCACCCGTGCAGAGGGAGCAGGTGGCCTGGGCTGCAAGGAGGGGGTAGGGAGACCCCCAGAGGGAGGGGCATAGGAGAGGAAATTGAAAAAAGCAAAATGGGGGGGGCAGCTTGGGGGTGGTGTGTGGCTGGCCAAGCGGTTGTTTAGTGAGTAAATGTGCCGGGGGCACTAATGAGCTGTGTTCATTCACGGTAAGCTGCCTCTAGGATCAGGGAGCCCGCCAGGCTCTGAGGTGGAGGAACCAGGGATGGGAGCCAACTTGGGGAGCTGCCTGGCTACTGGGGCAGGGGCCTCCCATGATGGGCTGGCAGGGGAGTCTTTGTCCTGGGCCTGAGTTGCCCTCCTTCCTTCCCTCCCTTCAAAGGAAAGGCCAGGCCTTGCCAGGCGTTGACAACTTGGCTTTGGGCCTGCTTGGAACTCACTGGCCAGGCTAGTCTGGAAGCTTCTAATGCAGGGACTAGCTCTCAAAAGCCATAAGCAAAGTTGATCTTGCACCCTTCCTACCTGCTCTCACCCCGCCCCACTCTCCTTGCCACTCTGAGGACTCCAGGGCATGTCGCCAGTTAATCAACACTCCACCTTCTCCACCTGGGTCCTGGCTTCCAGGAGCCTCTGAGATTATGGGAGTGGGGGAGTGGAGCACCACTGGAACAGAAGGCAGAGGGCTTCTTCAACAGTTTGGGTGCTTTCTGTGATGGGCCTACTAAGTGCCAGATGCTGGGGTAGGTGCCAAAGGAGGAACTGAGGAAGCCAGGGGTTGACAGGGGGGCACTTTGCTCCTGGGGTGTCAGGGAAGGAACACAAGCATGAACGACTTCAGCTACTGAGGAATACATAATTCAGGCACTAGAGAATGAAGATTTCCTTGTCCTGGACACTGGGGGACCCTCAGAGAGTAAGCTGGCTTTCAGAGAAGAGTGGAGTATGGCCCTTTAGTACTCAGGCCTGGGTGGTAGAAGTCTTGATATCGTACCATATAGACCCACCTGAGGAAGCTTCCTCCCTAAGTTTCAGACTTGGTGCTCAGAGCCCATGGCTGGGATGGAGGCCATGGGACGGTGATCAGAAGTGTCACCCAGAGCTTGAAAACTCAGCCATTCCTGATCACTGTGAGTTCGAGGCCAGCCTGATCTACAAAGTGAGTCCAGGATAGTCAAGGCTACACAGAGAAACAAACAAACAAACAAAACAACAACAACAACAAATAAATAAAAAGAAAGAAAAATCAGCCATTCAAGTGTGACATTCAGGCCACAGTGCCTTATGCGCTATCAGAGTAAGTGTAAAAATCTTACCCAGATGGAAAACAACCAACCAAAGGTTTCAGGCGGCCATATACCTCTCATCTTTGGTTACTTCAGTGTCTTACCACTGTGGTAGGACAAACTGCTGTCATGGTGGGTTCAGCCTTAGATTCCCAGGACCTGCTCTTTTCTGCTTTCCCCAAGGGGGGAAGGGACTCTGTGGCAGCTCCACTAAGGGGAGGGGGCATTTGATTCTTGACCACCTCAGCCACCTCCTTGTGCCCAGTTGTGTTATCCTCACATGGGGGCCTGGCTCATGGGGCTCATCCCACTGTGAGCCCCAAAGCTTGTTGGAGGCTCCAGCAGAGGACCGCTCGGCAAAGCCACCCTTTATTGGGAAAAGTCATTCTCTCTGAGAGCAAAGCTTTGGGAGGGACACACATGGAGTAGTGCAGGAGGAAGGGGACACCCACGTCACCACCCAGATCACCCGATCAACCCTGATGATCAAGGGGATGACAGATGTCTCAGGCAGATCTCCCTCACATCCGGAGCTCAGCTCTTTAGAGCCCCAGCAAGCTACAGCTGTCCTTAGTTTGGGGGGAGGTGCTTTGTCTCTTCTGGGGCTGGAGGTGAATTCTGACCCTCACTAGATTTCCTATTCACTCCCACGTTCCCAACTATGTCAGAGTAAGAAAAGTCCTTGCTCATGGGGCTGTGAGGCCCAGGGTCCTACACAGGTGGCGGATGACTGCGTGGTGTTTTTCTCCTAAACAGACAGTGTGCTCCCTCTACTCTCTTGCCTTTTGATGGTAGGACCAATTATTCCTTTTTCATCTCTTCCCACCTGTCAGATGTGGAAGAGGCCTGGTGTGCTTGGAGAATGTTTGCTGGATTTCCAAGACCCCCTGACAAGCTGCTCCCCACTGGTACACCAGTAAAGAGGCTTATGTACAAAACACCTCCCTTCCTGCATACAAAGTCCAGCTGGCTGGCTTCTGTTCCCAGAAGAAGTGGGGTGCTGTCATTTGGGGAGAGCACGTGTTGAGGGAGAAGACTAACCTGGCCTGGGGCTTTTGTATTCTTTCAAGGTTCTACCCACAAGGTTCCAGGCTGAGCAAGGGTAGACAGCTCTGAGAGGCCACCTGGGACCAGAAACTTACCAATAATTGACAAAGGAAGTTGGTGGGGCCTGGTGATCTCTTCAGCCATCGGGGAAGTCTGCTGTCCCAGAAATGTGCACACCATTGCGCTCTCTCTCTCTCTCTCTCTCTCTCTCTCTCTCTCTCTCTCTCTCTCTCTCTCTCTCTCTCTCTCTCTCTCTCTCATCTCTCGCTCCTCTCTCTCTCTCTCTCTCTCTCTCTCTCTCTCTCTGTGTGTGTGTGTGTGTGTGTGTGTAGCCGTGTCCCTGCCCCCCCCACCCCCACCCCGCAGCCCCTGGCGCCTGAGGTTGCACCTTTGAAACTGAATGCCAGCAGCTGGGCCTCTGATGCAGCAGGGGACTGGCTAGGAGGCGGCAGGCGGTGGTCTGTGCTTGGGGGGAGGGCGGGAAGGAGTCTAGCCCTGGATGTGTGCTTTTCGATTGATGGATGACTGCCGGGTGTGAGCGAGCGTGCGGGTGTGTGTGTACATGTGTGTGTGTGCGCGCGCGCACGAGAGATGCGCGCTCGCGCGGGGCCTGCCCATTTTCCTCCTCGCAGCAGTCAGTTGGGAGCTGGAGGGAGGGAGAGGGAGACGCCGGCTGCGAGCACCAGGCTTAAGGCGCCTTTCCAGGGTCCGCGCACTGACGTTGTCTCTGGGAGCATCTAGGTGCCACTCGGACCGCAAGGACACATCGCACGATCCCCCTTGCTCTTCTGTGGCTCGGTGGGGATAGCACCTGGGGGTGGCCCCAGACGGGGATGGTCAGCGGCTTCGGCCGTCTGGCACGCGAGCGGGAAACGGCGAGGGCACCATGGCGCTGATGTCCCAACGCGGGTCCTCTTTGGGGTTAAGCCGACCTGAGCTGTGGCTGCTGCTGTGGGCAGCCGCGTGGCGCCTGGGGGCCACGGCGTGCCCCGCCCTCTGCACCTGCACCGGCACTACTGTGGACTGCCACGGCACGGGTTTGCAGGCCATCCCCAAGAACATCCCGCGGAACACCGAGCGCCTGTGAGTACGGCTCCGCCCGTCCACTGGGAGTAGCCCCCCCCCCCCCCCCCCAACGACCTAGGTTGCTTTCCTATCCTGACGCTTCCGAAGGCCGGGGATCGGGTGGAGTGGGGCGCAAAAGACTGTTGGGCTCAGTTGCCAGTAGAGGAGTCAGTGCCTTGGTAGGTCTGGTAGGAAGCCAGAAGCCAGGAGCGCGGGTGTCTCCAGGTGCCAGATTCAAAGGGCCCTAGACGGGGTCGTCAGCCCATCTTCGCGCCTGCCTTTTGCGCTCTGTACTGTTGACAGGTCCTTCCCACTGTACAGCACTTTATTTCTCCAGGGCCCTGGGAATCGGTACCAGACAGCCTTCCTGGCACCCAGGAGAAAAGCTTCCCACAGACGCCAGGCACGGTGTCTCCTTTTGGACGCATAGGGTTTGGTTGGATTGAGTGGGCAGGTGGATTTGGGCTCCTCTGGCGCGCTGCTTGGTGCCATGGAACAGAAGTTTCTGGACTCCTATTCTGCCCATTGTTTGGCCCCAGAGTCTTTGGTAATTCTTCTCTTAAGGCGTAAGCAGCCGACCCTCTCCTTCTGTCCCCATCCCCAACCTAGGCAGACAGACAATAGGACCTGAGGGCCTTTGGTTTGGGTTTTGGGGCATGTGACATGCGCACCCTGTAGGGTTGGCTGTGTCCTGGACTGGGAATCCAGGAATGCTACTAGAGGTGTAGAGCTTGGAGTGGAGATGCAAGGTGGACGATATTGAGGGTGACAAGTCATTAAGAACCACCATTCCTCTCCCCTTAGTCTCTTTTACTTCTGGATTTTGAGGAAACTCCACCCTTTCTAGACCTGTTTAGCATGTGCCTTTGCAGACCTACATGATGTGTTTTCTGTTTTCCTGCTGAATGTGGTCTGTGCAAAATCCCAGCATATGAGGACCACAGTAGTGTGAGGCCGTGGGTCTGTGAGTTGTCCAAGTGGATTTTTTTAGTCACACACAGGGCTTTGTACACTCTCAGAGGTTATGGCACTGGGAGCTTTTTAAATTATTTTTTATATTCTGGGCATGATTACTGGCTTCTTTGAAGCCGTTTTGCCCTTCCTTCCCCCACTCCTGGGTGGCTGGAGAGAGCTTAAGAAAAAGTATATATATTTTGATAACTTTTGAGCATATTTTTGTGAGTCCTGGCTGGTCAGAGGCAAACCCTGGGGGAGAGCTGTTGCCAACACAGACTCTGAACTTCTGTACCAAGGCCAGCAATTAGTGAGTGCACGCTTGCCCCATACTTCTTGGCTGGGTTTGAGACATTCCCGTGACACTTTCAGAGAATTTGCAATCGGTGTGCAATCTAGTTGGGAATTGGTGTGTGTGTGTGTGTGTGTGTGTGTGTGTGTGTGTGTGTGTGTGTGTAGAAATTGGGGGTGGCACCAAACTAAGTTTCCTCGAGGCAACATCATTGTCCTGGAGAGGAACTAAGGACAAAAAGCTCTGTCTGGAGGACCTCTGAGTTCGTTGGCCTGTCGTCTCTAGATGAAATTTCTGTTTCCCTGCTTTATCTAGTGCTGTGTTTCTTCTGCAGCTGTTACCCTGGCAGCAGCCTACACATGAGACCCATGAGCACCTCTCCTTTACTTTGGTCCCCTCAATTCTTCTGCGCTCTTGTTTCCCACTACCTTGAATGCTTAGGGTAGGCTCTGTTTTGACTTTCATGACTCCTTGAGTCTTTCATAGTGAGATGGAGGAGAATCCTGGGACAGAGAAGAGCTGTGGGTAGCCCTGGGGGCCACAGTATCTGGGTTAGAAGCCCAGCTCTGTGAATTATTGCCTGTGCGACTTTTGACACAGCACTTTTGTTGTAGCTTTCTATCAGGAAAGGGAGTTTGGGCTACATCAGGTTTCTGGTTCTTGTGGGATGGAGGGTAACGTTTAGAAGAAGCTGGGGTTCCGATGCTCACTAAATAAGGGGTTGTTATGGTAGCACAGGGAGACTCGTGTGTATCAAGCCAGTGCCTACCCTGGGTGCTGAGGCCCTAACAGAGAGTGAGCCTGCCTCTGTCTTCAAAGCCAGATGGTGCGAAGGACCGGACAGGGCATCTTTAGCTAGAACATGTAGGGAGGGGCCAGGTTAGCCATGTGATGGGCCTGTGAGAACACTAGGCCAAGAAGCCATTTTGGGGGAGGGGTGAGGGGGTCTTCTCAGAAGGTGGAGTGTGTTGTTAGAAGTGGTGGGTTTTGCAAGCAGAGTTCAGGCAACACAGGCAGGAGTGACCGCTTGAACACAAAGGAGTAGTTTGGCCTGGCGGCCAGCAGGGCAGATTTTCCCCAGGGCTGAATCATACTGTGTCCAGAGATGAAAGGAACCTGGGGTTGTAAAGAGAGATTGGGAAGGGCCAGGAAGGCCTTTCCTAGGCTTCACATACCCTTTGGGGATGTCTGGGTGGGAGGCCAGGGTGAGCTGGAAAGGTGTGCTGCTCAGAGACTGAATGGCCAGCAGCTCCACAGGTTGAGAAATTCCTGTAGGCCGCATCTTTGTCTTCTGTTTTCTGGGCATCTTTGGTGGTAGCCCAGGGGACCCAGCAACTTTATGATCATATATTCTGTAATGCTGGGTTCAGACCTGTTCTCCCAAGTGGGAAGAAATTGCCATGGTTTTCTGTGGAGACCTTTGGGAAGAGCTTGTGTAAAATGTTGCTAAGGAAAATGGTCCAGGCACAGAGGCCAAGGACTGGGTGGACGGACAGGGAAGGGATGCTAAATAATTCACTGTAATGGAACAATTACAGTGAAGAGTAAGGATTGGAGGGAACCTGCTGGCAAGGCCCTGGAAAAGTCATGTCTTAGTAGGGACCAGACTCAGAGGACTCAGCCATGGTGGCTAAATGTTAACTTTTCCCCTTTCCACTCAAGGATCTTCACTTTCAAATGATTTTTTTTTTTTTTTTTTTGTTTTTTTTTTTTTTGGTTTTTCAAGACAGGGTTTCTCTGTGTAGCCTTGGCTGTCCTGGATTAACTTTGTAGACCAGCCTGGCCTTGAACTCACAGCGATCCGCCTGTCTCTGCCTCCTGAGTGCTGGGATTAAAGGCGTGCACCATCGCCACCACCGCCTGGCGAATTTTTTTTTTCTTAATTTAAACAACGGTTTGCACTAGAGCACTAGAGTGCCTAGGAATATGACAAGCCGATTTAGCTTGTGTGGACACTGCTCTGGCCTACCACCCTGGCACTTGTATTTTAGGCTTGCCACTGAGTTCCCTGTGGGTGCAGAGAGAGAAAGATGTCTTCCAGATTTTCTATGAGGTCATGGAAAGGTGGAGAGAGGTGGGGCAGGGCCCCTGGAAACTCAGGATGCTGACTGCCATCTGCCCCCAGGTCTACCATATCCTGTCACCCATCAGGCTGTGAGACTTACTCTCTTGCCATTGCTATGTTTCTGCGCCTTTTAGCTGGTTGGTCTACACTGCCCTAGCTGCAGGCATGCTGCCAAGGTCCATGGCTCACCCAGGCTCCACTCCTGGAAGCTGTGTTCAGTAGGGCTGGACGGTGGTCCCATTCATGGTTCGGGGAGCTCATTTGGAATCCATATAATGATGGACTTGAGGGCAGAGGCTGAAGCCGCGTCTGTCATCAAGGCCTGGCTGGGTGAGCAGAGAACTGCACTGATCAGGAGAGTTTGCCCTGGTGGGGGTGAATCTGCTCTCACAAGCACTGGTATGGCAGCCAGTATGCTGAGCTCACTGCTGGACTCTGTGAGCAATTGGTAGAGAGACCCAGTGGTGGTCCTTGACCTGCTTGAGACCCCATTTTCCATGTATAGCTTTGCAGGAAATACGCTGGGGTCCGGTGGCATGTGGCTGACATGCTACCTTCCCTTGGCCTGTGGGGATAATGCCATCTATCCCATATCCCATTAGACCTCATACAGTATTTACAAAGATCCTTCACAACTTAGACCTTGGGTACCGCAAGAAGCCCATGCTAAAGTCTGGGATGTTCAGGGGCCTTGGGAGGCATTGGCTGAGGCTTGGCATACTGCAGGCTGCTCAGACCGTGTGGTAACCTGGCCACCTTTTCCTCTGCCCCCCGCAGTTTGGATACAGGGAGAAGGGACTCTGCAGGGTGGAGGGTTGGGAGGGCACTGCCTCTGGTGTCATCTCTCTGGCGGTTTTTTTTTTTTGTTGTTGTTGTTAGTCTTGCTCTACCTCTCGGGCAGCTGGGCCGTCCTGCGGGCTTGCATTCCCTCATTCAACAGATAGCTGCTGCCTACTGAGCTCTCTCTCCCATTGTGCTGAGTGCAAGGAAAAAAATAAAAATAAAGCCTGCCTCTCCCCAAGTTCCTGTCCAGCAGGGGAGGGAGAAGAATGGCCTGATGGGAGAATAAATACATAATTGCAAATTGAGATAAGTGCTCCCTCAGATCTCTGGGTTTTCTGCCCATAAAGTGGCGGGGGCTGGGGGTGGGGTGGGGCGTGATGATAAGATCCGCTTCAAAGGCTGGGCCTGGGTATTGAACTCCATAACAGGCAGAGGTGCTGTGTACCACACAGAGCCTGGCAGACAGCAAGTGCCCAACAAACAGGGTGATTATCATTGCTAGTAAGGTAACAGAGAGCTCTGGGGACATAAAAGAATTCCGAGACCACTCAATGCTGGATCCTGCCAATACCTACCCTGGTCTCTCACCAGGGAGTGTCTAGGACTCTGGGATCACACGACGCGCCAGGAGCTGGCCCATGCTGCTAGAGGCTGCCAGCGAGGGCGTCCATGCTCTCTTGGGTCCCGTGTGGAGCGGTGGGGACAAGCAGCCCCCGCGGTATCCGTTATCGGGAACAGACGGGCGGGCGTTTGGCGGAGTTGCCGCCTCCAGTTCTGTGCCGGCATTAGCAGCTCGGCAGGGCTCTTGCTTAATGGGATTTTCTTCCCAAATGCTGTAATTATCGCCATACAAATACTTATTACCCAGAGCAGATGACGGCCGAGCCTTGGGCAGTAGCCAGGGAGCTGGGCTGTGCTTGGGGGGGTGGAGAATTGGCTCCTGTTTTTGATGGAGCTTGCCACCCTCTCCTCCCCTTTCTGGATCCCAGCCGGTGGCCAACAAACAGCTGTTGGGCACCTGCCGGTGTGTGCATCGCATCAAGAGAGGTCTGGGTATGGGCTGGTTCCACTGGGAGCTTGCAGCGGGCTTGGAGAGAAAGAATACGTATGCAAGGACATCTGTAGGGGCACGGAGCACAGCAGCTTCCAGCACTGGTGTGACAATGGCCTGGTTTGAATCTGGGCTCCATCAGCTGCCACCTGGGAAACTTTGGGCAGCTCAGCAGTGACTTGATTTCCTGGGACCAGTGATGACATTTAGCTTGTAGGGCTGAAAAGTTGAAATGAAATAATCCAGGTGCAGCCTGTAGCCAGTGTCCCATCAGTGTGGAGATGATGACAGTTGGGGAGAGAGGGGAGGGGCGGGGGTGAGGGTGGGGCTGGCTGGAACCAATTCAGCATCTGAATCTGGAAGACAGGTGGAGGGGAGGGGAAGGAAGGGTAAGCACATTTGGGGGCACACAGAGGTGAGTGCCACGGATTTCGGGGTGGGGAGCAGATCCATCTGAGAGAGTGAAGGGTGAATTCTAGGAAAGCATCAGGCCAGGGGTCTGAGAAAAAGGAGGGAACTGCCAGTGTGTGTGTGTGTGTGTGTGTGTGTGTGTGTGTGTGTGTGTGTATGTGTGTGTGTTTGTGTTTGTGTGTGAGTGTGTGTGTTTTAAAATACATTAGCAGTGTTGTGCAAACCTCACCCAAGCCCAGTTTTAGATTATTTTCATCACTCACAAAGAGCCCTTGTGCTCAGTATGATTTGTCCATTTTGTTAGACAAGCTGCAGTAAAGGGCTAGGGAGTCCTGTGTCTCCTTTAACCAGAATGGTGTTCTCTCGATTTCCTTCCTTAAAAATCTCACGCTCACACTGAGACACACACATTCAAGTACAGTTTTTGGCTTGTTGAGGCAGGATCTCACTTTGCAGCTCAGGCTGGGTCCTAGCATCCCAAGCACTGTGATGACAGACATGTACACCACACCTGGCTTCATGGTTTTTTTTTTTCCCCACTGAAACATTTAAGAATAGACTGGAGGCCCTGTAGATTTTTCAGTATTTGTGTATTTTTCTAAGAGTAGCAAATCTACTGAAATCAGAACATTCAACAATGTATCTGTTCTGTGCCTCATGTTCAGTTTTCATTAGCTGATCCAGGGGTATCTTATCAACACTTTCCCCAGGTTCAGAATCTGACCCAAGACCCCAGATAGCGTTGAGAGGTCGCTGCTCACCATCTTTCACAGGGGGTGCCTCCTCTGGCTTTGTTCTTTCTGACTTTGACGTATTAAGGGCCACAGGCCAGCTTCCTCACTTTGTCCTTCAGCTTGGCTTTATCCAGCCAGTCATTACTTAGGGTTACACCCACTTTGGAGAACTCTAAATGAATCACATTGCTTTCTTCTTTGTGTCCCGTGAGAAGTACACGGTGTCAGTTCACTCTGGTGTTGGTGATTTTAGCTTTGACCCCTGAGTACATAGAGGTCGAGGCTTATCTGTTTTCTTCTGGGTTGTTAAGTAATTTCTGGGTGACATTTTGAAGCTGTGTATATAACCTGCTCTTCAGAACTTAGTCCTGGGGCTTCAGACCCAATTCTCTGCTTCTCCGTCTCTTCTATTCTTCACTGTTTGCTGGCGGGAAAGGACAGTCCCTTCTTCTCCATCTGTTTGTGTATTTATAACAGGCTGGTGTGTTACGGTTTTGTTTGTTGAATTCTTGTTTGTTAGTACTATTGCTATTTGATGTTTGGAGTATCTCGGATTTGGCAGGTGGGAGCCGGTGCATGCTCATCTGGCGTCCTGTTGACAGGCTCCTTTGAACATTTGCCCCAGGCATGTGTGTGGTGCTGCAGCGGGGAGAAAGTTCATGATGTGATTTCTGGGACTAAGATTGTGACGTCATTGCTATAGTCTTATTCTTTTTCTTTTTAGCTAGAAGCTTTTTTTCTTCTTCTTGTAAAATGGTGTTAGTTGGTTTACTTCAAAAAATAGTTGAACAAATTAGAGATTCAGACAGTTCCCATGTATGCTTCAACCAGCTCCACTCCAACACTAACTTTAGAACCACAGTGCAGTTAGCCAGTTAAGAAATCAGCATAGTTATGATATTATTAACTAAGTAATGGGCCCTTTTTTCCTTCTTTTCACCCACAAATTTACCCTTGAATTCCAGAGGTCCACACTGTATTTAGTTATATCTCTCCTTAGTCTCCTCTCCTTCAGTCTGGAGCAGGCCTTTGTCTTTTTTTTTTTTTTTTTTTTTTTTTTGGCTTTTCATAATCTTGACTCTTTGCAAGGTCATTAGCTGGTTATTTTGTGTAAAGTTTATTGACTTTGGTTGTCTAGTTATCTATCTGTCTAGTTTTTGAGACAGAGTTTCACTGTTTTCCTGGCTGGCCTGGAACTTAACTTTGTAGACCAGGCTGTCCCCAAACCCACAGAGATCTCTTATCTCTGTCTCCTGAGTGCTGAGATTAAATGTGTGCACCACCATGCCTAGCTTGTTTAGCATTTTTCATGACTTGTTTGAGCCCTGTGTATTTTTGGCAAGAACCTCACAGGGGGCAATGTGTCCTCCAAGTGTCCTGTGGGCTGATGCATCCATGTGGCTTGCTGCTGGCTAGCCTTCACATACCACAGCTGTCATAGAATTTCCACAGGGGTTGAGGCTGTTTATCGAGGGGTCCGCAGGCCCAGCCTGGGAGAGTGACTCAGTACAGTCTAGCACAAAGCGCGTACTCCCAGGCACACCCCAGAGATTCTGACTCTGTGGTGTTTGGCAAAGGCAAGTTCAGGAGGTTTGGATTTGAGGTGCACAAAATGAGAACTGGGAGCATTGCTTGCTTTGCTGTTGAGGGCCTCCTAGTGAAAACAGTGTACCTCTTGAGGCCACAGGAGGACTGCCTCTAACTCCAGTCTGCCCTGAGAGGATGTGGGGTGGGGGGAGAGCTGGGGGCAAGGAAAGGAGGACACATGTGGGAGGAGCTACGCTCTGGGAAGGGAGTACTGTCTGGAGTTGGGGTGGAGGAGGATGAGGAGGCTGGGGCCATCAACCCTCTGAGGGTGAAGGCCAAGGCAAGGGCTTCTAGTACAAAAGGCCAAGATCACTGCAGACTGGGACTAACAGCTTCCTGGAGGCAGATGGTGGTGGGAGTGAGTTGGTGACAGGAAATTTGGGGAAAAGCACAGCACAGAGACAACTTGGGCAAGCAGTCCCAGAGAGTTGTTTGCTGGTGTTTTAGCAGCGGAGGGGGAAGGGCCATTAAGTGATGGGGTGGGGGAGGGCAGGCAGTAGGTCAGAGAACTGTGGATGCAGAGATGCACCTTGATGGTATCATTTATGCTCCTCAGGCCAGACTCAAGACCAAAATGCTTTGCAGCTTAATCTACACTCTTGTCTTACTCAGCAGTCTGGGAGAAGATATTACATGAACCAGCTTTGCAGAGAGGTGGATCCATCTGCATCGGGGACAGGACAGCTGGCTGCTCAGTGGTTGGCTGAGAGTCCCTGAGTCATGAGGCTGTGAGATGTGCTTGTGTGTAGCTTTTAAATTTGACTGGAGCCTGCTGTTCTTCAGATGTTAATAGGGCTGAGCTCCTTTCACTCCGCACTACAAAGCACCTGTCAGTGCCTTGTACTGGGGGCCTTGAGGCCACCTGGTTACCCCAGCTCCACCACTGATTCCTGCCCAGTGCACATTTGGGGTAGAACCAAGGAGCCAGCTGGCACAGGAGGGGATCATCTAGTCCAGAAGTGGAGGGTGGTGAGGAGACTTGGTGGGATGCAGGAGGTAGGTTGCAGGTGGAGGTCAGCCCAGGGAGTCAGTGGCTGTGGGTGGGGAGTGACCGGCATGGCTGGTAGCTATTTGGGAGCATGCTTGTGGCCTTGCTGCAGCATGCTTGCGTGGGGGCAGGTCCCACCTCAGAGAAGGAGATTAGCAGGAATAAGGCCTGGGTAATGAAGGGACCAGCTGAAGTCTGACTCTTAGAATAGAAAATTACATGGAACTGGAGTTGAGCTGGGTCTGATTCCTCCACTCCTACTGGGACTGCTACCATTACAAAAAAAAAAAAAAAAAAAAAAAAAAAAAAAAAAAATCCCAAACAGAAATTAACACCTGTTGGTGAGGATGCGCTTTGGTGAGAACATCAAAGGAAGCAGATGCTGTGCAAAACAGGATGGCAATTCCACAAAAAATTAAAAATAGAATTACAGACCGGGCATAGTGGTACACGCCTTTAATCCTAGCACTCGGGAGGCATAGGCAGGTGGGTCTCTGTGAGAACTCGGAAACTCTTTCTAGTTTTCTCTCTCTGCTTTGTGCTGGACTTTAAGAAATAAATCCTCAGCACTGAGTTCCTGCAGCTATGCCTGCCGTTCATGAGGTGGAACTCCAAGACAACAGGCCCTTCCTTCTAGAAGCAGCCTTGATCATAATGTTTTATCATAGCAATAGAAAGCAAACTAATACACTTCATGGCCCAAAAGAACAGAGAGCTGAGCCTTGAAGAGCTACTTTGTACACTTAACATCCGTGCTCATAGCAGCACTATTCCCAACAGCCAAAGGCTAATGGATGAACAAGTTATAAACACACAGAATACCATCGACTCTCTGACAGAAGTCACTCCAACAGGCACTGCGGCTGATGAGCTTGGAGGACCTTTGTGCCTGGCTGCTTGCACTAGCAGTGTTTCCTTGCTCACCTAGGGCTCACTAGGAGAACAGAAGGCACTGGACGACAGGAGGTTGTTGTCAAGGGGCACCTGGAATTTCCCACATTTGTCCATTTGGGGACCACGAATATAAAGTGGTTTGGGGCATGGGTTGTAGGGAGCAGGGGTGCGGAACAGGAGGGATCTGGGAGACAGAATCTACTGAAGCGGGCATTACTGGAAACATGTCAAGTTAAGGCAGACCCAGTCCTGCATTCCAGAAAGCCTATTGAAATGTGTCATGTTCTTCTTTGGATCCAGGAAGAGCGGAGGAAGACAAATTAAAAAAAAAAAAAAAAAATCAAGCCAATAAAACAACCTGGTCTGTGTTTTCAGAGGCTTCTATTTTTGGGGTCGGGGCTGTGACAGCACTTCAAGACTCCTTAAAGTCCCTGTAAAGCTGTCCCTGATTTGGGCTGTGAAGTGGAGGATGGCTTTGGGGCTCTGGGAGAGGAAGGTTTGTCACCATGAAGGGAAAGTTGGAGTGACTTAGGCCAAGGGGAGGGCAGACCCTCCCAGGCAGAGGGGATGTCAGGCTTAAAGACTTTGCCACAGGGCTGGGAGTCCAGCGGGGCTGGTGGACAGGAATCCCTCAAGGCAGGCAATGAGGAGCTTTCAAGGCATGGCAAGGAGGTTTTGTCTGGATCCTAATAGTGATGGAGGGTAAAGAGTAAGTCCAGTACTTATATGGGGATCAGATTCACAGCTTGTAAAGTCTCCTCTGGCTGTGGCTTTTTTGAACAGACCAGAGTAGAGCCAGGGTGAATGTAGGGAGCCCATTGGTATCTCTGTGGGGGGCTGGCACAAGGGTAAAGGCCTGGGGTGGGCCTTGCAGGCAGCTAGACCCACTTGCAGGTGGCTTGCCAGGCTCTGTGGGCCTCAGGACTCTGGGCGGGGCTGAGGAGGGCTAGCTTTCCCACCTGATGGCAATACTGATGCCCGCCCACCCAGGGAAGATTCAAAGGGAAGAGCCGGGTGCAGGAAGCAGCTCAGGGATCTTATGCCATTATGTCATTACGTCATTTCGAGTGAGAACTTCCCATCACCGCTGCAGGCTTGGGCCACCATGGAAGTGCTCTGGTCCCTAGAGAACAGGGACAGCTGGAACTCCAGGATAGGACACTGCTGAGGAAATACAGGGAGCCTGAGACGTTTGATCCTGGGCTGAGCCTTTTGAACAAACTTGCAGACACTGGTGAGAATTCCTGCTTCCCGAGGGAAAGGAGTCAAGAATGCATTCTGGCTTGGTTTCCCCCACATATAGCTTTGCTTAGGAGAATTTTCTTGAAAATATTTTGTCACTGAAGTTTTTATTTTAGCCTAGGGCCACATAGGAACTGGCAGAAGTGGGGAGTTTGCCACTAGAGTGTGTCTCTTCCTTTGGAGAAATGATAGGGCCGAGCTCTTCACTTTCGGAAGAGAGAACTGTAGTAGGTGTCTGCTCTGGTGTTTAGCCTGGGGTCTGAGTGTGAATAGCTGGTTCCTTCTGCCTTGCTTGGGACTGCCAGCCAATACCAGCCTGGCCTGGAGAGTCTACACACTGCGGAGCCATGATCCTGGAAGAAAACAATAACAGTAAAAACAATCCTACCTGTTTTCCTTAGCTAGAGAGCAGGAGCAGTGGGCCGGCCACTTGTCGCTGGTGTTTTAGAAATATGAAGTCATTTAAATCCCACCACACCTCTAGGAGAGGGGTATGATCGTCCCCCTCATTTTACAGATAGGGAAACTGAGGCACAGAGAAGTTAAGCTCCATGCCCAAGGCCACACCACATGTGGTGATGGAACAGGGATTGTTCCAAGGCCCCAAGTTCTTCCCCACTGGGAACATGCTTAACCAGGTGGGCTGGGAGCCTCCTGACATGGTTGCTTAGGCAGAGCTCTGAGTCTTACCACAGGACTCGAGAGATTCCTAGTAACCGTAGCTCTGTCTGAGGGTACAACAGGGTGATGAGATAGGATGAGGCCAAAAACTTCAGACTTCATTGTGTAGGGGAAGAACTCTGGCCTGGTGCCATCCTTGCCCCACCATCTATTGGCTGTGCACTATTGGGCATGTAGCTTCACAATCCTGTGCCCATCTTCTCATCAGCAGATTGGAAAGAACTGACTCACTGTTGGGTGGCTGCGAGGGTACTGAGATGGAGTGTGTTTGCAGGGGGCCCACATTATAAACATTGTAGGCACTGGTAAGGAGAGGCAGATGGTGGGCCTCAGTGGCAAAGTGTTGGGGAGCCCACGTTAGCTGAGTCCTGAGCCTGAGAACTGTCTTCCTGGGCACACTACCTGCTGCTCTGACTGCAGACATGCTGCTGGGAGGGAGAGTCTCCATGGCAACACTCTGGGACTACCTGTTGGAGGAATAGAGGCTGTATTTTACTAAGGTCTCGGCTAAGACCTATATGATGTTTCTATGTTGCAGCTGCCCTCAGACCTGGGAGGGAGAGGGGTTCTGTCTGGAGAGGAGGCACTTAGCTCTGGCCACTAAGAGTAAGGACCCATGGGACAACTGGGGCTGGAACTGTCACTTCTGGAAAGCAGTAGCAGGGACTCCTGGGAAACAGGCTGTACTTGCTCTGTCTTTTCTTGCTGTCTAGTCTCTTTGACATGGGAACGGGGCGGAGACTGGCTGAGGCATGTGTCCCAGTGAGAAAGGGACATAGCTAGAAGTTCCTGGCCGCCTGCCCACCTCCACCTGCTTTAGTGGGAATTCTGTGCTCCGGGAGTCCTGACATCCATGTTGGCCCTGTCTTGGGAGGTCAAGTCCCAATGTTTGTCCTTCCTCTGTCAGTGGTGAGCTAGGAATAAGCTTTAGTCAGCTGCATTGTAAAATGGCCCTAGGAAGTCTTCCAGAAGTATTTGTGAGAGAGATTACTTCAGTTAGACAAGCACTGGAAATATATATATATATATATATATATAATACTCAAGAGAAAAATATTCTAGAAGGTCCATGGAGATTATCGCTAGTGATTATTCTTTAGTGACATGCAGTTTTCATTCTTTTCCAGAAACTTGAAAAAAATTCACATCACAAATTTTTAACTTTTTAAAATGACATTTTTAATTAAAACATTTAATAAAAATTTTAAATGAAATAAGTTGGATAATACGTTGGCTTATAAAACTTAAAGTGCAAAAAAAGTAAGGTGAAAAGGTAGTAAGGCCAGCTTATAGCTACCACTTATTAATTATAGCAGTTAATGTGTGACCTCAGGGGCAGGCCTCCTCTGTGCAGATCTGTGCATGTGTGTGAATGTGCGTGTAGCGGCTCTCACAAGATACAGGCTGCCACGCCTTCTGTCTCATCAGGCAGCTCTGCAACTCACAGTATGCACTGGATTTTCCAGATGTGTTGAAAGTCAACCAAGTGTTGGCTCTTTGGCTGACCATTTCAGTCTCTGCTACTGGTAAAATGCCATGACCTAGAGAAACTTACAGAAGAGCTTATTTTGGCTTAGGAACCCAGAGAAGTCCATAACAGAAGGGAAGGCATGACAGCAGCCAGTGGTCGGAGCAGGAAGATGAGAGATCACACAGAGGGGCCGAAAGTGGAGAGAGGTCGTGAATCCTTAAAGCCCACCCCCGGTGATATACTTCCTTCAGCCAGGCTGCATCTACTAAAGGTCCCATAACTCCCCAAACTGAGCCTATTGGGGCACATTCGGAGCACCATACAGTGGTTTTAACAGTTTTGTCCCTCTAGCCAACAAATACGCACCTGTATAATGAGAAAAATGAAACCACCAAAGCTACCTTGTGCTGTGGGTTTGCACTGGGTAGTCTCATCGTGATGGCTCAAAGGAAGCCTGCTGTGCTGCAGTCAGGAGCCGGTAAGCAGGGGTTCCTGAGGGTGGTCCCATGGTTTGAAGGAAAGCTGTGTTGCAGAAGGCGCAGATTGGTGGCCGTTCCAGGAAGGAATGTTTGGATCAACAAGATAGGACTTTGTCAGCATAGAGAGAAGATTTTCTCACAGCAGTTAGAATGAGGAAGGGTCTCGGTCTGGGTCACCATGGCTGATAGTCTGGCTACTCGGAGCACCACTGATGGCCCGTCAGATAAAAGGGATGGGGACAGAGAGGCCCAGGCACAGAGCAGAGGGCAGGAAGTCATATGAATTACCGGCTTCTCAGTGTTGACTGATGGCCTGGGCCCTAAAGGTCAGAAGGTCATGGCTACAGGTTCTGGTGTGTCTCAGCTTTGTCCCTGGGAGAGCTCCTAGCCCCTGCCAACTGCTCTCCCCTCATCTGTTAGATGGTCACAATGGCAACATAGCTGAGGACCTGGGTGCATGGAGCATGCGGAAGCAAATAACACACGCAGTTCTTAGAGGCAGCAACTGTATGTAGATCATTGTTGGGACTGCATACCTCTCAACACACACACACTCCAGAACAAGGTAGCTTGGACTTGGTCTGAGCGCATGGCCACACCTGGAACATTCAGCCACTGTTTGGCCAAAGGAGAAGGGCTGAATGTGTGTGTGTGTGTGTGTGTGTGTGTGTGTGTTGAGTGGGGTATTTAGGTTGATGGAAAGCATGCAGGTGGCTGTGGGGAAGTGGAGTTAGTGTGTCTCCTGCCCCAGGCATGGGTTAGATGCTGGAAGGGACAGGGAGGTCTGAGTGTGCGCTGTGGTGGCTTAGGCAGTACAAGAACTTTTTCATAATGAGACTTTTTGAGAACTTCCTCTGAGAGAGACCTGACTTCCTGAGGCCGAGCAAGCCCTTTGGGAAGAGGAGTTTCTGGAGAGAGACTGAGCAAGCGCTCGGAGACTGGGTGGGAAAGGGTCTTATGGCCTCTGAGGTGGGGCCTGTGTGTCAGTGAGGGTGCAGACATGTGGCCAGGGTCTGTTCTAGTATCTGGAGGTGGGCCGAGGGAAGGGAAGAATTGACCTTGGAAGGGACAAGGCTGGCAGCCAGGACCCTGTGAGAGGAGGAACTGCAGCCTCAGTAGCTTCAGGCCCAGCCTTTGCTCGGCCTTGTCCTCCTGCTAGCTGCCTCAGAAAGGCCAATGGGCTCCTGTGTGAGACCTTTGCTGGCTCCTTGCTTTTGCTCTGCTTCCTTCCTCAAGTACTGGGTTTGCATGGACCCCCAGCCCCCAACTCTCAGTCTGTCTCCCATCCCCCTTAGACACTCAGGCTCACTCAGTGGGCTCTTCCTTGGCTTTGCCCCATGCCCTGCCCTTGTGTTTTGGACCTCAGTTCCAGTCTCTCTTCCTCAGTGCTCCTGAGCTGTACGGCTCTCCCTTGTTTCTCCTGTCAGAATATGAGCCACTGCCACCCATGATACTCTAGTGTCCACAAGGGCAGCCTTGGTGTCGTCACCTGTTTGTGCTGGTGTTACACTGTGAGGCTGTCACAATTGGTGCCCTTCATTTTATGGCTGGTGATTCTGAGGTTTGGCTAGGATGCCCCAGAATAGGCCCCATGGCCTATTTCCAGATTCCTTGACCTGTCTCTCCATCTATGCTGAGTCCCCAGAGCGGAGCCATGTTTGGGGTTTCTGCATGCCCCAGGAGTGAGCCATGCTTAATGTCCCTGCTGGGTTTCACATTACTGGTGAGGCAAAATGGCTTGAGCTAAGTCAGGGGGAGGGGAGTCTGAGCTGAGCCCTGAGCATGCAGACCACTGTTTCACCCTTTTCTTTCCCCCTTTCTCTGCCAGGGAGCTCAACGGCAACAACATCACTCGGATCCACAAGAATGACTTTGCTGGGCTCAAGCAGCTTCGAGTGCTGTGAGTATACGGGCTGCTTCACAGTCTACCTCTACCACCGCCCTCAGCCTTGGGTCTCTAGACTGAGTTCTGCGTGGGGGTTTGAGAGTCATAAGCTAGCCCAGAACTTCTCTTATGGGGTCAGGGACCTCCCGAGATGGTGGAGTGGGGGTGATATTGAGTGCCCTGACATGGAGAGGTTACTGCAACATGGCTGAAAAAGATGGGGATGAGGTAGGGCTCGGATGGGGCGCTCTTGGCAGGTGGCATGGGGAATCTATAGGTCTCCGCTTAGTGTGGCCTGCTCTGGTGGAACACTGTGGGTAGGATCTAAACCACAGATAGGCTTTGCTCAGGCTCTGGAGACTGAGATCCCAGGTCAAGGTGCTGCAGGTTGGTTCCCCATCAGGCATCTGTGCACTGTGTCCTCACGTGGCCTGGCCCCGTGAGCTCATAGAGAGGACTCATAAGTCCCCGGGTATCAAGGCCCAGTTAGATTACCACATCATTCCCCCCCCCCCCCCCCCGTCCCCATCCCCAAGAGCCCTGCCTCCAAAGACATCACACAGGGCTTTAAAGTTAATGCACTGGATGCAAGGATGGAGAACACAATGCAGTCCGCCATCTTCAGCGTGCTCTACCTTGGCAGGGCTCCTCAGCGAGGCGGCAGGCCCTGGTTAAGAGGGTGGTGAGAGGCAGTAGAAGACAGATGTGACTTTACTCAGGTGCCTGAGAGTAGATCCTGGAAGAGGCAGGCACAGCCCTGTTGGTCTCCAGCATTGGGCCATCCATAGTGCTTGTCATGTTGGGCAAAGGTGAGGTGCTCGTGTTGAACCTCCATGCCCCCATCCCTCTGTGCTCTGCTGGTCTTGGGGAGCAGAGGCAGCCTTGGCACACTGGCAACTGGCTTCACCACCTGTGTTGGATTTGGAGGCCCTGCCCAGTCTGGCTGGCAGGAAGCCAGCCCATCATCAGCTATCTAGTGAAGGAGAGATAAACCTGTTTTTTAGGATCCCAAGTGTGGGATTGGAATGGTCTCGTGAGAGAACAGGTGAGGTTAATCCACTAGAAGACCAACCACCTCGTGCAGGAGCTTAATTGTTGCCAGCTGAAGAGATCCCGTGAGCAGACTCTGGGAGGAGATATATAAATGAGCCCAGAACTGGAAGCGGGGCTTTTTGGAGACTTGGGATAGTTTTGGCTGTTCATTGCTACCCTTCGAGACGCTCCTAGAGAGAATCACTCAAGGGGAGACTTCGGGGCTCCGGCTCCTGCTGAGGTTCGGGGTTCTGGTTACTCAAGGTTCCAGCAGAAGAAATCCTGCTGATTGTGCCAGGAGAATCACTCCTCGGAACTGATATCCTTATGGTTTTGTTATTGTGTCCATTAATCCTCATTTCCTATTGTTTTGGTTAGTTGGGTTATAAGTGACGTATGCTTGGTCACTAAGTTGTTAAGAAAATTGACCCTACAATCCAGAGTCCCTTACCTCCCACTGTCAGAGTAGTATATGGGTTCTGGACCTCAATTCTTTCAGAGTTGTAGACTTCACAGTTCTGGGGGGTCTTTGGAGGAATGGGGGACCTAGTAGACAATCCTTCTTGAGGTTAGGGAGCTATAGAACCAACTCACATTGACCGAAGCTTTCCTCCTTCCAGTCTGGGGTCTTTCTGAGAACCCTTCCTAGAACTCCTCCCACAGGCCTCCAGCAGAGAGAAGAACACATGGCCTTGCCTCAAACCCTGCCTGAAGCCCGTGCAGGAAAATGTGCAACCCATCTGACTGGGAGAGGAGAGGGGAGCACACAGGGGAAAGTACTTCAGTATCTCCAGATCACGCAGCATCTCATCTCTTCAGTGGAACATGCTGCCCTCCAGTCAGATGCTCTGAAGCAGAGCATGTTGGGGAAGATGCAGAATCCCGTGGAGACAGGTGGTTGGCTGCCTGGGCATCCCACTGCTTTCTTCAGCAGATGGGCCTAGGCGGAATATGGTGCAGACGGCGGGGGTGTTGTCTGGCAACTGCGGCATTCTTGCTTATGTGTGTGGGCTCTGCCCAGTTGTACGGCTTCCCTCCGTTATACTGGTCATGTCTCTTGGATGCATGCTCTGGGCCAAAGGACAGCATGTGCCCAGAAGCCTAGCGCCTTCTTCAAGCATAGCTGTGAGCACTGGCACTGTGTTGCTCTGCAAGGCAGGGCTTGCTGAGGCACCTGAGTTGGGGGATTTGTGAAGTTGTGACCATTTCTGCTGGAACTTGGACCTACATAGGGCCTGGGAATGGCTCCTCACCCTCTCCCCCCCCCCCCCGAGCTCACATTGCCCTGGTGAAGTTTGTTGGGGTTCTTCCATTTTCCAGTGGTTCCAGGGAACCCTTGGTTAGCATCCTGTGCTGTTCTGTCTCTTTGCCACCCAGGCAGCTGATGGAAAACCAGATTGGAGCCGTGGAACGAGGAGCTTTTGATGACATGAAGGAGCTGGAGAGGCTGTGAGTATAGGGCCCAGGCTGGGGAGGGGGCTGGGCAGGCAGAGAGTAAGGTCTGGCTGCTTAGGAAGGGGTCTCCGCCTCACCCTGCCTGACAGTGCATTGTGACATAGTAACGGAGAGAAAAATGGAAAACAACCTCCTTCCCTCACAGCGCGGCCTTGCCCTGCTGTTTGTCCCTAGGGACACATAATGCCGAAAGCTCACACAACTGGAATTCCTACCATTGCAGTGGCTGCCCCACTAGGGAAGCCTCCCTCGATTCCCCCACAAGCTTGCTGTCTTAGGCACAGAGCCACAGCACAGCAATGAGGAAGTGGAGGCACGCTCAGAGTTTGCATGGCTTGCTCCTGAGCGGGGCTTGCAATTTGGAAGCTGGGTTTTGGTGAACTTCCTGCATTTCACATTGGTGACAATGAAAGAGAAAACGGATGGCCCCTCACCTCGTTAAAGTGCTCATCCATCTGGTCCTGCAAAATGGTTTGGATGCAGATGTTGGGTGGGAGAGTCCCAAAGTTCATGTTCTTGGACAAGAGAGTTCGTTTTATATGAAGGAATCAACCAGAAAAATGGATAGAAACTCATATTTCTATATGTTCTTTGCAAATTACCAACAATTTAGAAATAGCCATTTTGGTGTGGATAAGACACTATCAAAACTGAAATACCATCAGCACTACAGGCTAGGCACAATACAGACTAGGCACAATACAGACTAGGCACAATACAGACTGGGCACAATACAGACTAGGCACAATACAGACTAGGCACAATACAGACTGGGCACAATACAGACTGGGCACAATACAGACTAGGCACAATACAGACTAGGCACAATACAGACTGGGCACAATACAGACTGGGCACAATACAGACTAGGCACAATACAGACTGGGCACAATACAGACTGGGCACAATACAGACTGGGCACAATACAGACTGGGCACAATACAGACTGGGCACAATACAGACTGGGCACAATACAGATGGGCACAATACAGACTGGGCACAATACAGACTGGGCACAATACAGACTGGGCACAATACAGACTGGGCACAATACAGACTGGGCACAATACAGACTGGGCACAATACAGACTGGGCACAATACAGACTGGGCACAATACAGACTGGGCACAATACAGATGGGCACAATACAGACTGGGCACAATACAGACTGGGCACAATACAGACTGGGCACAATACAGACTGGGCACAATACAGACTGGGCACAATACAGACTGGGCACAATACAGACTGGGCACAATACAGACTGGGCACAATACAGACTGGGCACAATACAGACTGGGCACAATACAGACTAGGCACAATACAGACTGGGCACAATACAGACTGGGCAGCAAAGACAGAAAGTGATGTTTGAATAAACAGAGAATGACAGACAGAGAGAGACACAGAGAGACAGAGACAAAGAGAGATGGAGACAGAGAGACACACATACATACACACACACACACACACACAGAGAGAGAGAGAGAGAGAGAGAGAGAGAGAGAGAGAGAGAGAGAGAGAGCAGCAGAGGAGGACAACAATTGAGACCATTAACTCCTATGTACACCAAGAGGTGAGGCAATGGGCTACTTCACTTCTATTCTTTGTGCGTCTCTTCTTTCTCTTTCTCCCTGGATTCTCACAGTGAATTCCTACAATACTTACAGCTAATAGCTTGTGCCTCCCACTGCCAGATGCTAGGCGAAGTCCTTGGCCCTGGGGTATGTCAGCTAAGCCTGAGATAACGCTGCTGCAAGTGCCATTCCACAGACGAGACACCAAGGTGCCTAAGAGGCTAAGCCACAAGTGCAGAAGAAGGGATTAGAACCGGATTGGATTGTTTTGTCTTCAAAGCTTAGACTGTTAATGAGCAGGATCTAATTAATCTCTCTCCTTTCATTTTTATGTTAAAGAAAACAAAGCATTAAACAAATAGAAAGGGGCCTGCTTTGTCTCATTGCCTTCTTGAGGCCCAGAGGGACTACTCCCCACGCCCCAAGGCCTTAAACTGAGCAGTCAGCCATCCAGTGCTAGGCCAGATGTTCATTTCTGTTTGCTTTCTTTCAAACTCTTACAATAAAATACCTGGCTCCGAAGCTGACTTGGATCTAACCCATCCCACCTCCCCTCTGGTTTTGCCAGGCCTTGAGGGAGAAGAGAAGGTGGGCGGGGGTCTAGACTTGGCAAGGCATGACCCATTGTAGCTTTTACTGCCACCTGACACTTGCCAGGGGCTTCCCTTCTCACTCATGACTTGTCACTGTAGATTTTTTTCCCTTCTGTCCATTTTCAGCTCCCTTTCTCTGGGCTGGGTCACCCACAGCCTTCACAGCAGGCAGTTATTCTATCCCTGGGGGTGTCAGGTATGCACTGTGCACCCCTTTTGTGAGCAGCTAGTGTAGTGGCCATCTGCTCTGATTTGTGGGAGACCAGTGGGATCGGTTTGTGAAAGCTGGTGGAAGTGGGGAGTCAGAATAGAAACACTCAGACTGTGAGCATAGCATTTTCAATTAAAATGGAAATGTACATTTATTGGCCCCTTTCCCAGTCTCACTCCCCCCACCCCAAGAATTTCTCTATTCCTTTTAGTATGAGACGTATGCATGGCTTGATTCACCCAAACCACACACATAAACCTTGTGTGATTTTTTTGTTTGGGTTTCTTGAAGGTAGAATGAGATTTTTTTCAGCACCTTGGAAGCAATTTGGGCAAAGAATGAAATCTTTTTACTGAATTCAACAGCCCTTCAATTGGCAGCTTTCCTTTTTTTTCCCCCTAAGATCTTTCTAAAGCAGCCAATGTAATTTTCATATAGATGACTCTCTTCCCAGTGGCGTTTCATTTATTTGTGAATGAAATTGATTGAATCATGTAGCCCTACTTCTGAGTACCTGTGGTGTGAACAGTTTTGAGAGCAGACATAGTTGGCTCTCCCAGGCAGCTAGGAAAGGTCTATGTAGAAGCAGGAGTGTGAAGCCATGTGGTCATGAGGTCTGAGCCATGGCCTGAGCTGACCGGCTGCGTAGAGGTCATGGAGCATGCTCAGTTGCAGGGGAGGTGATCTGGGGTGGGAGCTACATTTTGCAGCTTTGGAAGCCTACACAGGCTTAGAGAGTATTTGAGTAAACCTCTCCCCTCTTGGTATCATAAGCGCCTCAACTCTGGAGAGGGCAACTCAATAAAGTCAGCAAGCCAGTCTTGGGCGCCTGATAAGTGCCAAGCTATATGGCAAGATGGCAGCATCAAACACTTACTCATGGGGTTGAGGCAAGGAGGAGGGTGTGAACTTGGATGAGTGGCCATTGTCACTTGAGAGGAGGACCACCTTTTACTCTGCTTCCGTCCTATGAAGTGATGTCTGGAAGCCTCTGTCCTGGAGTTCAGAAAGGCTAAGAACGACAGAAGCCCTCAGCTGCTCTTTTCCTCCTGAGGTTTCCTGTGTCTCTTACGATGGTGGCGCACACCTTTAGCGTTCTTTGATTTTCCACTTTAAATCAGGCCTTGAATTCTGTCCTCTTCCCCCTTTTGAGTGTTTTCAAAAACTGAAGGCATAAAAATGAGAAAGTCTTGTGTGTGTGTCGGGGTGGGGTGGGGGGTGGAGGGTGGGGTGGGGTGGGTGGGGAGTGGGGAAACAAAACTAAACCTAGCAATTACCAGGCAGTGTAAATAAGGGATTGATTTATTGGACTGGGGATAAGAGACTGGGAGAGCCCCGATGTCTGCTCTTGGTGCTGCAAGGATCACGTTGGTAGTCCCTTTTCTTCCAAGGCAATGATATGTTTCCCCAGGAGCCTGCACTTTAATGTCAGTTCCTTCCAATTGGTCTCCCAAAGCTGTAAATCTGATGCCTGTCCTGTGCTGGAACATGATGCTCTCCAGTGTGGTGACAATGGCCTTTCTCATGTCTCAGATGAAAGACAGGCTCAGAGGAGGTAGCCACGGATGAGTTCCTGTGGGGTGTGTGGGGTTTAGTCTCTTCCTCTCCCTCCAGAAGTTGGTTCATCTCAGCAGTGAAAAAAGCACCAGGGTGACCCCTTGCTGTTGCTAAAGTCTCTCTCTCTCTCTCTCTCTCTCTCTCTCTCTCAAAGATTTATTTACTATTATCTGCTAAAGTTTCTCAAAAATAAC
Organism: Acomys russatus; assembly: GCF_903995435.1. Classification (NCBI taxonomy): domain Eukaryota; kingdom Metazoa; phylum Chordata; class Mammalia; order Rodentia; family Muridae; genus Acomys; species Acomys russatus. Next base: position 60,548,362 of record NC_067141.1, on the reverse strand, counting down.
GAGAAGTCTTCCCACAGCAGGCCTGGGTCCTTCCTGCTCTCTGTCTTCCCCTCAGGCAGATTTCACACCCAGATGTGTGGTTCCCTCCTGTGTGGTTCCCTCCTGTGCCTACAATGGAGTGCTCATCGGCCCCTGGAACAGTGGTTCTCAAGCCGTGGGTTGTGACCTCTTTGCGAATGACTGACCCTTTCACAGGGGTTGTATATCAGATATCCTGCATATCAAATATTTACATTATGATTCATAACAGTAGCAAGATTACAGTTATGAAGTAGCAATGAAAATAATTTTATGGTTGGGGGTCACCATAACATCAGGAACTGTGCTAAAGGGCCACAGCACTAGGAGGGCTGAGAACCACTGCCCTAGAAGAATAAAACCTATGAAAGTACTACCATAGGCATTAAAAATAAAAGCATGGCTGAGGTGCAGCTCAGTTTTCTAGCACTTTCTTCATACACTTAAGGCCTGTGTTTACTTCTCAGTCCTGAAATAAAACCCCTACTCTTTGGCAAGGAAAAAAAAAAACTATTGAGAAAGGGATATGCTGGTTTTGAGTATCTTTTCCCCTTTAATTTGAATTTCCCCCTATTTTGATTGATTTATATATTATTTGATGTTTTGAGACAGGGATTCTCTGTGTAGCCTTGGCTGTCCTGGAACTCACTGTGTACACCAGGCTGACCTTGAACTCACAGAGATCTGCCTGCTTCTGCTTCCAGGGTGCTGGGATTAAAATTGTGTGCTACTGTGTCCAGCATCTGAGGTTTTGTCCTTTAAAAGCATGTATTATCTATCTATCTGTCTGTCTGTCTGCCTATCTATCATCTATCTATCTATCTATCTATTATCTATCATCTATCATCTATCTATCTATTTATCTATCATCTATTATCTATCTATCTATATCTATCTATTATCTATCTATCTATCTATCTATCTATCTATCTATCTATCTATCTATCTAACTTTCCCCCTTTTTTGAGATGTAGTCTCAGTCTGTCCTAGGTTGTCCTGGAACTCATTATGTGGCCTTGACCATCCTCAAGCTCATAGTAATCCCCCTGCTTCAGCATCCCAAGTGCTGGGATTAGAGGCGTGCATTTCCATGTTCACCTAAAAGCATTCATTTTCAATAATAATAATGATACAACAACAGACATTTTTTCATTTTGAAAAAAATAAAGAAACAAAGCAAACAATAAAATAAATAAAAACAATAACAAAAACAAAAGAAAAGCCCAACCAGCCAACCAAACAAAAGCCAATGGTGCCTGGGCAAGCGTGGACAGAAGCATTCACTTAGGTCCTGGGATGTTCAGCCACCCTTCCTCTTTAAGACCTCATTCACGTTTCATAAAGGCACAGATCCACCTCACAGCTGAGATTGTCCTGGGATTCGATCTTGATGGGTCGTGAAGGGGATGATGGGAACTCAGGTGACTCCCGCCTCTCCTCTTGCCTCTTCCAGACGACTGAATCGCAACCAGCTGCAGGTGCTGCCTGAACTACTGTTCCAGAACAACCAGGCTCTATCCAGACTGTGAGTTCCACACACAGGTTACTACCCACCCTGTGTGTGTGTGGGGGTGTGGGGTGCAGGGTGTGGGGTGTGTGGTGTGGGGTGTGTGGTGCGGGGTATGGGATGGAGTCAGTGCCTCTGATCTTGGCTTCATGCTTCCTGCTGGCAGGAAAGGCTCTGGGCGTCAAAGACCAGACCTTTCTGTAGGAAGTCTGTGTGGGACACTTCCCCAGGCAAGAGCCTGAATGAATCCTAGTGCATCTACCTGCATGTGTGGCTGCTAGTGGTGGCAGGGTGTCATGGGGGAGGGCGTGTCTGCAACTGTGCTCACAGTCTGCTGTGGGCATTCTTATGCCCGTGTCACTGCCTCTGCGCGCCTGTCTTGGGTTGAATATTTATTCATTCTGTTAAGCCCTTGTCAACCTACTTTTATTTTAAGTTCTGTCTACCTTTAGAATTATGAGCTCCGTGAGCGTATTTATTACCAGTCGTGGAAAGCCATAGTTTTATTGGCTGCCAGTGCACTTCTTCCAAGTATAAACGGTACTTGTTAATTGTCCCTCTATCATCCTGCATGTTTTTGAGTTATTCTACAGTCTAGTCTGCTTTGTGGGATCTGGGCTTGGATGAAGTGTGTGTGTGTGTGTGTGTGTGTGTGTGTGTGTGTGTGTGTGTGTGTAGACTTACTAAGGAATCTCCTCAGCCTAAACTAAGTCTTTGCTTGGCTACCTCTACCGTAGGGAGTTCATTATTGGACTGCTGCCTTGCATAGCAGGGCGTTCTTAACTTTGAGCCTCCCGTTTGCTCTCTAATAGCATGTTTTTTCTTAATTTTTCATCTTGTAACTAGTTAGCACAACTATGTCCTATTGTTAGATTTCTAGAGGGTTTCAGATTTTGGGTTGGGTGAGTTTTGAGTCCTGTTAATGGCGATTATTAGCAATCTTGATAACCCAGGTAGACCTCTGCAGGGAATGGAGACAGTCCAGGAAACAGTCACGAAAGGTCAGATGATCCTGGGTTTTTCAGTGTACCTTTGCTGGAAGCCAGCGTTTCTTCTTGAACTTTGAAAGCTACCAGCCGAGCTGGGGTGTGCACCCATGCTTTCTGGGTGCCCGGCCACGTACGTCTGTTATGTCCCTGCTAATGCAGGTTCCCCTGTAAGGAACTCCCGCCCCTGGCACATGTGGCTGTGAGAAAGGCAGTGTCTCACAGCTTTACCATCGTGGAGACAAGGTTGGAGAGGCAAAATGGTATCCCTGGAGTGGATGTGAAGCTCCTTTGACTGCTAGCCCAGCGCTCTCTCTGTTTTATGTTTCAGTAGAAATTTTGGAGCAAAGGTCTTCCACACTTTAACCACTATTAAGTCACGAGACTTTGTAACCAAGCCTGCATCTGGAAATCCACTCAAGGAGGAAGGAGGCTGAAGAGGCGGAGAACACCTGCTCTTGGCACTCTTCTGGGCTGGGGAAACAATGGCCTCAAGGTCTTGTGGGGGGGGGGGCGTGGTGGAGGTATTTTTAAGCTCTAAACTAAAGCCAGCTCATCCAAATGCTTCCTGACTTGGTTTCCAGGCATCAGCTCCCTTGCGTTTGGCCGGAGGACATATTTATGTAGGGCCATAGCTGGCCCCTTTCTTCAGCTCTGTCCTGCGCTCTTTTCTTTGGTGCTGAGGGTGGAAATCTCTACCATGAAGCAACACCTCAGCCCCTCCGTATTTCTGAGTCTCCTCTGTGAGCAAGGCGGAGAATGCCTGTCCTGCCGACATCACCCAAAGGCTTTAAATCATGACAGGGGTCTAATGCATCCTGTGCCCCTCCTGCATAGGCCATCTTGAAAAAGGCACCTACTGTGGGAGGCTGCTGAGCAAAATCTTTCCTCCTGCTGTCTGGGCTCACCCAGCCACTGTGGAGGTGGCTATACAAACAGATACTGGAGTGTTTAGAAGTTTGCTCATGGCCATCCTTTGCTTCATCCCCATCCTGTTCTGTTGACCTGGACATCTGCCTTCCACAAACTTCCCTGCCAAGTTCCACGAAGCTCTCAGGCATGCTACCCTGAGGCCTGGGAAGGGTGAAGGTGGGGTGGGTATGTAAAGCGTGACCATCAAGTTCCTAGACTCCCAGCTCCCAGGACAGGAGCTAAGGTGCAGCTATCCCCCGCAGTGACTGAGATAGGCGGGTGTCTCTAGTTCTTACGATCCACCTTGTTGTCCTGCTTCTTTCTCCCTGTACCATCATCCTGGGCTCCTTGGTGATGATGACTTCACTGTATCAACCATTTGCATTGGCCACAGTGTTGACCCTCCCCCTACCTCTTGGAACCACATAGATGGGATCTCCCATAGGGTCTTGGGTCCTACTTCCAGAGTTTGGGGGACAGGAATTTGATTAGCCTGACTTAGGCCAGACTGTGGCCAGGGATTGTGGGGTCAGCTCGTACAGTGATAACTTGGATCTGCCTCCTCAGCTGTAGGTCCAGGACATTCCTTAAGAAGGCCTGCTAGGACCAACAGCAGGGCCACGTTTCTGGTCCCTCCGTCGACTTTCCCATTGCTTTGGAGGGATCTGTTACTAAGCCTTTCCATCTGGAGGAAATGAAAGACTTCCATGCAGACGCTTTGCTAATCAACGTGGCCGTGGGCTCTAGAGACACCAGGTGTGCTGGGGAAAGGCATGGCCAGGGAGCGCAGGTGGCACAGTCCGTGGTTCAGTCGATCTTGTCTGTGCGGCTTCCAGAAGTTAAATCTGGCTACTGTTTGTTCTACACTAGCAGTCCCCCTGGTGTTGGGATAGCTTGTCCATTCCTTCCAAATGCACAGTGCCTATCCCAAGGAAGCCCTCTGCTTTGGTTCACAGAGCAGCTGCATGTAAGGGCTCTGGGATGCTGAGGGTCTACCCCAGGGAGAGAAAGCCCCCGCATAAGTACGCACGCCGCAGCGATAGTTAGAATATTGAAGGGAACACGGAAATAACCTTAATGTTATCAGGGGGATGGTGAGGCAAATTCCAGCATATCTGCTTGATGGAATACTTAAGCAGTCATCGGAAATGGCCTTCATGGGAGATGTCAAATAATGTAGTGTTTGTGATATCAAAAGCCAGAGTAGTATTGATTCCCTAAATTACTCTAAATAATGCATGGAAAATGACTGCAGAATCCTAGCAGGGATTGACTGTGTGTGAGTTCTTTCTTTTGTGCTTCCCAGATGTTCTTTGGGAAGGACGTGTTGTATTTATGGTAGGAGACCTTCCAGCTTTGAACAGTAAAGGGAAAGCCCCTGTGTCTGAGTTAAAACTAATGCTGGTGGGCTGGGGAGGCAGATTGCCTAGCACACAAGAAAGCCCAAGGTTCCGGCCCAGGGCCATAACATCCTGAGCAAATATCTAGTGCCAGAGACGTGGGAGGCTTGCTTTAGCACCATGGATCCAGTTGTTCTTCTGTGTGAACAAAATAATGTCTCCTCCCCAGGGCTGTTGTGAGGTCGAAGAGAGGTGGAAAGCCTTTGAGCCTCGGCATTAATACCACAGCATGTGGCAGCTATAGGGAAATATGGGGTGTCCAATGCTGGGATCGCTTTGGAGGGGACCAACTGACTCCAGCCTCAGAGAGACACCACAACTGAGCATCCTTTGTAGCCTCAGTCTGGGCTCCCCTCGTCTCTGGACACTCAGCCTGGTCTAGCCCAGAATCTTACAATCATCTTGTCATTACTCAGGGACCTGTCTTCAGTTCAGCTTTTGTTTCACTCAGTTAAAAAAATTTTTTTTTTCTGAGACAGGGTTTCTCTGTGTACCCTTGGCTGTCCTGGACTCACTTTGTAGACCAGGCTGGCCTAGAACTCACAGTGATCCACCTGCCTCTACCTCTCGAGTGCTGGGATTAAAGGTATGCACCACCACACCCGGCTAAATGTTTGTTTTGAAAAGCAGGCTTTTGGTCCCCCTGCAGAAACTCCCAGAAAGGCTGTGGAGGCTGGTCTGGTCTACTGCTTGGCTTGGGACAGTGCTCCTGGCCACATTTTTGAGTAGAGGAGGGGAAGGCAGCGGAGAGCATGTAGACGGGGCTGCTCAGGTCAGAGTTCTCAGTGCCCTCAGATTGTAGGTAAAGCCTTTATTCCCCCGACTGAGGGGGCCTGGGACCCTTTCTTGGCACTCCTCTCCTCTTTATTTTATTATTATGTTTTTCAGGTGTATGTGTGTGTGGCCTGTGTTGGGGTATACCTTTGTGTGTGGGTACATGTGCACTAGTGTGCATGCAAAGTGCGGCGGCTGGAAGTCAACGCTGAGCATCTTGCTCTGTTATTTCCATCTTTCATATCGAGGCAGGGTCTCTTGCTGAACATGGGGTTCATCAGGTGGCCTTGGTTAGTCTAGCGAGCCAGCTTGCTCTAGGGACCTCCTGTTTCTACCTCCCAGGGGATTATAGGGCCTGGGTAGGTGGGCCTCCATACCTGCCCAGTGTTTACATGGGTCCTGGAGATCTGAACTTGTGTCCTCATGAGTGCATGGCAAGTTCTTTACCCATTGAGCCACCCCCACAGCTCCCTAGCTCCCTTACAGAAGAAAGCATTCTTGTCGTGTGAGTTATTCTCCACAGAAGGGAGCCTACAGCCTTCCACCCTCTCCATCTCCCAGAAACGACAAGAAAGATTTCAGACACCATGGCCTTGATAGCGACGATCAAAGAAAATGGAAGGCCATGCAATGCTGGGTCATGCAGACACACTTTGCAACACAATCCGGTCTCAGTAGTAAAACATCCGTGTGAGGTCAGTCAGCACGTCCCTTTTTTTTTATGGATGAAATTATTCAAGGTCAGAGAGCTTGAGACACGTCCAAAGGCTGAGCCAAATTTGAACCTGCTTTGCCTGCAGCTAGAGTTCATTTTATAACACCCACCCATTAGCCCCTGCTATTTCTTCTTACCAGCCATCTACGGGGACCCTCCTAGACTCCTCTGCCCCCCAGCTCCTCACTATCCTTGACCCACCTCTTCCTCCATCTGTTCCCACTCACTCATTCATTCCAAAGTTCTTTGTGGGCCTCCTGCAGGCCTGCAGGGTTGGTCTAACTTTGATAGATAGTCACGTTGATGCAACAAACATGTCTACCTGTCCAGGAGGTGACACTCCACCAAAGGAGCTGTCTGAAAGCTCTCAGTGGAGGGCAGACATCAGGTGCTGCATATGAGTCTCCAGTGGGGGCAGCTACACCCTGGAGGCAGGTTACCCAGGTTTGGGACCAACTTTTCACTTGCTATTCAGTCCTCGGAGGATGTGGAAATGTCATTTTCATGGCCTTTCACATGGGTTCAGGGCTGAAGTATGGGGCTAGAGGGACATGTTTGAATTCTGATAAAAACTCTAGAGTGGCCAATCCCAGACTTTACTTGGCTAGGTGGGCCAGGTGCTGATCCGCATCCTAGTCTCTGTCTCTCCAGCTCTGACAGACAGGAAGTTCTTCTCTGGCTGGCTGCATCCTTTACTCATCCACATCTTTGGACACTCAGGTTCTCTGGGCTTCTGCTTAGCCTTGAAGCCCGTATGCATCTGGACCAGACTGACTTCTGCAGGGTCTCTGCAGATTTCTGCAGACTTGGGAGGGGCAGGTGGTGATTGAGACAGCCCAGGGCATCTACTTCCCATGTGTGTGTATATATCCCTGTCATAAAGGACCACCATAACTCATTAACAAGGCCCTGGTGGTGGGAGCCAGGCTGCGAGCCTGCGCAGCCCTGTGGAAGAATGCCTGACCCCCATGACTCCATCTCAAGCTGGGTTTAATTAAACTGTCAGCACTGGTCAGAAGAACAAAGCATCTCTTCCCGCCAGGGCCCAGCCCCCACCAGAGGCAGGAGGCTACTGCACTGAAACGAATAGCTGTACAGAATGGATCTGTCTCGCCTCCAAGGGAAATTACCCGAAGCAGAAGGTGACCTCGCTAGTGCCACACGTCCAGGCCAGGAGGCAGAGCCGCTGAGCTTGTTCAGCTTCTGGGAAGACGCAGACTGCTGTGTGGGAAGTGGGGCTCCCAGGTGGCCCCCAGATCTGATGGAGCCTCCTTCCTGTCTGTGCTGCCCCCAGGGGTTCTTGCTAGATGTCCATCACACCTTAACATCCCTCTCTTCAGAAACTTCCTGAGGAGCCTTGTCCAGAGAAAGGAAGCCTGTGAGGGGCTCAAGGTGTTAATGACAGAAGTGGCCTTGCTTAGATGATTAGGGAAAGCTGGCCAAACAAGGTCATCTCTAGGGGACTTTCCTGATTCCAGCACATTCTCATGAACCATAAAGCTCCGGGAGTGCCTGTGAGATGGGTCAGTGGGGAAATGTGCTGGTCTGTGCGAACTGGATAACCAAGCTGACCTGGGACACAGCGGAGAAGGAAAGAACTGACTCCTCCTGAAAAGTGCTCCTCTGATCTCCACACACATGCCAGGGTGTGAGCTTATGCTCATAGATTGTACACAGACTCAATAAAAACTGAAACAGAATTAAAAAAACAAAACAAAACAAAACCATACAAACAAAAACACCAGTAGTGGCACACCCTTTAATCCTGGCACGTCCCAGGCAGAGGCAAGTGGATCTCTATGTGTTCAAGGGAAGCTTGGTGAGTTCAGGGTAGCCAGAGCTACAAAATCAAAACCCCAAAATGAACCAATCAAACAAACAAAAAACAACCCCTCAAGAAGCCCCCAAAACCCACTACCAACAAAAAACCCCAACCAGCCTCAGGGAGCTGTAGGTGGTCCTATCTCCCAAACTTTTTTGCCCATTTACAAATTATTTTTTTCTTCAGGGAGTCTGTTTAAATACCTTCTGGGCTTAATGGTAAGTGGCTGGTCCAGTCTCAAACAAGAGGCATGAGAATTTATGTTTGGACTCAGGCCCATCTGTCCCCAAATCCATGCTCTTACTGCTAAACTCTCTGTGTCTAAACTAGAGTGAGGTGTGTGTGTGTGTGTGTGTGTGTGTGTGTTTAATGATGTAGGTTTTCAGGGTCAAGGTCATCACACATCCTGAGTTAGTTGGGGCAGTTGGGCCCCTAGTTGCAGCATTATCACATTCTTTTTCTTTGGTTCTTGCTTAGGGAGGTCTTGCTCTCCAGTGTGCTTGTGGGGGGACCCAGGTGGAGACCCCTGTTGGACATTTGCTTCTGCCCAGCCTGGCTGGAGTGTGAGAGCCGAGGATACTAGCCCTGAGAGCAGACACAGCGCCTTTATAGCCGCGCAGAGCACAGTCTGGGGTCATGAGTTAGCAAGTACTGAATGCTCTGGATTTGCAAAGTGCCTTCCAATCATTAAATCTGTTCCTGCTGTCAAGGAGGGAGAGAAAAAGGCCAGCATCCCACTGGGCTGGAACAGGGGCCTCTGAGAAAAGGGCAGGACAGCCAGCCTCATACTGACAGCTGCATGCCAAGCATGTTTCTGCGCTCAGCATGGATGGCTCACGCTTCTGGACCCAGCCCAGCCCCAAACTGGTCTTCACAGTTGTGAACAGCCAAGTTGCCCAAAAAGAGCTTCATGGTAATCCTATAAGGATGCCCAGTAAATGCTGGGTGCTGTGCTCGCATAGTTACAGCACTGTATGGAGCAGTATAGGGCAGACAGAATTCTTAAGCCAGAGAAGACAAAGCAGGGACGTGTGCACACAGGCAGGGCCTGTTTGGGAGGAACTAGGGAGCGGTGGGTGTTTCTCTTATACTTTGGAGTCTGCACACATGATTTTACTGGGATATAAAACTTTGAGAAAATAGAGAAAAGCAGTTAACGGACAAGGAGTTGTTCTGCCAAGGAAGGCATTTAAGAAAGTTTCAGCTAGCGTGAAAAAACATTTTTTTTTAATTGAGGGGGCTTGCTGTTAAGACAGGGTCTCAAGGTCCTCTCCATACATATGGCTGTGTAGCTGGATGTTCTTGTGGGACTACCCGTGGGAGTGGGGGTGTCTCTGACTCTGCGGCCTGCTCTCCGGGCCCTTTTCCTCCTACTGGGTTGCCTTGTCCAGCCTTGGCAACCTGTGCCGTGTTCAGTGCAGACCCCTGGGAGGCCTGTTCTTTTCTGAAGGGAAACAGGATGAGGTGATCTAGGGAAGACAGGAGGTGGGTGGGGTGGGCACTGGGACTGGGAAGAGTGGATAGAGGGGAGACTTCAGTCAGGATGAACGTATGAGAGACAGAAAAGATGGTAATAGGAGCACACATTAGTAAGTAAACATATCTCGTAGAGGTTTAACACTGAAGGACATCATGATTGAGTAAGTTGGAGGAACAATGATTCATATTGGCACAGGAGAACCTAGGCTGTTAAGGTTATCTACTTCTTTGAAGCAAATAAACACAAACTTAGTGGCAAAACCAAAACTAAGACAAACGATCAAACCAAAAACCAAACCAAACCAAACCAAATCCCCAACAGTGTTTCACTAATTTTACTATATAGCTGTAGCTGGCTTGGAATTTACTTTATAGACCACACTGGTCTTGAACTTACAACTAGTCTCCTGCTTCTGTCTCGTGGGTGCTGGTGTACGCACGTGTGGATGTGTGTGTTTATGGGGGCCAGGGCTGAGGACAGCTATCTTTCTCATTACTCTCCCTCTCGGTTAGTTTTTGAGACAGTGTTTTTCATTGAATTTAGACTGCGCTAGTCACCTAGACTGGCTGGCCAATGAGTTCCAGGCATCCACCTGTCCTTGTGCCCCTTCCCAGCCCCCCCCCCCCCCAGGGCTGTGGGTTACAGATGTGTGCTGGTGTTCCTGGCTTTCCATGAGGGCCCTGGAGATCAGAGCTCAGGTCCTCAAGCTTGTGTGGCAGGCATTTTATTGACTGAGCCATCTCTTCAGCACATACACAAAATGCTTTAAAAAAAAAATAATAAATTTAATAGCATTGCAACATGTAGTTGTTATGTAACAATCTGTTCAGCCTTACATGCTAGACACTTGCAAAACCATTTCTGCTTTTGTTGTTACAGGTGCCTTGCAACCCCATGTCTTACGGTGGGGGAACTGAGGCTCACCAGGTTAAGCACAAGGTGGCATCACTGATTGTTGGCAGATCTGGCTGTGGAAGCGGGAGGTGGGTGGGGGCTGTGACAGGATGGGCACATTGGCTCACCACCCAGCTCTGTCACAGAAAACCTGGGAGAGCTGTTGGAAGAGGTTGCTCCCGAGGTTTCTAGGAAGGTGGGTTTAAGTAGGTAGGTAACACAGCGGGTGAAGGAACTGGCCTCGGAGACATTAGATGGGAAATTCAGCTGCCCCATGAGCAGGACCCCCACTGCCACTGGGTGTTGTGCAGAGGTCCCCTGGGAACAAGCAGAGATGGATTCAGACTTAAAATGTTCTAGAAGGATGAACCTGGAATTAGTGGTAGGCAGCAGGGAGACACAGAATGTTCTGGGAGAGCAGGGTGATTAGGGGGACTAGTCTTAGACCCTCCAGTAAAATCTCCTCTCTCCAGCTTCCTGCACCTGAGACACGGTGGGAGAGTCACTGACCTACAGCTCTGCCTCACAAACCTGTCCCTCAGCGGCCTGAGCCGGCCTCTCCTGTCAGGTTTCTTCAGTCCTTCCTTCTATAGGGAGAATTGTTTATTGTTTCCTTGGTGTCCCCTTGTTCTTTTATGACGCGCACTGTGGTAAAGTCTATACAGCCGGTGGCATTAACTGCACTCACTCTGTTGTGCAACCACCACTGCTGTCTATGCCTGGACACAGTCTCCCAAAACCTGTCTCCTTAAACAGCAGCTCTACCTCCCTGCCCCCATCTCTGTTCTGCTTTCTGTTTTCAAGGATTTGCCTGTCTTATGTCACATAAATGGACTTAACGGTTTTTGCATCTGAATGGATTATTTACCTTAGCATAGCATTTTTTTTTTTGAGGTCCAACCATATTGTACCAAAATTTCTTCTTTTTACTAACTAGATAAAACTCCACTGCTTGAATATTCTACCTTCTCTTTCTCCACCCAGCTGCAGATGGACCTTCGGGTGCATTGCTGATCTGTGCTGTTAGCAGCCATGGAACTTCAGTTAGAGCTCTTTTTTTTTTTTTTTTTTTTTTCTTTTTTATAATCTGGAGCCCTCTTTCCTCACAGAGTCTCACACAGGGTTTGCCTGTGGGTGGAAATTATCAGGCTTTTCTGCCCTTCTCGCCGATTCTGGGATCTGCTCTGTGAGTCTGGGTTGGGTCCTGGTGTTCCACTCGACCTGTGCCCCACAGACAGGATGCTGGCTGTTCAGGGCTCGGTGCTGGTGTGCAGGCTAAAACATCTACTGGTGGTATGTTAAGGGGTGTGTTGAAAGAGTTGTCTGGGCACTCTACTATGAGAACAGTCACAGAAAGCCCCCGACATGACTGTTGCTTCTGGGAGCTGGTGGAAATGGAGCTCCAAGTACATGGGGGGTGGTTGAGGAACAGGATGCTCCTTGCAGCTGGAGGAGGTGGCCAGGGGTTCCGATGATGATGGGCTTGGGAGCCATGATAGTCACTTGCACCAGCAGGTAGTCTGATGAGCCCTGGGAGTGAGTGTGTGCGTGTGTGCGTGTGTGTGTGTGTGTGTGTGTGTGTGTGTGTGTGTGTGTGTGTGTGTGTGTGATTGTGACAGGGTTTGAATTTGTAGCCTGGAAAGCCCAGAACCCTAGACTCCAGTTTTGATGGTGAGAGCCTTGCACCTGGCATCTTTTTTAGTTCTTCCTTTAATGGAATGCTGTAGCTTGGGTGAGTCTAGTTCCAGCTTGGGAGTCTTAGGATACATCAAGGGATCTCCAGAGGCTCAAAGGACAGCTGGGTGGGGTTCCTCAGGACACTCTGAGTATGTGCTGTGATTCAGTGTGCCTCTACAGTGTGCTGCTATCTTTGGCTTCCTGAGCCTTGTAATGTGGGCAGACTCTGCAGTCATCCTGCGGGTGAAAAGCCCTGCCCAGTAGCTGATTAATTTGGGAAGATAATGTTATTAGTGAAGATATCCTAACAACCCAGTTCTTTCAACTGCTGGGTTTGGCTGTGGGGTGAGGAAAGTTTTTAAAAAATCTTTTCTGGACAGGAACCATTGTTTGTTGTGTTAGCTGTTCCTGCCCCAAGTCTTGCATTCAATGTCCTGTCTCATGTTGGGGACCCCTGGATGTACATCTACCTCATGCCTATCTGACTTTATCCCCAGCATTAACAAGATGCCTGCAGGAGCCTAGTGCGGGGGGAGGTGGAGGGGGACTCAGAATGTCTCTGTTCTTACAAGTAGCCTTGGAGATGCAGGTTGGGAAAAGGGACAGTGAAAACTAGTTCAGTCACCCTCAAGTCCCTGGTTCTTTGGCACCATCTTTTTCAGGATCTTGACAGAGTAGGCTAGCTGGAGCTGACCCTCACACAGACCCAGTGTGGAACAGGTATGGTGCCAGGGCTTGCTAAAAGACAGTCACTGTCAGGCTAGAGCCACCAGCGTCTGTGAGGCAACAGTAGTCTTGTAAGGTGACATGGCAACAGCTTCCTAGCAGAACTCTCAGACTTTGATATGAGCTGTGAGTTTTTTTAATTAAAAAAAAAAAAGTATTATTTTGGTGGTGGTGGTGGTGTATGTATGTTTGTGTGTGTGTGTGTGTGTGTGTGTGTGTGTGTGTGTGTGTGATGTAGGTGCCCATGCTGCAGTATGCATATGGAGTTTTAAAATTTTTATTATAATTTATTCAGATTACATCCCAATTGTTATCTTCCCATCCCCACCCTCCCTCCCTCTACCATCCTCCCATCCTATTCCCCTCCCCCAGACCTCTGACAGAAGGGGACCTCTTCCCCATCCATCTGACCACAGCCTATCAGGTTTCATCTACATAGCCTGCTTCCCCTTCCTCTGTGTGCTACCGGGCTTCCTCACCAAGGGGAAGTGATGAAATGGGGGGGTCACCAGAGTTTATGTCAGAGGCAATTCCCTGCTCTCCATACAACCATGGAGAATGAGCTGTCCATTGGCTAGATCTGAACAGTGGGTCTAGGTTTACTGCATGCATTGTCCTTGGTTGGTGCAACAGTTTGTGCAGGGTCCCTGGGTCCAGACTTGATGGTCTCTTTGTGGGGCTCCTGAACCCTCTGGGTCCTTCCATCACCCCATTCTTCCATACCACTCTCGCCTGGAGTCCAGCACTGAGTCCTAGCATCTGTTCTGATCCTATTCTGGGTGGAGTCTTTCAGAGGACATCCTGAATATCCACTTATAATAAGGGCTAATATCCGCTTATAAGTGAGTATGTACCATGCATGTCTTTCTAGGTCTGGGTTACCTCACTCAGGATGACCATTTCTAGTTCCATCCATTTGCCTGCAAATCTTCAAGATTTCCTTGTTTTTAATAGCTGAGTAGTATTCCATAGTGTAAATGGACCACGGTTTCTGCAGTGCTTGCTTTTTAGTGCTTTTACCCATGCAGCCATCTTGCACATCCTAGCTTTTCCATTTTGAAACAGGATCTCCCTGAGTTGCTGAGGTTGGCCTCAAACTCCTGATCCTCCTTGTTTTAGCTTTCCTACCCCTGGGATTGCAGTGGGTGATGCTCCATCTAGAAATTTTTTTTTCTTCACATTTTAATGAGACAATTTGTAACTTGTTAGTATTCAGTATTCATGACTCTTGAGCTGAAGATGGCTGTGAGCCAGTTTTCCCATGGTGCCTTGTCACAGTTTAATGGACCCGGAGACACGGTTTTCTTCAAGGACATCAACTCGTGCATTTTTCCTTCCGTGGTTAAGATCTGCCTGTGCTTTAAAAATGTTTTTATTAGCATGCATCAATTATACATAATGGTGGGTTTCATCGTGACATTTTCATACACCGGCGTAATGTATTTTGATCATTTTCACCCCATGGGCATTATCCTGGTCTGCCCACGCCTACTCCTGCTGGTCCCGCACTCTTCTCTGCCAGCCCCTCTTCTGTTTTTACGTCTTCTTAAAGACATGCTCATGAATCCAGTTTGCAAATATTTTATTGAGGGTTTTCACATCTATGCTTATTTAGAACGATTATTGTATAATTTTACTTTTTTTGCTGTGCCTGTCTAGTTTGAGTATCAGGGTCCTGGCTAGCCCTGTGAACTGAGGAGTTTGGAAACACTCCTTCTGTGTCTAGTTTATGGATTACTTTGAAAAGGATTGGTGCTAGTTCTTTTTTAAAGTCCTGATAGGATTCTGCAGTGAAGCTTTCTGAGCCTAGACTTTTTTTTTTTTTTTTTTTTTGCTAACAAAATTGTGGTGTGTGTGTGTGTGTGTGTGTGTGTGTGTGTGTGTATGTGTGTGTGTTATGTAGATGGTCATATTTGTGAGCACCAGTGTGTACACACAAATAATAAAATGTTTTTATTAGTCTGTGTAGATGTGAGAGGACATCGTGGGTATCAGTTCTTGCTTCCCATCTTGTTTGAGGCAGGGTATCTTATGTGATTTCAGTTTCCATCTTCTCATAGGAACACTGGGATTACAGACATGTGCTACCATGTCTGTCTTTTGTATGCATCCTGTGGATTTGAACTCGGGTCCCCTCGATTGCATAACAAACGCTATTTACTGAACCACCCCACCCAACCTCATGGACTTTTTCAGTAGGGAGGTTTTAAATATGGTTTCTTGTTTTAGATCTGCTTAAACTTTTAAGACTCTCATCTTGGTTTAATTTTGGCAGGTCCTATACACTGGGAAAGTCTCATTTTCTTTTGGATTTTAGTGGAATATAATTTTAAGGCATGGCTTTGTCATTTTCTGAATGTTTTGGTATCTATTGTAATGTGTCTATTTTCATCTCTAATTTTACTGATCTTGGTGCTCTCTCTTTCTCTTTTGGTCAATTTGTCTAATAGTTTCATTGATTCTTTGCATTTTTTTTGATTTTTAAAAAAGATTTATTTATTTATTATTATGCATACAGAGTTCTGTCTGCATGTACACCTGTACACCAGAAGAGGGTATTAGATCACATTATGGATGGTTGTGAACCACCATGTGGTTGCTGGGAATTGAACTCAGGACCTTTGGAAGAACAGGCGGTGCTCTTAACCACTGAGTCGTCTCTCCAGCCCCAATTTTTTTTTAATTTCTACTTAAACAATTTCTGTTTGGCTCTTAGTTATTTATGTCTGACATTGTTGGCTTTGGTTTGTACTTATTTTTCCAAAGCCATAGGTCATTTTTGTTTTGTTTTGTTCTTTTCTTTTTTTTTTCAAGGCAGAATTTCTCTGTGTAGCCCTGCCTGTCTTGGATCTCACTCTGTAGACCAAGCTGACCTCAAACTCACAGAGATCCACCTGCCTCTGCCTCCTAAGTGCTGGAATTAAAGGCATGCTCCCTACCCCACCTACCCATTCAGGGATAAAGTCATTATTAAGTTGTTTATTTTATGTCTTTCTGATTTAATACATTTAAAAATTTATTTTCATTTTGTGCATGTATGCGTGCGTGCATGTGTGTGTGTGTGTGTGTGTGTGTGTGTGTGTGTGTGTGTGTTAGGGCACACACACTGGGGATTAAACTCAGGTAAGAATATTTTGCAGCAAGCACCTTTACCCACTGAACCATATTTCTGATCTTTTAATGTAGGTGCTTATAGGTATGAACTTCCCTCTTAGGGCTCCTTTAGCTTTTGGTATGTTGTGTCTTCATTTTCTTTTAATTCTAGGATTTCCTCATTCAATGCCATGTTATTTGATCTCCATGAGTTTGTGGAATTTTCTTTTTCTAGTTTTGCTTGCTGTGATTTTATGGTCAGTAAAGTAAGAGAAGTGATTTCATTTATCCTGTGTTTTTGAGACTGGTTTTGTGTCCCAATGCAGGATTTATTTTAGAGAAGGTGCTGAGCTGCTGAGAAGAATTTGTACTCCACAGTGCTGGCCTGGAACGGTCTGTAGATGTCTGTTAAGTTCACTTGACCTAGGATGTTGTTAGTACAATGCTTCGCTATCTGTTCTTATTGTTGTGATATCTTGTCTGTTGATGTGAGTGAGGTGTTGAAGTCCCCACAATTGATTGCCATGTTAAGGTTGATCTGTGACTTTCTTCTTGTAATGTTTGTTTTATGAAATAGGATTGACCTGTGTTTGGTGCATATGTCTGGACCTGTGATGTCCTCTTGATAAATCACTCCCTTAATCAGCATTAAATTCTCTCTCCTGACTGGTTTTTCCTTGAAGTCTATTTTGTCAGACATTAAAAGAACTACTGCAAACATGCCCAGAGGACAGTGTCAGGAACTCGGATCTGCTTGGTTGTGGGTGTTTGTGCTCTGGAAGAGAGAGGCAAACATTGGGAACCATCTGGAAAGTATTTCACATGGGGTGTAGTTGCAGGCCTTGGGCTGTTTGGTGTGATGAAAAGAAAATACAGATGAACCTGCGAGCAAATTTCAAAGCCATGTCAAGAGTTGTCTCGAGGATGAGGGAGCCTATTTGTTCCGGAAGCTGAGCACAGTGGGCAGGAGGTTTGGGGCAGCGGTTTGTGTGCCCGAGGGCACTGGCTGACATAGGGTGGTGGGCTGTCTACTCCGCCCTCATCACTGGAAGGGATCAAACAGCAGCTGTGTCCATTACTGTCAGCATGTGTTCGGGAGAGCTGGAAACCCGGGGATGACAGCTTTAGGGTGTTCACGACCACAGCCACTTAGCAAGGGGAGCATTTGGGAGCAGAGTGTGGCTTCCCTCTGATTGTGCTGTGACACTGGCAGGTGGATGGAGCATGGGATTCCCCCGACCCAAGCCTCTGGCTTGGAAGCTACCCTCCAGCAAAATGACTCTAACAAACTGTTGAGCAAAAGATTTACCAGACCCTGCATTCTATCTTGACACAAGAATATCAATGAATCGATTTGAGAGTGGGACAGAGGGTGTGGCTCTGCCACAGCGCGCCCCAGGAGGTGTGTCTGGCCCACAGTGCAGGCTGAATGCGCAGTTGCCTGGCCCCTCCCACTTGTCCCCCTGCACATTGACTCATTCCCCTTTTGAAGTTGATGCCCTTGTTTTAGGAGCCTGGTTTCTGCACCCGGGGATCTTCCCACAAAGGCATGTCTGTGGGCAGACCTCAGAGGCCAAGCAGGAAAGGGTTAGGAAAAAAAGCTGTTGATGGACTATCAATAAGGAAGGGTTGGTCCTCCAGAACCCGGGGCTCCAGGCGAGTCTGGGGCCCACATGTACTGTCCAAACAGAGCAGAGTCCCTTTCTGGCTTGCAGCAGGAGGGAGGATGGAGTAGGAGGAGGAAACATCTCACAATAAGAAGTTTAAGCTGCGTCTCTTGTTGGGGAGGGGCTGGCCGGGTGCTGCAAGGCCAACAAAGAGACAGTGTGGGCTGGCGACAGTTAGGGGGAACACATGGCAACTAATGGGGTAGTAATGGGCGGGGAGGTAACCTGGGAAAAGCTGGTACAAGGAAAACTGGTGCATAAATTTTGGTGGTGTGACATCCTCCTTGGCAAGGAGACAGGCACCACTGTCACCCTCCCCAGGGCCAAAGCCAGAGATGTCACAGCTCCTGGAGATGTGGCCAGGATGAGTGATGGCTGGAAGGAAGGAGCCGTGCTGCTCTGTGGTGCCCAAGGAATGAAAGCAGGCAGAGGCTCAGGAAAAAAAAAAACAAAACAACAACAACAACAACAACCCCCCCGCAGGGACGAAGGGGATGGGGAAGAGCAGAACCTCACCTCCCAGAGGCTGTGCTGATCTGGGGAGTCCCTGTGTCCCCACTGGGACTCACACAAGCTCTGCGAATAGGCTTCTCAGGATGGGGAGACCCAGGAGCTCTGCACACCATTTCCACAAAGACCCTTTGAGCATGTCACCTCCCAAAGGGGACAGTATTTATTGCCTGGGGCTTTTGGAGGAAGCCATTTCACAGTTTGTATTTGGACTTTTATGGCTTCCATGGGGTTCCCCAGACAACCTGAGGCGTCCTGGAGTCCAGAACAGTGAGCTTGCTTGTCAGTGAAGGGTTTGCTTCTCCGTGTCATGCACCAACTGTTTTTTGATCATGTTAATACTCTTTAAAACAACAACAACAACAACAAAGCAACTTTTTTTATTTATTTGTCTTAGTGCATGTGATTGGCTTTCTTCTTCAGAGCTCTTAGAAATGTTTAAGAAAGAAGAGACAGATCCACCCCCACCCCCACCCCCCAACTGATGGAGACACTGTGGGCCCCTCCTCCAAGGCTCTGGGCCATGGTGTGAATCCTTAATGCGACCCCCAGTTGGTGTTTGCAAAGTAGCAGCTGGCCTTAGACCCGCCCCCCCCCCCAGGACTTCCAGTTTCCCATGGTGCACATCCCTCTGAAAGGCCATGGGAATTCCTTGAAGGCAACGGGTGATGGGAAGCCTGAGGACAACCCCCAGCTTGCAGCTGGCTGAGAGGCTACTCCAGTTGGAGGGATCTGGGCCGGGCTTCTGGAGGCATGGCGGATTCACTCACCCAGCTAACTTATTACCAGCCTGCCGCGTGCACGTGCGCTCATTTGTCGGCACGGGGATGGGATGAATTAGGTATGGCCTTGGGCTCAGGCTCAGTGACTGGTAGAGCTGTGTGCAGTTGCTCATTTCTCAAGCGGGCGGCTTACGTGGTGAGGGTTTGATGGCTGGTTTATAGTCGGCCTTTTCCCTTCCAGTTCCTATGAGATGAGAGGTGGGGGAAGGAAATGTGGAAGAAAATGAGTAGCCACAAAGGGCCATATTTCACAGGGCCAGATGCACAGCTCTGGCCACGCAGCTGTGCCAAGGTGCCCCACTGCCATTCATCTTCGGTTGTCTCGGACAATATTGAATTCGGTTTCAGCACCTGAGGACCCAAGGTCTTACACCATGAGAGGCGACCAGAAAACACAAGCCAATCCCTACAAGTTGCACCTTCATTTACAGGAAACAAAGGATGAGAAATCATTTTGGGGCAGGTTCCTACTGTAAGTGGCATAAGAGAGAGCCGGAACCCACTTATTGATGGTTTCTGATAGCACCTTTCACAGCCAGCACGCCTTCGTGTGAAACCAACCTCAGTTGTTCCCTCAGGGACGGCTGTGGATAACTGGCCATTTGAACACTCACCACAGACCTTAGTGACTGTCCCCTGGGCTCCCACCAGTGTACCCTTTGCAGGTCAGCACCGTCTATTTGATGGTGGAAGAGAATGTGAGGCTCCCCAGTGCATTTCTAAAGGAACGAGTGACCATGTATGTGGTAAAGCCAGGGTGCAGTGACTGTGACGCAGTGAAGGCAGGGTGCAGAGGCTATGTATGCAGTGAAGGCAGGGTGCAGTGGACATGTATGCAGTGAAGCCAGGGTGCGTGACCGTGTGCGTGGGGAAGCCATAGTGCAGTGACTGTGTGTGCAGTAACACCATAGTGCAGTGACCCTGTGGGTGGTGAAGCCACGGAGCAGCTTTTTATATGGGTTCTAGGAACTCACTTTGCCCACTGAGCCATCTTCTTAGCCAGAGACTCAACTTTTCTCATCTGGATAAAAGGTATGATAGTCCAGGTTACCCACGATGATGACAGCAACAGGATCATTTGAGAAATACTTAGCTTATATTTTAGAGAGAGATGTTAAAATTTTGTCATCCAATTACTAACGCTGAACAAACTTTTCAAAAAGTGTTTTTATGATTTGCAAGGTTTTTTGTTATTCTTAAAGCGTGGTTGAGACTGTGGGGATTCAGGCTTGCTATAAAGTTTGATGGTTTTGTCTTCAGCAAGAGAGGAACGAGCCACAAATGTCCCTTTCCAAAGAACTCCGGTTTGTGTCTTATGTTCCTGACTGGAGATCACAGGAAGACTTGTTTTTTGTTTGTTTGTTTGTTTATTTGTTTGTTTGTTTTTCATTGTCAGGAGGAGAAAAGCATTGTATTACTATCCTTTTCCTCTTCTTCCTCCTCATTGTCACCATGTTCACCACAGCACCACCACAGCACTACAATATCAACACCACCATCACCACCACCATCACCACCACACCACACCACCATCACCACCATCACATCACCACCACCACCACCATATCAGCACCACCATCACCACCACCATCACCACCACCACCATCACCACCACACCACACCACCATCACCACCATCACATCACCACCACCACCATATCAGCACCACCATCAGCACCACACCACCACCACCACCACCACCACCACAATCAGTTGGAGACATAGTGTCCTGCAGCCCAGGCTGGCTTCAAGCAGATGAAGATGCAGGACATCAGTGCCTTCAATGCAGATGAAGATGACCTTGAACTTGGGGTCCTCCTGCCTTCACCTCCAAGCAGCTGCTTTTACCCAGTGCTGAGGATGGAACCCAGGGCTTTGTGCCTGTGAGGCGAGCACTCTACCAACTGAGCTACAGCCCCAGCCCTGGAAAGCATTAATTCTAGAGAAATTAAAATAAAAAAGCAAGTGCTTTTTGTGCTAATGAGAGGGCTGGACCTAAATCAGCAAAAAGAGTCCTTTTTTTTTCTCCATTTGACCTCACTGCAGAGTGACTGGGTGAAGTCCAAGTGGAAGGATGCTGGCCTGTCTGGCTCATTTATTCCACGGCATCAGTCTTTGTTGAAGGGGAGGACTTGGCCGTTATGTGCTTTGACACTATCATGGAAGACTTGTCCCAGCTCAGTCTGTTCCAATCCAATCCCCATTGTTACCATAATCTCCCACCCAGAAGCAACAGAGGTGGAGAAGCACCCTGTGCCCTGGCCCCTGCTCTACGGTCTCATCATGTCCTGGGGATGTGGTGTAGTTTACACACTGAAAATGTGCCTTTAAATCTGGTAAACTGAGATGGGGTGGTGGGGTGGTGGGGTGATGGTGGCAAATCATAAAAAGCCCAGCAGAAGAGATGGTTTGTTTTGATTTTTGTTTAAAGGGTTTAAACACACACACACACACACACACACACACACACACACACACACACACACACACGGGGTGGGGGGTGGGATTTGGATGAAGACATTGTTGCTAGTACTCATCCACTACCTCTGGCTCTTACATTTTTTCTGCCCCCTCTTCCATAATTCCTGGAGCCTTGTTCCATTTAGGGTTGAGCATTCCCAAGTCTCTTTTCTCTGTTCTGTTGTGGGTCTATGTTTATCACCATCTACTGCAAATAGATGCGTGTCTGATGAAGCTTGAGAGATGTACTAATCTGTGGCTCTGACGGTATGTCATCAGGACTTCGTTTGCTAGTGTGTCTGTTTAGTGGAAGGATAGTAGGAGCTTCTACCCTGGGTCTCATAACCTGCCTAGCCATAGTCCTTTGTCTGATAATGGTGCCAGGTATAGAGTTCACCAATGGAGCAAGATTTCCATCCAATCAGAGCAATCCGTAAGGATAATACATATTGCATTGAGCTTGCTAGAATGGCTCACACTTGTAGTCTCAGTACCTAGATGACCAAGACAGAAGTTCTTGGCTATATAAGAAGCCTAGGCTATATGGTGAGTTCCAGGCTAGCTCCACTCTAGTATCCACTCACTATGACCTCAAGACTTCTAGGAATTTGGGAGTTGTGCTCTGACACTCCAGAAGCTCATGTAACTGCCCTGTCTTCTTCCAGGTATAGGAAAGCTTCTAGAATGTTCCACTTCTGCCTAGGGCAAACCACCCCAGGTCTGGCCTCAGTCAGTGATTCCTTTGGGAAGCAGGAAGTAAATGGTTCAGTTCCCTTCTGTGGGGACATAGGCAATCCCACTCTTGGTCCTGCTGCCACCCCCTTCCTCCTTCTGTTTAGGGTACAGGCCTAGGGCCTTTGCTGCTCACTCCGTGTGCCGCCCTCCTCTTCTCCAGAACCACACCAACAAACCGAGAAGCTTGCCCAGACAATTCAAGGCAAACGGAATGTCATTACTGTAGCCAAAGGTGACTACAGATAGCACTGGGAGAGTGGAATCCTTGAATCAGCTCTGAGGGAGAAAGTACGGACTTGAGCCATGGTAGAGGGACGTCTGCTAGGGACAACAGAGGCCGTGAGTCAGTGCAAGGGGCCTTCATTCAGTAACGAGGCAGCTGATGCAGCCGCACATAGAAGGACTTCGGCACCTCAGGGCTAGGATGTCGCAATGGTGAGGAGGTGGCTGGGCTCCTGTGTCTTAGGGGCTTGCAATCTGCTCTAGAGCCTGCCTGCATGGTGGAAAGCCCCCCGTCCTATCCAGGGGCACAGAGAAAAGACTGCCCTTTCCCAAACTCTTGTGTGCTTTTCCCAGGGGCCATTGTTCCTGGTTGCCAGGAAACCAGGGCCTTCAGGTGTCACCCTGGAGACTGGGGCCTGGGTATTTGGGTTTAGGTCAGACATAATAATGCCAGTAGAATGAGATGGTATCCCCAGGACCTCCTCAGTCATTTGTCACACAATTGTGGTTCCCAATGACTGTGTGGATCCAGGAGATGGGGGGGGGGGCCTGGTGGGCTGAGGGACAGGAGATGGGGTTGGCTAATGGCCCTCCCCTTGGAATAGAGCAAACATACCTCTTAGGAAATAGGAAGTGAGGCCCCCACTCCCACCCCCATCCCCAGTGTCTGGGCATCAGAGGCCTGGACCTGACCAAGATTCAGGATGGCCAACTGGAGGCTCGGGTTGAGGGTGTTCTAGACACAGGTCAGGAAGAAAACAACCACTTCCTGGAATGCCCCACTGCTGGCTCAGCAGCCCAAGGGTGCAGTCAGAATAAAACAAACAAATAACCCCCCCCCTCAAACAAAACTTTTCATTTGATTAGAGAAAGGATGATGGCAAATCAGAGTATCAGAGTCACAGGGGTCTGGGGTGCTGAGCACCAAGAAAGGGATTCAGGAAACCTGGGCTGGTGCTAGGGGCCACATTTTAGCTGGCCCAGGACGTATCGGAGCCTTATTTCTCAGCCTCCAGCACAGTGCCTTATATGTACAACTCTGAGCTTGTAGACCCATGCCATCTGTTTGCAAAACAGCCCTCTCCCCATGCTTGCTTTGTTTTATAATCTTGATATCATGAAAACATAAGGCAAACTTTACCGATGAAGGCATTTTTACGTGTACAGGGCTGCAGTGTGAAGGGTCTTCACGTTGTTACGTCACCGATCTCTATAGAGTGTTTTCACTTCATAAAGCTGGAACTTCACAGGCATCAGGTGGTAACTCCCCACCCTCCCTTCCTCCACCCCTGGCAACAGCTGTCTGTAAACTGACTACTTTGGGACCACAGATGAATAGAATCAAGTAGTGTTTCTCCCTCCCTCTCTCTGTGCCTCCCTCCCGCCCTCCGTCCCTCCCTCCTTCTTGCCTTTGCATAACCCCCCTCCAGTGTCATTCACATTGTAACCTGTGTCAGAGCTTTCTTCCTTTTTAAGCACTGAGCAATGTCCCTTAACTGGCAGAACGTCCTCTGTGTACCTGTTGACCTGTGTTGCGTGCGGCATGGCTTCTGCCCTTCAGCCCTTGGGATTGATAATTCATGTCTCAGTCCATTTTCAGGCTCTCTGTAACTTACTCTCTGACCCCACATATGAGCTCTGTTGGCTAATCTTTGCTCCTCATCTTGAAGACTTGAGGGACCTGGCCTGGAGGCAGACAGCGAGTGACTCGGTTTTTTTGTGCCTTCCAAAGATGCTCTTTTCATCTGCTTCCTTCTGCATGGCAGCTGGCTGTTCTCTGGAGATCTTAATTTAGGCCTGGAAGGGGGTGGCTGAGGAACTGAGCATGCTGGTCCAGCTGGTGCTGGAGGTTTGGGCAGTGAAACAGAGCTTAGCATCTCAGAGGCACGGGACTCCCGGTGTGCTCAGGCAGATGGTGCTGGCAGGCTTAGTGGCAAGGGGCATCCAGGAGGCAGGATGCACCATGACAAGCGGGGGTAGGTGGCCTTGGAAACGCAATGAGGGACACTGACATGTTCGAGTCTGTCAGGTCATAGTTCAGGCGACCGGGAAAGGGGTAGTGGGAATGGTTGGCTACCGAGTTACTAAGCTGCACGGAGTCTAAGTGGAGCTTGGCTAGACAGAGCAGACACAGGTCTCAGCTGTGAGATGATGGCAGAGGTATCTGTCACGGGGGCAGCTCTAGAGGTGGCCTGAAGCTCAGGAAACCCTGAGGACTCATAGTGGTGGGAGCTGTGGTGGTGTCCAGGCAAGCAGTGTCTCCTACGTTGAAATGCTTTTACCATGTTGGGGAGGGTCAGGAACCAAGATGCTAGGGATCCTCACCAGTGTTGCCTGGAAACTGGGTCACTTGCGTTTATAGGGTTCAGGGTCTGGGCACTGAGACTGGCAGAGGGACACCTCAGTTGATAGTGCCAGCAACCTGAACTTTGAGGGAAACAAGACTTTGACCATCTAAGGCCCGAGGAAGCAGCCTGCAGCCAAGCGCTGGATCTTCACTGGAACGTGAAAGTTATGGGAGAGGGATGGTGAATTGTTAAAACCAGCCTCACAGACTCTGTCTATGTGGCAATTAAAGGATATGCCCAGGAGACCACGCTGGGTACTCGTCCCAGCTCCGCCATTTGTAAGATGTATAGCCTTGAGCACATCTCCTACCCTCTCTTTGCCTCAGTGTCCTGACACAGAATACAAAGAGGCTGGCAGTTCCTGCTTTGTACACAGCTTGTGGGTAAGACAAGGCTTAGGAAGTTACAGGTTGTGTTGACAAATTGACCAGGGTGTTTTAGAGGGAACAGGAGAGACCTCCAGGAGGCTCTGTGCTTGTACTGTTCTGTCCCCTAGCCTTTGGAGAATTTGAGGGTTTGGGAGAAGCCATCTACCCAAGGACAGACTTTTAATAGCACCCAGTGCCTGGTAGGGTGGTAACAGTACTTAGCCAGGCTGGTGCATACAGCATTGACTGCCACGGTTGGCAGAAGTATGGGCTGGCATGTCATGGAGCTGCTGGGCCATGGTAGGGTGGCGGAGCCTTCTGAGAGGCCTCAGGTGCATCTCCTTGGAGCCCCAAAGCTACCGGTGCCTATGGAATTGGTTTGAATTAGCTTTTCCAGGCAGCCTGGTTGGGATGAGAGCCCGGTGAGAGCACGGAAAGGCTCTTCTGGCCAGGGGTGGCCACGTGAGTGTAAAAGGCCATCTCTAGCTGGAAGGCCACAGGGGTAGGTGGAAGCAGTGGCTGGGAAGGGAGGGGGGTTCAGGCCATGCTCTGGTCCCCACCTACCCACTTCAGCGTCTTGGCTACCCACAGTTTCTTGCCCAAGACTGAGTCTGTCTAAAGGGCTGAGCTTCTACACTCAGGGGATCCAGGGCTGCTTTGGTATCCAGCTGGTGGAACATGCTTCCTGAGCAAGTGCAGGTCACAGGGAGGGGGCACATCTTAGGCATTAGCTTCTGGAAGGGGTACATATCTCAGAACTGCAACACCACACTAGCCCCTCTGAGTTCTGAGCGCCCCACACGCCTGGTGTGTTAACTCAGACCTACCAATATGCCTATAAAGTGAGTCCAGCTGTCTTCAATTTATAGCTGGGGAAACTGAGGCACAGGGATTATGCAACTTGTTATGTCACAAAACTGGAAAGGAAGAGGCAGTGCCCAGACACGCTAGCTCAGAATCTGGGTTTTTTTTCCCCATCTTAAGCATGGGGAGACCTGGAAGGATAGCAGGCTACCAAGAAGAGACTTGATACCCTATAAGCATATACAGGAGGAGGAAGTCCCCCCCAGTCACAGTCATAGGGGAGGGGAGTAAGGGGAAAATGGGAGGGAGGGAGGAATGGGAGGATACAAGGGAGGGGATAACCATTGAGATGTAATATGAATAAATTTAAAAAAAAAAGCATCTCAGTACTAGGCTGAACTTGATGGTACCCTGGCAAGTACCTTCAGCACAGGTTGATCTCTGAGGCTGCTCAGCTAGTGTGGGGTGGAACCCAGCACAGCTTCCCCTCACTCTTTTGAGATAAGATTTTAGTCACAGCCCAATCCCCAAGTACAACATCCCTGGGAAATGGAAGCTTCCAGAAGACATCTGAGAGAAGCTCACAGAGCATCCAGTAGCCCAAGTCTCATATTCCCGAGTGTCTGGAGCCAGAAAAACATTGCAGGAAGAAGAAGGGAGAGACCACAGATAGATGGCTCTTCAGTGAGTGGCATGGGCAGCGCCTACGGATAAATGCAGATTTGTCTGGAAGTTTCCATCTCAGACCCTATTCACATTCATCCTTCAGGATGTTATTGTGCTGTTTCCAATATTGCTTATTTCAGCTCTCTCAAGGTGCATGCGTATGTGTATAATGTGTATTCATATGCTATGCAAGGGCTGTGCTTCTGAGCCCCACCCAGCTCCACCACCCTAAGCCTTTCAATATGCAGCTGGTGGCACAGGCAGCTTCCCACTGCTGTGCAACCACCCACTGCCTGTCCCCAGAACACTCATCTCCCCAGAGTGAATGTCCATTCCCACTGGAAAGTACCTCCCTGTCTCCCTTCACCAGCCCCTGGTAACCACTGCCTGCTTCCTGTCTGAACGTGACAGCTGTGGGCACTGTGAGTGAGCAGAGCCCTACACTGCTTGTCCCTTGGTTCGCTTCACCCTGATGTCTTCTAGGCACACTCCTGTTGCTGTGTGTTGGAATTTTCTTCCTTTTAAAGGATGAATAATAGTCTCTGTAGTCTTGGAGGACCCTGGGTTTTGTCCATCTTGTGGCTGGTGGGAACCGTTGCTGTGAATAAGGGTATGGAAGTGGCTTTTGGCGTCTGTTTCCTTTCTTGAATGTATACCCAGGAGTGAAATTGCTGGATCATATGGCAATTCTATGTTTAAGCTCGGAGGGACTAACTGCCAGACTATGCCAGATACTTTTTCCTTCTTGTGCCAGACTCTTTATACAAATAAATCCATGCCTATGTTAGAATTTAGAAGTGTCCCTCCCCAACCCACTTCAGAGCACTATCCCAAGTGTCTCCCTTCTCTGACCCCTGTCATCTGACATACGGCTCTGGGAAGAGAGTCTGTTACAGTCTTTCTGTGAATGTCCCCCTTGGAATCTAGCAGCCATGCCTGGGGAGTGGGGCAAGGAGGAATTTTGGGGTTCTGGGGTCAGAGGCACCTTGTTCTTGGTAAGGAGTTTAGTCAGGATGCAGGCTGAGCTGGGTCTGTGTCTGCCACGAGGGTTTTAATCAATTGTAAATTCAGAGTGGGGGTAGGGCTGTGGCCACACTCTCCTGCATCGTATGTGACAAGGTGTGGCCAGATAATGTGCTAGCGAGAGAAATGAAGACAGCAAGGCCCTGCTGTGCTGATGGAGACCTTGGGACAAGAGGAGGACAGAGGTGTGGTGGGCGGTCCTGCTGGGATCCTCTTTTCCCTCACCAAGTGTCAGCCAGCCAGGAAAGGTCACCACACTGTCCACAGCCAAGGAACATGGGCATGTGTGAGTACTGACTGAGAAACAGGTAATAGGATTTAGTTCCTCTATGCCCCCAAGGGCATCGGCAGCAGCAGAGAAGCCAGGATTAAATAGTGATTTTTTTTTCTTAGTTTTCAGGCATATATTTACAGAGCAGGGAAGAAATGCGGCTTATAGCTCCTCTTCCTGCTGTTAGAGGCTAGAGGGATTAGCCACCGCTGGGTGTAATCCCAAGCAAGTGCTTTACTCCCTCAGGCAGGAGCTGGTGGAGCTGAGATTTATCACTACAAATGTGTCCTCGCCTTTCCTCTCTATCCTGCCTCTGTACAAAGAGAAGCCTCCCTCCAGATTCCAGCCGGGCATCTTCTGTCTCTTAGCAACTGCCGCCAGCCAGGGCCCTGGGCTCTGGGCTCGCCTTGGGCATGCCTTTCTCGGGGATCATATACACATTATGTGTGTTGTGGACACGAGAGAGGAGGGAGCAATATTATCCCTGAACCTGAGGAAGGAGGAGCAGGCAAAAGAGAGCTAGTGGGGTGTCCTCTGGTGGACATACTCCCAGCTCTTTGCTGGAGCGGGAAGTGATTGAAGGGGGGGGGGGAGGGTGCGGAGGGGAGCAGGGCTGCATGCCAGGTGAATGATGAACACTTCTGCTTTTCCCGCTGGGCCCATCATAATGATTACACACATTTGCTCAAAAGGTTTGTTTCTCTGATGCGATGAAGAGCCCCCTGGGTCTCTCTGGCGAGGCTTTACTTTGAGAGGTGGGTAGAGCCTGGCGAAGGGGTAATATGGACCAAGGATGGACGGGGAAGGCCAGGCTGCAACTGTTGTACCTGAGTGAGCTCCATGGGAGAGAATCTGAACACATAAAGGTGGGAAGAGGATGCCCAGGGATGGCATAGTGGATTGTCCACTGCCTGTAGCTCTCTGAGAGCTTCCTTGGCTTGCCTGCTGAGGAGGCATGGGAACAGCATCTACTTTTTTTTTTCTTTGATTTTTCCAAGACAGAGTTTCTCTGTGTAGCCTTGGCTATCCTGAACTCACTTTGAAGACCAGGCTGGCCTTGAATTCACAGCAATCCGCCTGCCTCTGCCTCCCAAGTGCTGGGATTAAAGGCGTTGCTCACCACGCCCGGCCAGCAGCATCTATCTT
Source organism: Acomys russatus (assembly GCF_903995435.1). Classification (NCBI taxonomy): domain Eukaryota; kingdom Metazoa; phylum Chordata; class Mammalia; order Rodentia; family Muridae; genus Acomys; species Acomys russatus. Next base: position 60,519,357 of record NC_067141.1, on the reverse strand, counting down.
GAGCCACTGTTTTGCATGTGAATTTCTACCTCCCATTCTCAGGGATCACTTTTTCTACCTGAAATGAACTAGGACGTTCCTGAGAGAGGGTCTAACCCAAGTCTTGACTTTACAGATCAAAAAACCGAGGTAACACAGTGACAGGAATTCCTTGGTGCCCCAGAAGGCAGGGAGAAGGGATGAGAGTCGGCCTCAGACTGCTAGACACCCAGTTCCGAGTGCCATGCTCCCTCATTTAGCTGGGGTTCTCCCTGCTCACCAGTGAACACCATTAAAGCATGCCCAAGATCATGAGGTTCCAGGGTGTGATCACATGTACCACACAGCAGGGTTTCCACAAGGAGGAGGAGTTAAGAGAGCCTGTTGTGCTCAGCTCTGTACAGGGCTTTTGGGGACCCTGGCTGGCCAGGATGCTTCTACATGCCAAGATCTGACCAGATCACTGGGGAGACCCAAGTCTGCCTCACACAGAGACTGGATGCAGTGTCCCCAAGCATCCTGCCTTGCTAGGCTGTCCTTACTCTGAGTGCAGGGCCAGAGAGGTCCTTTTTCTGCCATCTCTTTTCTAAACTACAGGTCAGTGCAGATGGAGCTGGCTAGTCTGGAACGTCATATAAATGACAGGCTGACGGCCTAAAGCCTGAGAAGACGCTAATGGGCCAGTGTTGGGCAGGACGTTGGCTGCGCAACAGTGTGAACATCCCCTTGTTAGGCGTTTGAGGACATCTGTGTTCCCTTTTGGTTCTTCTATCCATTTGGATGTTCATTGTTCTATGTCATCTCTTTCTGAAGCTCAGAGAAGGGGAAGCAATAAGCTTAGGTCACACAGCAGGTCAGTGGCAGAGCCGGGACTAGAACCCATCTCCATCGCTCCTTCTCCAGTAGTCTCCTGGTGTGCTTACTCCACAGGCTAAAAGGGGCGTCTGCTGGGGGATGGGCCTTGTGCTAGGAATACCAGTGCCCCTGAGTAGAATGACAGGGAACCCTGAAAAAATGTCTCCGAAGCTCAGCCCTCCCGGGCTGCAACTTGATATTGAAAGTACTTCCGAGTCACAGGGCAGGGGAAATGGCTCACTTGATTAGCAAGATTAGCCATATTGGTAAACTCTGAGTTTCACTCAGTTATTATTCACAAATTATTTTCATTTGCCTCACTGAAAATAAAGGAGAAAAGTTGGGTGGTGATGGTGCACGCCTTAAATCCCAGCACTCGGGAGGCAGAGGCAGGTAGATTGCTGTGAGTTCGAGGCCAGCCTGGTCTACAAAGCGAGTCCAGGATAGTCAAGGCTACACAGAGAAACCCTGTCTCGAGAAAAAAAAAAAAAAAAAAAAAAAAAGAAAAGAAAAGAAAGAAAGAAAGAATAAAGGAGCTAACATCAATCCCAGCCCTCAACACATGCACTCACACATGTGCCCAAACAAATGCAAACACACATACACACACACACACACACACACACACACACACACACACACACACAGAAGCTAAGTGCTTCCAGGGCTTGTTTCTCTCTGAGACATTGTAGAGCATAAATAGAAATTTCCCATGCTTGGGACTGTCCCTCCCAAGCCCCGCCCACCCAGGACCATCCTGCGGACATACTTTGTACCCGTGAATCACTGAGAAGTCACAATGCCCTCCACCGCGGAGCAGAAAGGCCAGAGGAAGGGAGCTCTTGTGCAGAGGGGCCCAGGCTGACAGACCCCCCTGCTTCCTGCAGCTTCATCTTCCAAAGCTATGAGACCCCCCAGAATACCCACAGATGTCCTAGGCCTCCCCTGCCTTGCCCTGCCCCACCCTGCCCACCCATAATTGGGCACTGAGCATATGTCATTTAAGATCTACAGGGACAAAAGCTTCCACAAATGTCATGACTTTTTGTTTAGAGTATTTAAAAAACTGATAAAGGTTATGTGTACTTACTGAGGAGTCAACAGTGTCAGAGGGCAGCAGTGGGAAGCCAGGCCCTGTGCGGAGCATGGCTGAGAGTTTGCCTCAGTCTCCTCGGAATCTGCTTGTGTGAGAGGCTCTCTGTTGACTCCAGCAGCAGAAGCTGGCAGAGGTCCTGAGACCTGGCTTGCGTCGGGTCCTGATATCATGGGAGGGGCATCTCTGGCTGCAGCTTGGGTCTGGGTCTTTGCCTTTGGCCTCGATGCCTTTGCGGGGGGCCACACTGCTTACTGTGTAATTACAAAACAGCACACATGGAAGTGAAAACGTGCGTCCAGATGGCGGCCCTTCCATACTGTTGAGAGGCAGAACTAATGAACTTAACAAATCACTGATAATTAATTTTCAGAAGCCAAAGGAAACTGGGAGTGATGAATAAATCCACAGAAGGGGGGGAGCAAAGCAAGGCCAACTGCCAGCCAGAGCGAGGTGTATGAGGGTGCCATTTCCAGGCCGGAGCCACACTGATGGGGCCAGAGAGGCTGCCAGGCAGCATACACAGTGGTGACAGTGCTGGCCAATCCTCCTGCCGCGGGAATGGGAGATAGCATTTCGCTTGGATCAGACAGCATGCCTGAAGGCGTGGCAGGCATGGAATAAGGATCTGAGTCCAGTGGCTGATGGAGCCTTTAGCTCAGTCTGATGGAGACTTGAGAGTCCAGGCAACAGCACCTCCTGCCCAGTGTAGTGCAGAATGCCTCCCTAGGTGGTACCCAATCACCACGGCAAACCCAGAGGTGGAGGCGCAGAAGCGGAGGGATGTTGACCCTGTAACAAAGCAGCATGCTCAGAGCTGCCCACTTGACATCAGGAGAGCATGAAGCCCCCGGTGTCGGTCCAGTGCGCTGGGGTGTGTCTTTGCATCTGATTGGACGCTGGTGGATTTGAGTTAGGAGGGCACAGACCACAGGAAGTGGGCTTCCTAAAGACACAGCGTCTGCCATCCGGCAGTAGACATTGAAGGGGGCAGTGACCCCTGTGTGCTTCATAGCAGCCGCTCCCCTTCCCCCTAGGCCTGCCTCCTTTTCCACACTGGACAGCAGGGGACCAAGTTCCTAGCCTTTGGGGGTACTACAACTCACACCCTTCCCCCACAGTCACATTGACAGTAGTACTTGGGAGTGGTTGAGAGAGAGTTTTCGGGGAGCTGCAGGTGTCAGGGAGGGGAAGGGCTGGCCTACCATCCTCTAGATCAATTCTGTGTGAAGTCTGGCCCTGTACTTACTAGCTGTGCAATCCCAGGGAGTTGACTTAACCTCTCTGAACCTGTTTTCTCAATGGTAAAATGGAGCTAGCACATCATTGGTTGGTGTAAGAATTAACTATGCAGCTCACACAAAGGCTGCGTTGTGGCTCTGCATGCGGGCAGCCTACGCCACACCCCCCCAAAAGCAGCAGTTCTCAACCTGTGCATCGCCACCCTCTGTGGAACTAAATGACCCTTTCACATGGGTCTCTTAAGACTAGCTGCCTATCAGATATTTATGATGCATAACAGTAGCAAATGCGTAGCTACGAAGTAACAACTTGGGGTTCACCACAACATGAGGAACTTTGTGAAAGTGTCACAGTATTAGGAAGGTTGCGAACCACTGCTGTAGGGGCTAAGTTAAAAGCTGGCTGGCTAATAAATATGATTGAAAGGATAAGCCCTTTAAAACACATACATATCGCTTTAAAATGCATACAATACATACATGTTGTCCTTTATAAACTTTCATGATTTTGAGGAGTGCTAAGGCCCAGGAATTCATGAAACAGCAACTGGCCTCAGACCTGAGGGACAGAAAGGACTGACTAGGATAAACATTGAAGTGTGTCAGCCCCTTTGTCTTCCCCACTGGCTGGTGTGAGCTGGGCCTTCCCAGCTGCTGCTGGCCTGCCTCCTGCTGGCCTCTGGGGGTTGGATGATGAAGCAAGGAGCACAGAGAAGCCTAGCTTTTGTCTCCAGTCCTCTCCTGGCCTCTTGGACTCTCCCGGTCATTTCTGGTGACCTTGGCATCCCTCCCTGCCCTGCCACGCACCGCCTTCTGTTCTCGGCCCGTCAGCCACTTTCTTCCTGACTGTGCCGGGATCCGAGCCATTGTCAACTCATGCTTCCAGATTAATTAGCAAGCCCGTGTCAGCTGCTAACTGAGACCCAGATGTCAGCCAGGTCCCGCATCAAACCATTTTGTCACTGTAATTGAAGAACATGGAAGCAGCAGTGAGGCTGGCTGGACAGCTCAGAGTCCTCCCTGTCCCATAAAAAGAGAGACCAAGGTTGACTGGAAGGACACAGAGAGGGGGCTGTGCATTTTGGGGAGCCTCCCTTGTCCATACTAGAGGGTGAGCAGTGCCATTGGACTTAAGCCAGAGAGTCTCCTCTGCCCAGTCTAGAAGGCTGCCCCTCAGGACAGCTGGGGTGAATCAAGCACAGTGTCTACCCAAACTGGTCCAGTGAGCCTTGCGGGTCCTGTGGGACGTCCTAGCTTTTAGTTGGGCATGCTCGGGCAGAGGGGCCAGGGCAGGCCAAAGCCTCGTTTCCATTCTCCCCGCAAGCCAGACATCGTGAACGTGTTCCCATGGTTTTTAGGGAAATATCAAGGGCAGGAGGCTGATGTCCCACCCTCACTACCCTTGTTATAGGTATCCCCCAGGGCACAAGAGCCAAGGGCAGGTTAGGTCATAACCACACAGGTCACATCCCGTATCAAAGCCCATGTTGACCATCTGAAGCTGAAGGAGCAGGCTGGTCAGTACGTGGCCATGTTAGTCGGGCTTTCAATTAGTGACAAATACCTGAGGGAAAGAATGCGAAAGAAGAGCCTGGAGAGATGGCTCAGAGGTTAAGCGCACTGGCTGCCCTTTCAGAGGTCCTGAGTTCAATTCCCAGCAACCACATGGTGGCTCACAACCATCTATAATGTGATCTGATGTCCTCTTCTGGCCTGCTGGTGTACATGCAGGCAGAGCACTGTATACATAATAACAAATAAATAAAATTTCTTTAAAAATGCGAAAGAAGAGAGAGCCCATCTGCTTCCTGGCTTCATGGGTTCCAGCCTAAGGTCCCCTGGCTCCGTGAACCATGAACTTGGGGGCAGGGACATGAGCAGAAGCAGCCAGGAAGTGGGCTGGGTGGTGGTCATGGGGACAGGGCGAGAGGCCAAGACAAGAGAGATGAAGCCTCCAGAGAAATGGCGTGAGGGACTTATTTCTGGAGGTTTTCTTTCCCAAATAATGCCACCAGCTGAGGCCCCTGTGTTCAAACCATGAAGCTGTGCAGGGTGTCCCAGGATCAAAATATAATGGTGGCAGAGGAGGCACAAAGTGGTGCTGACTTGCAGAGGGCAGCGTGCACCAGGTTGAGGATTCTGAGACTTAGACAGAGCCCGGCTCCCTGCACATGAGATAGGAGGCAGAGTAAAGAGCACGGTTCTACTTCCTCCAACTGGAAGAGCACCCCAAAAGCAAGGACTCGGCCTACCTCCCGATGACCTTGGATTTCTCACATCATAGCTCTGACCTTGGTTTTCCTATTAGATAAAAATGGGCCTAAATTCTTCTAATAACATGGGGTTCTGGGAGTGCTGCCCTTTAACCTTCTGGAAATGGTAGGGTGTATGATAGAGCCAGACACCTCAAAACTCAGAGTCTCACTATGTAGCCTAAGCTAGTCCCAGAACTTTCCAACCTCTTGCCTCCACACCACACACACACACACACACACACACACACACACACACACACACACACACACACACACACACACACACACACACACACCCAGAGTGCTGTAATTACAGGTTTATCAACAGTGCAGCTTCAAGTGTAAACACGTGGACTTGGATAATTCATTCTCAGACACAGGGACATAAAGGCCTGAGTCTTCAGGAGGGGCCTCACAGCCACCCCCCTCCACTCCTCGATATTCCAGTTTAGACTCAGGGTGGAACCGAAGCCTTTATTTTAGACAATTCCCAGGGAATCTAATATAGTCAGCCAGCTTTCCCTGCGAGATGCCTTCCTAGAGCTGGCCAGTGACTCAGAGATCTTTTAGGACACTCCCTTCATTTCGTAGACAAAGAGCCAGACAAAGAGATTACAACTCAGAGATAAGGGGTCTGGACTCCCCTTACCTGGGAAGTCCCCCTCTCCCACAGTTCACTGATGTTTCCGAAAAGTTTACTGGTAGCCGAGGCATGACCTACACATGGTCACGTGAAGGTCAAAGTCTCATAAAGCTTTACAGATCATACAGGGATCTGCCCGGGAGTGTTTGGCCCTCCGATTGGTACGGTGTCACTAGGGGCCAGTGTTACAAGACCTGGGGGCATGTATCTGGAAATCTACACCGTGCAGGTACAACTTGAATATTCACATCCTTTCAAAAAGTGGAGACAAATTCCTTTTCCAAACTCATTAGATGTAAGCGAAGATTGAATACTGGGGATATTAGTTGGAAATTTAGATGTGAAGAAGTTATTGGTGACCAGATGTTCCCTTGCCTTGCTCTTTGCGTGTTCATCTCCTTCACTTCTGCATCCCTGCTTCCTGTGCTCGCTGCTTGCTGGGGAAGGCCTCCCCACGTCGTAGCATCTTTAACTTTCCTCTCTACCAAGTGCTCTCTAAGTTCCCATCTCTCAGAAGCATAGACATGAAATTGCTGCTTCCGTCTTCTCTTTCCAAGATGGAAAGGACCAGCCGCTTGAGTAGGGATGGGAGGCAAGAAGAGAAAACCAGGACACTGTTGGGTAGCTACTGGGACCAAGTCCCAAGTCACACACTCTCCTGTAACCTAGCAACCATGCAAGGTAGAGTCTACCGGCAACTTGGAGATGGGTACTAAGCTGGGACCAGGCATGAGTAAGGCTTTTCTGGTCTGTATAGTGTGTGGGCATGGAGGGGTGGGCTGCCCCTCCACCCTACAGGAAGCTCAGTCGCCCCAGGATGAGAGCCAGGCCTTGGCAACTCCTCAACACTCCTGCCACCAGCCTGCCAGAAGAGGAGGCAAGAACACCTGGGCCCCTCTCCCTGGGGAGCCTGGCTGCCGAGGCAGCTGCTTGCTGGCATCCTCTAGGGTGTTAATTGGGCAGGGTGCCCAGACTCCATCACCCCCTGCTATAGAAAGAACTGGGTCAAGGAGGAGCCTCATGGCTACCAGGTTCAGAAGGCAGGTCAGGTTATAAGCCAGGGATGTAGGGGTGGGGGTGGGGGACAGATGGACCACGGACAATGGGTACCTCTTGTCTAGGAAGGCTGAAGAAGGTTGTACTCTGACCCCAAGGCCCCAGGATAGGCCATGAGGAGGAGCCTGGGATCCTTCCAGAAAGTGAGGGAAGTATTCTCACTAGCTGTGCCCAGGGGATTATGAAATCAGGGATGCAATGACTCAAGCTACTCTCTCTTCTCTTCCTCTTTCCTATCCTTAGTTCTCTTCATAAGTGAATTCTGTTGCTCAGTACCAGTCCTAACCCAGACCAGCTAAGGACTCTGTACGCCTTGTTTCATTGTAATGTTGCAACAGCTCCTTCAAGTGTTGTTGTTGTTGTTGTTGTTGTTGTTTTTTCTTTTTCTTTCCCATTAAGCTCCAGAGAGCCAGGCCAACTCACCCAACGGTACCCAAGGCTGGCACACTCATGGCTTTAGTGAAGCTGGCACACTCTGTGGCTTGTGCCCTGTCCACTAGCCCCACACATCTGGCACCTCACCTGACATAGCTTTCTGGGAAGGCCTCCTTTAGGCCATTTGTCCCTGGTTCTCCCAGGAGGAAAGTTTCTTCATTTCTGGAAACCTTGGCATGTGACCAGGCTTCTGATTGGGCCTCAGGACCTCATAAAAGGGGAGCAGGGATGATTTCTTTTCCCATAAAGCAACAAGGAGGTCAGGAGGTTCATCGGTGAAGACTAAATTTTAGATAAAGACCCAGCACACGCAGATGCCTGATGATGGGCTTATTTATAGGCCCTTCAGCAATGACCAGAGTGACAGTGAACCTCACATTTGCAGAGAAACATGGTTCCCAGGGGTCAGAATGCTCAGTTGTTTTCCGAGCCTGAGACTGGTGCCCCTGAGGGCCATCTGGGAGCCAGATATGCCACATTACCCACTTCCACCTAAACCTGTAAGGGCTTCTGAAGAAGTCAGGGAACGGGGGTGGGGAATGGCAGGGTGTTCACCGGAGGAAGCACGTGAACATTAAAGGAGCAGATGAGGGCATGGGAGCATGGGAACTCAGGCTGCATAGTGCAGAAGGGAGCCTGAGAGACACTCTCAGACGGTTGCTAAGTAAGCCCCAGCTCATAGCAACAGTAAGAGCTTGGAGGCTTGGTAGAGCCTAGGGTGGATGTGACAGCTACACCCTAGCCAGCCAGGCAAGGATGCTGAGAAGGGCCTTAGATGCCCTGGGGCCAGGGCTCCTTGGTTCCTCAGTCCTCTGTGGTTTGCTGAATGTCTTCTCTGTGACTAGGCTCTGATGACAAGCAGATGCCATCTCTGTCCTCATGCAGCCAAGAATGTCAAATGTAACTGGAGCCAAAGGTCAGCACAAGGTGCCATCTGTCGGATACTTCCTGTTGCTGAGGAGTTGCATACTTTATTTACTCCTTCATTCATTCGTTCACTCATTGATTCACTCAATCACTCACTCACCCATTTACTTAAGACAAAGTCTATGTATCTCAAGCTAGCGCGGGGAGGGGGGGCAGGGGGGGGGGAAGGTCACCATTCTCCTGCCTCAGCCTCGAGTGCTGAGCTTACAGGTTTTTGCTACCATTCCAAACCAACAGCTCTAATCGGTAGGATAGAAAACTCAGGTTCAGAGTGGCTGAGGATTTGCCTGAGATCACACAGCTGAAAGGGGCTCAGATTTTAAATGTATTTTGGTTCAAGGAGCCTGGGAGGGCTGAATCTGGGAATCTGGACCCTTCCTGAACTGAGGCAAGACTCTAGTGACACACGGACACAGGGATCAAGACGTTCACTTTAGTCCTGCTTGTGCTGGTCTTGGCAGAAGACCTGAGTGTGTGCAGGAGTGATTCTCAGCTGTCTAGTGTCCCATGGCACTGAGGCTGCTGGCCTCCCTTGGCATTTCTGAGAGCCCCCTTGAGTGCCCCTATGTTGATACCGTGGGTTGGGGGAACTTTTCTTGTTATTGCTTCCTTTGGTCTCTGGCATGTAACGTTGCCATCATAGATGGTCACATTGTGAAGTTGCCAGAAACCCAAGGGCTGTCTCCTCTGCAGAGCCCCTCATCCTCATTTCCTGCCTGGTTCCTAGTACCTGGTGCCCAGGAGAGGCAAGTGTGGCTTTAGACAGTACTCTGTGGGTTTGGGCTGTCCTCGTCTCTTTGCCTTGCCTGGGATCTACCAAAACCCTTGTGGTGTCTCTGAGAATTCCCTCTGCAGTAGAAGACAGCTTCAGGCCACCTTAGTGGCATCATAGCGTAAAACCTAAGTCCTAAAGGAAAAATTTCAGAAGAGTTCATTGGGGTGGAAAACCTTTTGACATTTTCAGGGGCTCTAGAAGATTCAAGGTGCTGAGCCAGGCGTGGTGGCATATGCCTTTAATCTCAGCACTCAGGAGGCAGAGAGAGGCAGGTGAATCTCTGAGTTTAAGGCCAGGCTAGTTTACAAGGTGAGTGAGTTCCAGGACAGCCAGGGGCTACACAGAGTATCTATCTATCTATCTATCTATCTATCTATCTGTCTATCTATCTATCTATCTACACACACACACACACACACACACACACACAGAGAGAGAGAGAGAGAGAGAGAGAGAGAGAGAGAGAGAGAGACAAGGAGGGAAAGAGGAGGAGAGAGAGATTCAAGTTTTTGTCATCAATGTGTATTTGTAGATGATCAAAAATGATCATGGACAGAGTGACTGAAAGTGTTTCTTCAGACGCTCTTTGGACTATCTTAGTTGCCCCCTGTTGTTGCTTCTGATGTTGTCAGTTAGCAGGAGGTGGAGCTTGGGATGAACTCTGTATAGAATGCTCACCTAGCGTCCACAAAGTCCTGCGCTTGCCCCCTGGCCGGAAAAAGCAGAAATGTTGTGAGGTTGCCTGTAATTCCAGCTCTTGAAGGGTGGAGGCAGGAGGATTAGAAGTTCAAGGTCATTTGCTGTTAAATAACGGTTTGAGACCAGTTGGGCCGCACAAGGTTCTGTCTCAAAACAAAACAGTTAGCAGTCGATCGTAAGCCTTGAAATCTGTGAGTCTAGGGCCTGGCCTGTGTGAATCTGACCCTTTTAAGCTCCATGTGGTGCATGGTGTGCTCAGGAGGATAGGAGCTGATAGTCCACGAGACAGTACTGGTCCTGAGCCTGCAGTGTGTCTACATTTTGTATTCAGCACATCCTTGTTTGATGTGGCCCTAGGTCACGAGGCTCAGGGGATGTGTACCTTTGTATATTGCAAGCTCTGATCCCGTCTCTCAGCTTGCTGCCTGTGAATGCACAAAAGTTTGCAGAGATGAGGCCTTCTGCAGGAGGAGAATTCCTGCTGGGCATTTGGGATCCCAGCAACACTGGCCAGGCCAGAAGAGAAGTGGAGGCAGAGGGAAGGGCCCAGCGGGTGCAGGGGGGTTGGGTAGTGGGTGGGATCGTGGTGTCCTGCAGAACTTTGCCCAGGGAAGAAGAATAAGCTTGGAATTCACTCTGCTCAAGGCTTTGCATTCTAGCAGAGCAGAGATTCCCTCTTCAACACCATCCTGTGCTTCCCGAGCAGCCCAGTCTTATTTTCATAGCATGTTAAATTGATACTGGTGGGCATTGGGGTTGGTGGGCCACCTGGGTCCAGATGTATTCACAAACAGAAGTGTGTGTAAAGGGAAATGGGCGGCCATTCCCAGGTGAGCCACGGCCTGTTCTGGCAGAAAAGGCCCTGTTTGTCTGATGCTAGGCTCTTTAGAGAATAGGCCGTATCAAAGCCAAACATTTGGTTATAAATATTTATAAATATGTGTTGGATTGAATTGCGCTTTGGTTCATTCACCATTTATGTCTATAAATATTTGAGAGACTGCTTGGCTGCTTTGCATGCGTGGACAGACGGGGTGTGATTGATTTCTCGTCCTCGGTGGGATCAGCCTGGTGACCCTGGCCTTGTCATGTCCCCCAACCCCAGAGCTCTGGTTTCCATAGGTATAATGACACTCATTTTGCACAGTGGTTGTGAAAGTTCGAGCCATCTATGTAGAAGGCTGACGTGTGCCAGTGGTATGATGGGCACTCAGCAATGCTTCTATTATTGTTGCTCATTTGTCTCTGGTTTTCAATAACCCAGACCCTCAGCTGGCAGAGCCACTTGGCTTCAGCAGTCCCCAGGGTGCCAGCCCCCTTCTGCCTGCAAATGTCTTTACCAATATTATGATGTGCCTTCTTGAAAATATTTTATTTATTTTTTTGTGTATAATGCAGGTGTTTGACCCCAGGGACTTGCATGGCCTAGGCAAGCACTTGAATACTGAGGTATATTTCCAGCCTCAGGATAAGTGAGATTTTGATAATATCAAATATATTTTATAATGTGCCTTGAGGCATATGTTAATGGGAAAGAATCATAATAAAATGAATAGCTACGAGTCCACCACCAAATGTATTTTGATTCTGTTGGAAGGCCCAGGGCTCTTCTGCCTGTGTTTCAGCCTCAGCAGGGGGAAGCTGTGAGGTCTGGGGTTATAATACCCTGCATCTATTTTGTAATATCACATTTGTGCATGTAAACCTTTAGTGTAAATTGTGCTTTAAATTTTGTTTTGTTTTGTTTTGTTTTGTTTTGTTTTGAGACAGAGTTTCTCTGAAGAGCCTTGGGTGACCTAGACTTGCTTTGTAGACCAGGCTGGCCTTGAACTTACAGTGATCTGCCTGCCTCTGCCTTCTGAGTGCTGGGATAAAGGCATGTGCCACCATGCCCTGCCAAAATTTTTTCTTTACATTTTAATGTAGTCTGTGAATGTGTGTGTGTGTGTGTGCACGGGCGCACGCACCATAGCAAGTGTGTGAAGGTTCTGTCTTCCACTATGCAGCTTCTGGAACTGAATTCAGATAGGCTTACTTCAGGCCGGCACCTCTACTGAGCCATCTCTCTGGCCCAAGTCTCTTATTCTCAAATTAAAATAAATAAATAAAAGACACCAAATCTGGTTCATTTCTTTGTAGCTCTAGTTCTTTTTCTTTTTGGAATTCAACAAAAATGTTTTTATTGCTTTCTTATATTTGTCTTGGTTAGAGTTTCTATTGCTGTGAAGAGACACCATGACCATGGCAACTCTTATAAAGGAAAGCGTTTTTAGTTGGGGCTGGGTTACAGGCCAGAGGTTTAGTCCATTATCATCATGGCGGGAAGCACAGCAGCGCGCAGGCTGACATGGTGCTGAAGAAGCAGCAGGAAGGAGGATAAACTAGGCCTGGCTAGAGCATCTGAAACCTCAAAGCCCGCCCCCACAGTGATGCACTTCCTCCCACAAGGCCACACCTATCCCAAAGAGGCTACACCTCCCAATGAGGCTACACCTCCTAATAGTGTCACTGCCCATGGGCCTGTGGGGTCCATTTTCATTCAAGCCACCACAATATTCCTATATTGCAATATTTTCTTCCACTTGGAAAACTGTGTCCTGACAAGAAGATTCTTCTAGAATATTGTAAGTAAATAGCAGGAAGCCTGTCATTAAAGAGTCCCACCGCGCTTTGTAAGGCTGGGGGTCAGATGGCATGATAGCAGGCTGTCTGGTCCTGTGCTGGGGGAGGGGAGCCTGCTGACCAGCAGATGTTTTTGAACCTTGATTTCTTGGACACAGGCTACTTCATTTTCACAAAGGTATGAATGATGAAAATTGTCCATTTCCCCCTCGGATGCCTGTTGACAGTTTGCAGATTTCTGGCTGCAGACAGCTGTTTTGAGAGATCTCTTGCCTCCACTCCTGAGGCATTTGGTGGAGGAACTAGGCGAGAATATGGGCAGGTTATGGCCAAGTGTGTCTTCAGGCTTGGAGCATCTTAGCAAATCCTTTCCCTGTCGGGGCCGAACAGAGCATCTGTCATGGTCTCTGTTTTCACTGAGCATCCTGTGCCAGGCTGGCCTCTCCAGGTGGCTGCTGGCTATGGAATTCTCCATGCATACACCCCTCAGGAGTTATTCTTGACAGGCAGAAAGGAAGCCAATAAATATGAATATTTTAAAAGTAGAATCTAACTTGGTGGCATCTGGCAGAGGGACGAGATGAGAATATTGGCAGGATATGGGCCCAGTGAGGCAAGGAGCACGCCACAGAAACTTTTCCATGTTCCACCGGGATACCTGGGAGGCTGCAGTCTGTCCTGAGTCCTGCTTGGGTCAGGCAGGTGAATAGATAGCCCCTGCTTTATTCTCTTGATTCAGACTGGAGGGAGCTGAAGGTCCTCGTGGTGCCTGTAAAGCAAGGGGCATAAGACAGTGCCTGCTCCTGGCTTGGCTGATACCAAGAAGCCAGACTGGGGAAACAGAGGGGCTTGTCAGCAATGTTTCTCTCTACCGTGTGGCAGAAGGGAGCCGAGAGCTGATTGATCAGGCACAAAAGCCTCACGGTGGCACACGCTGATCCACCCTCCACCCTCCCTCTGTGTGGGCTCCACGCACAAGGCAGCCTGGAAAGCACAGGGCTGCAAGGCATCCAATATTTACTTTGAAATGTTAATCTCCTAGCTCCATCCTTTCATCACTCCCTCTCTGCTTGATGGGGTGAGCAGGACACAGAGTAAGCTTTACAGAGAGCAGAGAGCATGGAGCTGTGCAGCCCTCACTGGAAGGTTTCCTGCAGAGATGTTTCTAGAACCTCCATCTGTTGAGCCAAGTGGAAGGGAGGCACTTCTGTCTTCTGGCCTGCCTTCCTCTTCTACCCTTGGGAAGTAGCTGAGGCTACAAGTAGCTCCGGAGGACACTGCCTGTTAAGACGGCAAAGCCAGCCTCTGTGCTTCCAGAGACCTACTGTGTATTGGCTCTTTAAAGACCTTCTTTTCCAGCCGGGTGTGGTGGCGCAGACCTTTAATCGCAGTACTTGGGAAGCAAAGGCTAACGGATCATTGTGAGTTCAAGGCCAGCCTGGTCTACAAAGTGAGTCCAGGACAGCCAAGGCTACACAGAGAAACAGAAACAAACAAACAAACAAACAAAACAAAACAAAAAAAAACATGACAAGTTGTTGGATGTGGAGGCACATGCCTTTAATCTCAGCCTACTCTCATACATAGCCAATTCCAAGAAAGCCAGGGCTACCTAGTGAAACTCTTTCTGGAAAAAAAAAAAAAAAAAAAAAAAACCAAAGCAAAACCATGAAAACCCAGGTTTGTTACAGTAGCTGGGAACTGAGCCACATGAGCTATTTCATTAGCTCTTAGTTCTGTTGTTTTTCCATTTCCCCGATGAGGGACAGGGAAACCGAGACGTGAAGAGGCTGGTTAGAGAGGAAGGAAGCCGCAGAGCAAGGACTGAAACCCAGTCGCACGTCCCTTGGTTTTGCTGTTGCTTTGTTTCAGACAGAATCTGGAAGCCCTGGTTCGCCTGGCACTTTATATAGCGATCCGCCCGCCTCTGCCTCCCGGGTACCTTCCCCTGCTTGTCATCTTCCAGGAGGATGCTCCTGGCAGGAATGTGAGTGCTGACATGCAGCCTTGGGAGGGAAGGGAGGTCCAGCAAGGGCCAGGAGGCGATGGCAGAGCAAGGGTGGGAGATGTTGTCCTGCTAGAAAGAGACGGGCTGGGATGAATGTCCGAAGCAGACAAGACCTCTCACTCAGCTGTTCCCGTTAGCTTCTTTTTTTTTTTTTTTATTAATTTATTCTTGTTACAACTCAATGTTTATCCCATCCCTTGTATCCTCCCATTCTTCCCTCCCTCCCATTTTCCCATTATTCCCCTCCCCTATGACTGTTCCTGAGGGGGATTACCTCCCCCTGTATATGCTCATAGGGTATCAAGTCTCTTCTTGGCAACCTGCTGTCCTTCTTCTGAGTGCCACCAGGTCTCCCCCTCCAGGGGACATGGTCAAATGTGAGGCACCAGAGTACGTGAGAAAGTCATATCCCACTCTCCATTCAACTGTGGAGAATGTTCTGACCATTGGCTAGATCTGGGTAGGGGTTTAAAGTTTACCGCCTGTATTGTCCTTGGCTGGTGCCTTAGTTTGAGTGAAATCCCTGGGCCTCCCATTAGCTTCTTACTTCTTCCCTTCTCTCTCTCTCTCCACGCACTGTGTCTGCTGGCTCTGCCTGCATGTTAGCAAGCTTTCAGGCTACCCCTCCTCCTTGGGGCAAGTGGGTATACAGTTGTGCTGGCAGCTGTGGGGTGGCAACACTTATCCCGGGCCAGCTGCTGCCTCCCGTTCACCAGGATGACAGCAGGTGAGTGGGGCCTGCACCCTTCCACCTTAAGTCCTTAGAGGAGGTACCTGTGCATTTTCTCACGGCTTCCTGTATTGTCTCCTTAGGATCTCCTGGGCCCAGAGAGTAGGGTCTCTGAGAGCAGGAAGTGGCCCCACCCAAATGGGCTGCAATGTCAAGGGGAAGCAAGCAGACAGATCTGGGACTTTGTGTAGAGTGGTTGGACCAGAGGTGATGGAGAGCTGGGACCAAGTCATAGATGTGGTATCCCTGAGCAAGTGGCTGCTTCAGCTGGGGAGGGGCAGGCCTGCCTTTCAGTCACGAAGAAGAGGTAGAATACATTTGATCTCATCAACAGAATGGGCTGGGTGGTCAAGGAACCAGCTCCAGACAGCCCATCAGTAGTGGGCACCTCCCTTCCTACTATGCCTTGGCTCTTATTGCCCATGCCTTCCTTATGGGGTCCCTATTTGAGGCCCTTCTAGGCTTTGATTCTGTGGTTTGGGCACAGAATAGCTTCCTATCAGAACCAATATTCAACACTGCTGTTGAGTGAGAAGTTTAGGTTACCACCCACTCTACATGGATTACCCATGACCACCCTGCACACTGTCGGTTCTTGGTGTTCTTCTGTTGTCTTCAAAGCTCTGAGTCCAGAAAATGCACACCTGCAGATTTGGCGTTTCTATCCTGAAGAGTCTCACACCCCAGCAGGCGGAGATTTTCCTGCAACTCCCCTCTGAGACAGTTATCAGAATGTTAAGTTATCAGAGGTGGGAGCAAGCACCCTAGGGTCTTCTAGGAGCCTGGAGGGTAGAGTGGGGGTACATCACAGCCTGGGGACATGCCTGCTGCCTATGATTCTTGTGTCCAGTGCAGATTGGCAGATGAAGAAGTGAGAGAGAAACCCAGGTCACTGGCAGGGACGTTTGCCCTGTAACAAGCAATGAACACCCAGAGCTGTAGAGGGGACCTGAACAGGGCCCAGATGATGATGCCAGCGCTTAGATTCAGTCATCTGTTTGTTCATAATTCATTCACCTATCCATCTGTCTCTCCTCCACCCTTCCCAGCCTCCTTTGCACTGGTCAATTTTCTGTACTTTGTCTCTTCATGTTCCAGATGGTCACAGCAACCCACCTCAGCTGGAGTCCCTGGGAGTGGACACAGCTCTGTCCTAAAGGCTTTGCACCATCATATCAGTTTGGGGGTGGGGGTGGGGGTTGGGAATCCTGCACCCTGCTGAGAGCAGCTGATCAGAATGATGGGCTGGCCTTGGAAGGAGAGGCAGCCTTCCATCTCACCAAGAGAGCAGGAAGGAGGGATCCCCAAACAAAAACCGAGGGAACACTACAAAGCAGGACAAACCAAAGCCAGGACATCCTTGAGATAGTGACATCGGCAGTGCCACCTGTCTCCCTGTGGGTCTGCTTTGCTCGGCCAGTTGATTCTGCTCTTGGCAAAAGTTTCTAGATCAGAAGCCCTCTGGCTGGCTGGTGGGATGCTGGTGTCCTGGTGCTGGGCAGGACTGTTGGGGGGGAGGCGGGGGAGAGAGAGACAGAGACAGACAGAGACAGACAGAGAGAAAAGAGAGAGACAGAGAGACAGTGACAGAGAGACAGAGACAAGAGAGAGACAGAAGAGAGAGATGAGAGAGAGAGAGGAGAGACACACATAGAGAGAGACAGAGAGGGAGGGAGGGAGAGAGAGAGAGGGAGGGAGAGAGGGAGGGAGGGAGGGAGAGAGAGAAGAGAGAGGCGCTTCTAAAAAAGCCTGTGGGAAGTGTGGTTGTGATTTATCTGCCTCTGATTGGGCAGTCAACTGAGAGATTCTGACCTCTGTTCGATCTTGTCTCTTCTGCCTTCACCAGGGAATTGTGTGGGAGTGAGGGAGCACTCAGCTGTGGTGTTTTCTCTGTAGATGGGTGATTTACACACCTGCTCTCATCAGGCCACCTCCTGTGAACAGCTGAGTTTGCCCCAGCACTGGCTTGGCAGAGAGGACCCCCGGAGTCTGCTTCTTCTCAGTCCTGAGCCCCCTCTATGTGTGGCAGGCGCCCTTTCTCCACAGGCAGGAGCTTGAACACGTCAAGATGAGATGTCACGGGTGGCACCACATGTCTGGCTAACAGTTGAGGCGTCATATGGTTCTGGGGTGTGGAGGGCAGTATTCATGGAGAGATGGTCCCTGATGGGCTGTGACACTGGGTGGGACCTCAGACGGCACCACAGGAACTACACAGGTGACAGCAAAGAAGAGGATGAAGTGTGGGTTTCGGGGAACTGAGCTGAAGTGAAGTGGGCCCTGCTTTGGTGACAGCCAGAAGGTGGGTGGGGCTTTGCTCCTTACAGAGGAGTTTGAACCCATGACTGAAGGGGCTGGGCTACCTCAGGTGGAGGCGCTTCCCTGAGGGCTTTGAGTGAAAACCCACATTCATATGTATGTGTGAACGTGTACATTTACATATGTGTTAGAGCATGTATCTTTTACATGTGTACATGAGCATACATAATTAACTGTATATGAGTGTCATATTCCCACAGGTTATGAATGAGCCTCTGCATTCATACAAACCTGTGAATGAGCCTGTACACACACATGGTGTGTGGGTGAGCCTATATGTTTATATGTATGTAAGCAAGTATGCACACTCATGTACATACATGGGCGTGTGAGTGGGCACATTCACGTGTATATGAACATGTACATTCATGCCTCTGTAAGCATGTACATTGACACACCACACGTGTCAGTGAGCACATCTGAATAAGTATACAACTATGTACATTCATGCATGCGTGTCACTGAGCGTAAACACTTACTTATCTGGGTTGACGTGCCTCCAAAGTCACCGTTTGGCTATCTCTACAGTACCCTAGAATTTTCCTGTGCATCATGTCCCCTGGGGTTCCTGTACTACAGGCCCAGGGCTCCAAGTTCTGCTGCTGAGCAAATGCTGAGATACTGGCCTGCTGATGTTCTCCCTCTGAGTGACAGCAGTTGAACAGGGTCCCGGGACGTTCTTGATCATAGGAGCTTATCAGAGTCCCTTGCAGCAGTGTGTCCCCAGCCTGGGTGTCCTCTTAGCTAAATGCTGTTTCGGCTATTTCCCACTGTGATCAGCCAGGAGGGGAGACACTTGGTGTGACTCAGCATTCCAGAAATGCAAACTCACACCCATCCCAAAGCAAGCCTGGTGCTCCCTGGCACTGAGTCGATGACATCACTGCTCATCGTCAGCCCAACCATCACTTCTGCTACTGTTGGAACCTGAGAATGGAGTGTAGTGTGGGATGTGGTAGCTCCCTAGGGAGTGGCAGGAGTGGAGAGCCCAACTTCCCAGCTCTGATGCCTCTTTCTGGAGACGTGGGTGGCGGGGCATGGAAGGGATGCTGGCTTACGAGCTGAGTGAGACCAGGAACGCCACTCACTCGCTCTGGGTTCTGCGCATTGTCCAAAAGAGAAAGGTGACGCAGGCCATATTTAAATGGGCCTTATTTCCTTGGAGTATGTCTTTTATTTCTGAGGTGCTGCTAATTCTTCCGGGTAGCAGGAGAAACAAAAGGAGCTTATCGTCTAGGAAGGGAGATGGAAGCAGCCGTTGGTTGCCCAGGAAGTGACTTGGGCTCCAGGGAGGCCAGAAGAGAAGCACCCCTGAAGGAGCTGAGGGCCTGGGAAGCTGACACGAGTGTTTTCCAGCCTGGCCCTGCCCTGCCTTACTGCTGGGGACACTGTAGCCACTGGGAATAGGTGCAGCCCCACTGGGGCACACGGATTTCTTCCCTCATTGGGTCCTGCTCCCTCTGGTAGGCACACTGTGTGCCTGGCACTAACACATCTTCCCACACTTTAAACACACACAAGCCTCTTCTAGCCCCTGCTGAGTCAGGCTTTCCTCTCTATCAGGCCACGGAGCCTCACTCAGGTCTTCTAGGTCACGTGCACTGGGGCTACCTGGGACCTAGGAGGCGATACAGAGAGATGAGGTGGGCAAGACCCTCCTGTTGAGGACCAATATTTTAATGGCTGATATTCTCTAAAATTTCTGGCACACAGCAGTAGTGAAAAGCAGGTTAGCTTTTAACTATTGCATCTATCACTTTATTGCTATTAGTTTGGACTGAATAAATGTATCATTTATTACTCTGCAGACAACACACTTATCAGCTGCACCCAGGAGAACTGTCCCCTGCACCCTACTTCCTGGCTGGGGCTCCACTGGCTCCCTGATGACTAGATCTCAGCCAGGGACTTGTGGTGGGGACACATTAAATCAAGCATGTCTTTGAGTTGGGCGGGTAGTCTCTGTGCTGCCTCGAGCCAAGAGCTAGGAAGAGTCCCCTGATGCTGGGACACGTCCCAGTTCAAATTGCACGACACAGTGTCACTTACCGTCAATGGAGGGAGATGCTTGGATTCAAATATTATGTCTTTTAGGGTGATGGAAGTGGGAAAATTGGCTCTCCGGCCACACTCTAAATATACACTGTCAGAGGATTTTAAATACAGATAAGACATTTAATTATTAAATGGCTTTCGATGTGAGGCTCAAGCGGAGCTTTCTAATTAGCTGTCAGTCTGTCAGAGCTGTGGTTGTGGCGCCTGGGGCTGGCTTCTCCTGATTTTCATGTATGAATTCTGCTTCTCAGCCAGCAGGCAGCGCAGAGCCCTGCTGGGTCCCCCGCTTCCCCTAGGCAAGAGGTTGCCTGAGCCTCTCTCTCCTTAGGGAGATATCCTTGCATAACTGTGAAGGGTTTCTCCCCTCCCCATGACACACACACACACACACACACACACACACACACACACACAAGCATGGACCACAGTCGGCAGTGGCCCAATCAGACAGACAGACAGACACCCTGCTAGACGTAGGACATTTCTAGTAACTTCTAGTCTCTATCCCCAAAGAGCAATGCTCAGTTCAGCAATTCTGGCCTGTGTAAATTCCCAGGAGGCAATAGCCAGCTGAGTTGAACTGTTCTTGGCCATGCTGTTTCAATGGGCACAGTAGGGTGGCCTTGCAGGGACATGGCTGCAAGCTCCACTACTCCATGGGCCTTGGGACCCTTCCTGAGGTCTCAGCCCCTCCCCTCCCCTCCCCTGCCCTTGCTCTCCACTGCAGCCTCTCCTCTTGGAAGTGAACATGACCACAGTCCTGGCTCCTCCCCTGGCCTCTAGCTCTCCAGTCCTAAGGCCTGATGGAGGGGAAGTCACTTAGCTCCTATATTCAGCCCTTGCCAGGATAAGGTGCCAGACTCCCTGTCTGTGATCACAGTAGTTATGGCATCTAACGTGGCCAGGGGCTACAGACAGCCAGGTGGGCACTGAGGAACACTTTGCACAAGCCAGCTAGCATTGCCCAATCACTGCTCAACAGAAAGGGGGTATATTAAGGTCACTCCAGACAGGCTCCAGCTCCCTTGTGGAATATGCCCTTTGGATATTCCATCCTACCTCCCCTGGTAGTGCTCACACCTGGGGGAGCTGGGAGCCCCATCATGGGTGTTCAAGGTATGCTGTGGCTTCCTAGGGGGCCACATCTTCCCCTCCCCTCTACCCTTCCAGCCTTGGTGACATGGCACTTTAGCTATCTTCCTAAGATTACTCTTTCATCAAGGAGGCCTTGCCTTGGAAAAGTATTCAGTGGACCATGGCTTTTTCCCAAGGTCACTGTCTCTAACTGGCCCTGAGCAGCCTCTTAACTAGGGTGCCTAGTGTGGTTTGCTTGTTCTCTGTATAGACTGTGTGGGTGGCAGGCTGTCATCACTACCCTAGCCCAGGTGGCTTCTGCCTTAGTGCCACCTTCCTTCCATCCTTCCTCAGGCTATGCCTCCCCAATATCATTGCTGGCTTCTTGGGGCTCCTGGTCTCTCCAGCTTTGGCCCAGATTTCTCTTCAGGGGCAGGTGTTAGAGACCTGTCCTTTTAGGCCTAGCTTTCACCACTGTTCTCCCCAGGGCTTTCGCAACTGCAAGACACGATGATGCGACGTATGTAGAGTGTTCCAGAATACACAGCCATTGGGGGCTGCTGTCTAAATCCCCAGGATTGGGCTGGAACCTCCACTGTGTCCAGTCCTGGGCCTGTGTGTGCGCTTCTATGCTGCATACACTCTGACTGCTACCTGAAGGTTCCAGAGCTGGCTGCTCTAGCTGTGGGGATCTAGCTGTTGGTTTCCACATTTGACCGATGACTGAATAATGAGGGATTGCAGACAGGGAGGAAAACTTCTTTATGTGCTTGAAATGGCAGTACAGAGATAACCCCACCCAGGTCAGCACGCTCTGTGTGTGGAAGTAGCCGGCAGCGCACAGAGCAAACCAAGTTCACCTCGTCATAAGGAATGAATAAGAAGGATAAAGGCCCTAGCTGTCCTGCCGCGTGTCCTGGCAACCAGGAGTGTAGGGGACTGTAGAGCAGGGCACCAGCAAGTGTGTGAGTGGTCAGGGCTGGGTGTGTCTGGTCTGGCAGCCCTCCTGGAGGGGTCTCCTTGAGATGGACAAGATGCGCTGTGTTGTTTTGTTTTCAGGTCCTTTGTTTCTGTATTCATGGCTGTTCAAGGAATGCAAGCCATTTTGACAAGCAAAGAGAAAAGAAATCCAAATAGTGGGTGACCTTTCTGAGCTTCTAACAGCAAATATCCCCATCCAAGAAGAATTTTTCTCACCTTTAACTGTCCCTGTCTTAATGAACTGACCCTGAATTGTTGCATTGGCGGGGCTTTCTCTGGGATAATCATTGCCCGCATGACCAACCAAGAAGTGAACTGTTTAGTGGTGACCGAGAACTTTGCAACTGGAGTTTCAAAATGTGTTAGATGTATTCCCATGACCTCTGACCTCGTTGGGCAGACATGAAACACCACCGGGAATTTCTATGGGAACAGCACAGCGTTCAGGACTGCTCTTCCCCAGGCCCACGGATGCAGGGGCAGGAAGGAGGGCAGTGGTCATGATGGTCATGGCCTTTGATGCCTGAATGGGTGTAGGACACACTGGTCCTGTGGGGAGAGGCTAGCCTGGACCTTGGGGTCTCTGTGGGGATTCCTCTGCAGCTCCACAGGGCTGGGGGTGTGTATTGCTGCATGTTGCTGAGTGTCTCCCACCCACAGCATCCCTGGGAACAAATGAACAGGTGCTTTGGGTGGGGCTGGTCCCAGTGAGGAGCAAGAAGGCCGAGAGTTCAGCTGATGAATGGTTGTGTGGTTTGAATTTATCCAAATGAAGATTAAAAGGCTGACTGGTGGCTCATATTCCCTGCAAAGGTAAATGGAATCGAATCCTTCTGCTTGTCTGGGTCTGGCCACGTCTGTGTTTTTCTGAACCAACACATGTCTGGTTCCTGGGAGAGAAGCTGTGGCCTTGAGAAGCAGCTAACAGCTGAGGCCTGGGGCTTGTGGGAGAAGGGTGCTTATCCTCTGGGTAAGAGGGTAAGCATTGACTTCCCTGGCTTCTCCCATTCTGCTCTCTCGGAGCCTTTTCAGCTTGGCTGCTGGAAGCTTCCAGCTGATGATGAGGGAGTGGAAATGTCAGCAGGGTCCCAGCTTCAATCAGAGCTGTGGAAAAATAAGTGGTAAGGCAGGCTGCACAAGGTGAGCTAAGATGGCAGGAGGGGCAGGGAGAGCTGGGGGACGCTGGGGAGCAGGCTGTGATAGGGTAGAGGCCTGACAGGGAACAGGAGCCTGAGGAGTCACAAGTGTGGGGGCAGCAGAGGGGGATGGAATGAAATACTTGTTTTCTTTTCTCAGCTTTTCAGTAACTTAAGAAAAAAAATGTGGCGTCTTAATTTTTGTTTGGAAAGGAAAGGGCAGGAAAATGCAGCTGGCTGGGTTCTTGGTCCATTGTCACTGCAGGCTGCTTATCTGCTGGGCTGGGATTCTAAAGGAGCTTGACTTTAGAGTGGGCCCAGCAAAGCTGAGCGAACAGAGCGGGGCTGGTGTGTGTGTGTGTGTGTGTGTGTGTGTGTGTGTGTGTGTGTGTGTGTGTGTGTGTGTGTGTGTGTGTGTGCGCGCACGCGCGCGTGTGTGGGCATGTGTGTGTGTATGTGTCTGTGTGTGTCTGTATCTGTGTGTGTGTGTGTGTCTGTGTGTGTCTCTATGTGTGTGTGTGCCTGTGTCTGTGTGTGTCTCTGTGTGTGTGCCTGTGTCTGTGTGTGTCTGTATATGTGTGTGTATGTGTGTGTCTGTGTCTGTATGTGTGTCTGTGTGTTCTACTGACCATGGGAACTGGAGTGAAACAGCGGGGTCCTCTGGGGGTGAGCAGAACTCAGACACCGCTTGATTAGGTCCCGCTCTGCTCCACTCAGGACAGGACACACGCTCTCAGAGCTGGTATCTGAAGACGTGAGGTGGAACAAGGCATAGACCACGAGAACAGTGTGACAGTGCTGGGGAGGATCCATGGCTGCGAAGTGAGGATGTGCTGAGCTAGCCTTCTCTCTTTTCCCTGTCTCTGTCTCTCTCAGACAGGTAGTGCAGGCTGGCTTTAAACTCATATAGTTAGCTGAGGATAGCCTTGAATTTCTTGTCCCTTTCCTCCCCCCACCCCCTGAGTTCTGGGATTGTGGGTTGTGCCACCATGCCTGGTTTATGCAGTGCTGAGGATTAAGCCCAAAGCCTTAAACACCAAGTGAGCATTGGCCTCTCTCCCTTTTCTCTGATAGTAGTAGCACAGGGACAGGGGTAGGAAATTATAATAGAAACAATTTATTTAATAAGATACGTTCATCTGCATTTATGTATTTAAAGTACTTCCATTAATTGAAAAGATTTTCTTCCATCTAAGGAAAGAAACAATAAAATGACACAAAGTGGTTTAATTAATTACAATAAAACTCAAAGATATTCATGCCTCACACATTTTGTCACATGGGTGTTTCCTGGGTGCAGTGCTCATCACACCAGGTCATGTCTGGCACAGGTGTGACTGTCAAGGGCCCACAGCTGTAGCTTCTCTATTAACGACATGTGAGCCAGGAGACCAAACTCTGCATTGCATACTCTGATAGGGTGGAAATCGCCCCCTACCCTGCCTTAGCCATGGCACACAGCCTCAAATCACCACTTCACCAGATAAGATGTCCTCAGGAGCATGAGGATGCCCTCAGGAGCATGAGGATGTCTTCAGGAGCATGAGGATGTCCTCAGGAGCATGAGGATGTCCTCAGGAGCATGAGGATGTCCTCAGGAGCATGAGGATGTCCTCAGGAGCATGAGGATGTCTTCAGGAGCATGAGGATGTCCTCAGGAGCATGAGGATGCCCTCAGGAGCATGAGGATGTCCTCAGGAGCATGAGGATGTCCTCAGGAGCATGAGGATGTCCTCAGGAGCATGAGGATGCCCCCAGGAGCATGAGGATGTCTTCAGGAGCATGAGGATGTCTTCAGGAGCATGAGGATGCCCTCAGGAGCATGAGGATGTCCTCAGGAGCATGAGGATGCCCCCAGGAGCATGAGGATGTCTTCAGGAGCATGAGGATGTCTTCAGGAGCATGGCATAATTGGAGCCACATATTTAGTGCAGATGTGCTGTGGGTGCATATAGCAATGCAGGATTCCCCCCCCAACAAGTATACTTTCATAAGCTGTAAACTACCCCAAAGTGTCATCTTTTGGGGACACCACTCTCATCAGAGATGTGGATTTTGCATACTGAAGGATGCCACCTTTCTCTGACTCTCACAGGTCCCATGCAGGGCCCAGGAGTGGCCCTGGAGTTGCTGGACCCAACAGTTCTCCCAGATACTCTAGTCTCCTCACAGGGCACATGCTTTTGGGGTCCTGGCCTTTCACTGGATACATGACATATGCCCTCTGGACACCGCAGACATCCTGTGAGGGGAGGACAGTCACCACAAATTGGCCTGTGCCCAGGTGGCTTTTGTCACCTCTGTAAATCCTCACTTTGCAATCACTGTCTTCTCCAGCTTTGTTTAATTTTAACATGTTCTATGGCGTCCTTTCTCCTGCCGCCCAGTCTGTGAGAGCGTGTGGTGCATGAGGAAGGCTGTCCCTTCTTTCCTGGCTTTGCTTCTCTGCCCCAGTTTAGAGAGGCCAAAGCTGCAGACCCACTCCTGCCTGGCAAGATGTCTCTGGAGATGTCCTGTTGCATGCTGTTTCTTTCTTTCTTTCTTTCTTTTAAGATTTATTTGTTTATTATTATGTATACAGTGCTCTGCTTGCATGTACTCCTGCAAGCCAGAAGAGGGCGCCATATCACATTACAGATGGTTGTGAGCCACCATGTGGTTGCTGGGAATTGAACTCAAGACCTTTGGTAGAGCAGGCAGCGCTCTTAACCATTGAGCCGTCTCTCCAGCCCTACATGCTGTTTCTTAAAGCTCATTCCTAGGGTGGCTGGGTTTGTGTTTGATTCTGTATAACAAATATGGCAGCAAAACTTTTTAAAAAGCTGGTTTCTATTAAGATATAGGAGTTTGCTTCTCATACAGAAGCCTGGTAGCTCCAGTCACTTGAGAGTCGGGGGCCAGCATCCTTCGTCTTTGGCGCCAACATGCCTCAGTTTTATCCTGTATCCGTTTATCTTCCGTGAGTTACAATGGCTGCTGGAGCTCCAGCCATCTCTCGTGGGTGCTAGGCAGGAAGAAAAGGAAAAGAAAGAAGGGAGAGAGAGGTCTCTTCTCCCACTGGAATCAGCTTCTTTACAGAGACGTTTCTGCCCACCCCCCCTGGAAACTTTCACTGAG
Source organism: Acomys russatus (assembly GCF_903995435.1). Taxonomy (NCBI): domain Eukaryota; kingdom Metazoa; phylum Chordata; class Mammalia; order Rodentia; family Muridae; genus Acomys; species Acomys russatus. The sequence continues at coordinate 60,493,357 of NC_067141.1, read as the reverse complement.
CAACATTTGTTAGGCACAAGGGAAGTGGGAAATGCCATTTTTCTCTGGCATGTTGCCAAATGAAACCACAGTTCTCAAAGGAAGGAAAAGGATGGGTTTTGGGTGGAGACCACTGATAGATGCCCTCTGTCATGTGGTGCTGTTTCTCTCCTTTCCTCTTCCATTGCCTTCCCGGGGTCCCATGACCATAGCCTGGCTGAGTGTGCATGCCACGCTGCCCACTATCCCCACTCCCAATGTTCCTCTCTTCGCTTTGGTTCCTTTCTCCCAGAAATCACAGGAGGGCGGGATTTCATACATTTGTGAAGATGGGAATAGGACAGACCTTGTTCATGTGGTGGACTGTCCAGCAGTGTGACGATGAGCACTGGATGTGCCACTGGAACATTTCCGACCCTCCCTTACTCCATATGTGAGGTGGAGCTACCAGTGGTGCAGAGTGGAGGAGAGGAGGCCTGGAGAGAGCTCAGCTCAGAGCCTGGCACACAGCAAGGGCATCGGTGTTAGTTTGGAGGGGGCCTTGTAGGCATGGTCTTTAGGGGGATCATTAGGTAGTGATTGGTTTCCTCCTGAAGAATTCTCACCAGTCAACAAATATTTGTGGAGTATCTGCTATCCGTCAGGGTCTCCATGGCCTCCTAATGCCCTACTCTAGAAGTGGCCTTCTATGGTGAGAGTGCCCTTGTTTGAGTGAGACAGAAGTACACCGTATGGTGGACAGTCTGTGCTCTAAGCCTCTCGCACACTCAGGCCATGTGAACCTTCTAGGTGTTTGACTGGGACTCTGACCCAGTAGTGGACTCATGGGCTGCCTCCCTCTCACATTCAGTCCTTGGGTCTGCTGCTCCTCTGTTGTTGGAGAGGAATGTGTGTTCTTGTTAGAAGTGACCCGAGCAGAGATGCCTATGTTCTCCCACAAGCAGGAGGAAACCCACAAAGGAAAGCCCCTACTTCTTGGTAGTTGGGCTTTCTTGTTCCTTCTGGGTGGCCCGGGTGAGGCACAGACCTGCAGTGAATTCCAAAGCAGCTCTTCCCAGCATCTTTAAGGACAGGCTCATGGCCTATCCCCTTCCAGTGAGTGGCTGAGTGCTTGAGAGGTCATGAGTGAGATTTTGCACCACCCTCCGCTTATAGACCTGCTCTCTTGTGGCATGGGATGGTGTGCTGAAATGGTTCAAAGCCCCTTTCAGCCCAGAGAAGGCAAGTGATGTTAGACTGTGGCCCTTGGCCTTGGGCTGGAGCTGAGTCGCCCTGGGTGCAGCTGATTCCATGCCTTGGCTCTATTGTGACTCTTTCTGGCCTGCATCCTCCCCCTGTAAAGGGAGGGAAGGCACCATCAGTGCACCTTTGCCCAAAAGCCAGAAACACAAATAGGATTACACACCAAAGGCTGGCTTAAGCCATCCTGAGGGAGCCAGGGAAGAGGAACAAGGTTCAAGCAGAATGTGTGGAGCTGAGAGTTCTCACCTGGGAGCAACCAAGAGCTCAGAAACAGCATCACAAAGGGGAGCAGGAAGCAGGTTCATGTGCAGAGAAAAACTCACCCTGGAAGTTGTTTCCCACCCGATACTGCCCTCATGCAGCTCTGCTACACCCCATTTAACTCCACAGAGCTTGGACTCTGTTGTCAGTAGAGAAAAAGGTTCCACGAGAGTTGCTGGCTCTGTAGAGGGATATTTCTTCTGTCCAGAGGAGATAGCAGGACGGATACATAGCATGTCTGAACAGGGTGATTTCTGAGGCAATTTCAAGGTCACGAGAAGTAGGAAAGTAACAATGAATCCAATCCCTGGTTTGTCTTTCTGCAAGGCATGTGTCTGCATTATGGGAGCTGCAGCCGGCATGGGTGGGACATACAGGTGTCCTCGGGATGTATGGAATGATCCTGAAAGGCTAGCAGGTTACTTTCCCCAGGACCTCTTCGGATTTGAAGGGGGTCCCCTCCTTTCACGGGGGAGTTTCCATCTGAGATGCCCATCATTGGGGTTGGGCTTGAAACATTACAGCTCTGCAGGTGAATAAGGAGTGGGGGTGGAGGTGGAGGCTGGCTTAATCCAACACCATCCTAATGGCATGGGGTTGCCTTTCAGCCTCTGAAGAAAGATCATACAGGGAGCACAGCCGTGGAACACAAGTGTTAGCCTCCACGGGGGCAGGCGAGGCCTCTGGCACATCTCTCCCTGCAGCCAGCCAGCCTGCAACAGCTCTGTGCCTCAGTCTCCCTAAATGCACACTTCCTGAGGAAGAGGGTGTGATTCACCATGGCACAGGGCAGCTACCTGCCAGGAGCCACTTCTGAGTCAGTCATGGATGGTGGGGACTCCAACCTCCCTTGAGCTGACCCTGGGCTCTGAGACTCAGCCCCTGTACCAGGCTCCAGCCCTCGCTTCCTTTGCTCAGTCCCACTTTCTGCTTCCTTCACTTCCTCCCCTGTTTTCTCTGCTGGAATATGTACTCTTCCTGGGACTCTGTGAGGCTCCTCCCCCTGATGTTTCATTCCTTATCACACAGGTCTAGAACCCGCTCCCAAGTTGCCATGGCGACAGAAGCCTCCCCTTCCCTCCCTCCATCTCAGTGGCAATACCTTGTTCTGTCTGCTGATTGGCACGCATCCATTTCTAACATCTTGATGGGTATTGGTTTGCCCACCAGACTGAGCCATTGCCCATTGCCTGTGCTGCCGCCTGCCCTGGCCGGGCTCAGCATTTGGGTTAGATCATCAACAATGGCAAAGACAGAGCTGTTGAGCTGGCAGGGTATGGGAACACGCCTCCTCATCTGCTTAGCGGTCCCAGGTTGCTTGTTATGCCCATTATATAGAAGAAAAGAGAGGTTAAGTAACAGTATAGAGTCACTCAGCAGGCAAGAGGCAGAGTCAGGAGTCAGCCTAAGACCTGGCTCTTTCTTACTTGATGCCAAAGACCTACTGGGTTTGTGCTATGCAGGAGAACAGGAGCCTTGTCCCCA